>NC_064639.1:58865230-59168261 GCF_023864345.2 Schistocerca serialis cubense
TCTAAAACTGGACTCACAGGTGAGGTTCAAATCATAGAAAATTAGAGTGTCAGTCCTTTTGTACATAAGTCGGCATTGTACATTTTGTATTAAATTCAGATGCAATTTCTGTGTTTCATCGTCTATAAGAAGGTCCAAGGGATACAGTAAACCTCAAGTGAAGCATCGGAATTTAAAACTGGACTCACAGGAGAGGTTCAAAACTTAGAAAGTGAGAGTGTCAGTCGTCTGGTACTTAATTCGGCATTGTGCCTTTTGTATTAAATTCGGATGCAATTTCTGTGTTTCATCGTCAATAAGAAGGTCCAAGGGATACAGTAAACCTGAAGTGAAGCATCGGAATCTAAAACTGGACTCACAGGAGAAGTTCAAATCATAGAAAGTGAGAGTGTCAGTCCTCTTGTACTTAATTCGGCATTGTGCCTTTTGAATTTAATTCCGATGCAATTTCTGTGTTTCATCGTCAATAAGAAGTTCTTAGGTATACAGTAAACCTGAAGTGAAGCATCGGAATCTAAAACTGTACTCACAGGAGAGGTTCAAATCATACAAAGTTAGAGTGTCAGTCCTATTGTACTTAAGTCGGCATTGTGCATTTTGTATTAAATTCGGATGCAATTTCTGTGTTTCATCGTCAATTAGAATGTCCAAGGGATACAGTAAACCCGAAGTGAAGCATCGGAAACTAAAACTGGACTCACAGGAGAGGTTCAAATCATAGAAAGTTAAAGTGTCAGTCCTCTCGTACTTAAGTCGGCATTGTGCATTTTGAATTTAATTCCGGTGCAATATTTGTGTTTCATCGTCAATAAGAAGTTCCGAGGTATACAGTGAACCTGAAGTGAAGCATCGGAATCTAAAACTGGACTCACAGGGGAGGTTCAAATCATAGCAAGTTAGAGTGTCAGTCCTCTTGTACATAAGTCGGCATTGTGCCTTTTGTATTAAATTCAGATGCAATATCTGTGTTTCATCGTCAATAAGAAGGTCCAAGGGATACAGTAAACCATAAGTGAAGCATCGGAATCTAAAAGTGGACTCACAGGAGAGGTTCAAATCATAGGATGTGAGAGTGTCAGTCCAGTTGTACTTAAGTCGGCATTGTGCATTTCGCATTAATTTCAGATGCAATTTCTGTGTTTCATCGTCATTAGGAAGGTCGAAGGAATACAGTAAACCGGAAATGAAGCATCGGAATCTAAAACTGGACTCACAGGAGAGGATCAAATCATAGAAAGTTAGAGTGTCAGTCCTCTGGTACTTGAGTCGGCATTGTGCCTTTTATATTAATTTCAAATGCAATTTCTGTGTTTCATCGTCAATACGAAGGTCCAAGGTATACAGTGAACCTGAAGTGAAGCATCGGAATCTAAAACTGGACTCACAGGAGAGGTTAAAATCATAGAAAGTGAGAGCGTCAGTCCTCTTGTACTTAAGTCGGCATTGTGCCTTTTGTATTAAATTCTGATGCAATTTCTGTGTTTCATCGTCAACAAGAAGGTCCATGGTATAAAGGAAACCTGAAGTGAAGAATCGGAATCAAAATCTGGACTCACAAGAGAGGTTCAAATCATAGCAAGTTAGAGTGTCATTCCTCTTGTACTTAAGCCGGCATTGCGTCTTTTGTATTAAATTCGGAAGCAATTTCTTTGTTTCATCGTCAATAAGAAGGTACAAGGGATACAGTAAACCAGAAGTGAAGCATCGGAATCTAAAAGTGGACTCACAGGAGAGGTTCAAATCATAGAATGTGAGAGTGTCAGTCCAGTTGTACTTAAGTCGGCATTGTGCATTTTGTATTAAATTCTTATGCCTATTCTGTGTTTCATCGTCAATAAGAAGGTCCAAGGGATACAGTAAACCTGAAGTGAAGCATCGAAATCTAAAACAGGACTCACAGGTGAGGTTCAAATCATAGAAAATTAGAGTGTCAGTCCTCTTGTACTTAAGTCGGCATTGTGCCTTTTGTATTAAATTCGGATGCAATTTCTGTGTTTCATCGTCAATAAGAAGGTCCATGGTATAAAGGAAACCTGAAGTGAAGCATCGGAATCTAAATCTGGACTCACAGGAGAGGTCCTAATCATAGCAATTTAGAGTGTCATTCCTCTTGTACTTAAGCCGGCATTGCGTCTTTTGTATTAAATTCGGAAGCAATTTCTTTGTTTCATCGTCAATAAGAAGGTACAAGGGATACAGTAAACCAGAAGTGAAGCATCGGAATCTAAAAGTGGACTCACAGGAGAGGTTCAAATCATAGAATGTCAGAGTGTCAGTCCTGTTGTACTTAAGTTGGCATTGTGGATTTAGTATTAAATTCGGATGCCTATTCTGTGTTTCATCGTCTATAAGAAGGTCCAAGGGATACAGTAAACCTGAAGTGAAGCATCGAAATCTAAAACTGAACTCACAGGTGAGGTTCAAATCATAGAAAATTAGAGTGTCAGTCCTTTTGTACATAAGTCGGCATTGTACCTTTTGTATTAAATTCAGATGCAATTTCTGTGTTTCATCGTCTATAAGAAGGTCCAAGGGATACAGTAAACCTCAAGTGAAGCATCGGAATCTAAAACTGGACTCACAGGAGAGGTTCAAAACTTAGAAAGTGAGAGTGTCAGTCCTCTGGTACTTAATTCGGCATTGTGCCTTTTGTATTAAATTCGGATGCAATTTCTGTGTTTCATCGTCAATAAGAAGGTCCAAGGGATACAGTAAACCTGAAGTGAAGCATCGGAATCTAAAACTGGACTCACAGGAGAAGTTCAAATCATAGAAAGTGAGAGTGTCAGTCCTCTTGTACTTAATTCGGCATTGTGCCTTTTGAATTTAATTCCGATGCAATTTCTGTGTTTCATCGTCAATAAGAAGTTCTTAGGTATACAGTAAACCTGAAGTGAAGCATCGGAATCTAAAACTGTACTCACAGGAGAGGTTCAAATCATACAAAGTTAGAGTGTCAGTCCTATTGTACTTAAGTCGGCATTGTGCATTTTGTATTAAATTCGGATGCAATTTCTGTGTTTCATCGTCAATTAGAATGTCCAAGGGATACAGTAAACCCGAAGTGAAGCATCGGAAACTAAAACTGGACTCACAGGAGAGGTTCAAATCATAGAAAGTTAAAGTGTCAGTCCTCTCGTACTTAAGTCGGCATTGTGCATTTCGAATTTAATTCCGGTGCAATATTTGTGTTTCATCGTCAATAAGAAGTTCCGAGGTATACAGTGAACCTGAAGTGAAGCATCGGAATCTAAAACTGGACTCACAGGGGAGGTTCAAATCATAGCAAGTTAGAGTGTCAGTCCTCTTGTACATAAGTCGGCATTGTGCCTTTTGTATTAAATTCAGATGCAATATCTGTGTTTCATCGTCAATAAGAAGGTCCAAGGGATACAGTAAACCATAAGTGAAGCATCGAAATCTAAAACAGGACTCACAGGTGAGGTTCAAATCATAGAAAATTAGAGTGTCAGTCCTCTTGTACTTAAGTCGGCATTGTGCCTTTTGTATTAAATTCGGATGCAATTTCTGTGTTTCATCGTCAATAAGAAGGTCCATGGTATAAAGGAAACCTGAAGTGAAGCATCGGAATCTAAATCTGGACTCACAGGAGAGGTCCTAATCATAGCAATTTAGAGTGTCATTCCTCTTGTACTTAAGCCGGCATTGCGTCTTTTGTATTAAATTCGGAAGCAATTTCTTTGTTTCATCGTCAATAAGAAGGTACAAGGGATACAGTAAACCAGAAGTGAAGCATCGGAATCTAAAAGTGGACTCACAGGAGAGGTCCAAATCATAGAATGTCAGAGTGTCAGTCCTGTTGTACTTAAGTTGGCATTGTGGATTTAGTATTAAATTCGGATGCCTATTCTGTGTTTCATCGTCTATAAGAAGGTCCAAGGGATACAGTAAACTTGAAGTGAAGCATCGAAATCTAAAACTGGACTCACAGGTGAGGTTCAAATCATAGAAAATTAGAGTGTCAGTCCTTTTGTACATAAGTCGGCATTGTACCTTTTGTATTAAATTCAGATGCAATTTCTGTGTTTCATCGTCTATAAGAAGGTCCAAGGGATACAGTAAACCTCAAGTGAAGCATCGGAATCTAAAACTGGACTCACAGGAGAGGTTCAAAACTTAGAAAGTGAGAGTGTCAGTCCTCTGGTACTTAATTCGGCATTGTGCCTTTTGTATTAAATTCGGATGCAATTTCTGTGTTTCATCGTCAATAAGAAGGTCCAAGGGATACAGTAAACCTGAAGTGAAGCATCGGAATCTAAAACTGGACTCACAGGAGAAGTTCAAATCATAGAAAGTGAGAGTGTCAGTCCTCTTGTACTTAATTCGGCATTGTGCCTTTTGAATTTAATTCCGATGCAATTTCTGTGTTTCATCGTCAATAAGAAGTTCTTAGGTATACAGTAAACCTGAAGTGAAGCATCGGAATCTAAAACTGTACTCACAGGAGAGGTTAAAATCATAGAAAGTGAGAGCGTCAGTCCTCTTGTACTTAAGTCGGCATTGTGCCTTTTGTATTAAATTCTGATGCAATTTCTGTGTTTCATCGTCAACAAGAAGGTCCATGGTATAAAGGAAACCTGAAGTGAAGAATCGGAATCTAAATCTGGACTCACAAGAGAGGTTCAAATCATAGCAAGTTAGAGTGTCATTCCTCTTGTACTTAAGCCGGCATTGCGTCTTTTGTATTAAATTCGGAAGCAATTTCTTTGTTTCATCGTCAATAAGAAGGTACAAGGGATACAGTAAACCAGAAGTGAAGCATCGGAATCTAAAAGTGGACTCACAGGAGAGGTTCAAATCATAGAATGTGAGAGTGTCAGTCCAGTTGTACTTAAGTCGGCATTGTGCATTTTGTATTAAATTCTTATGCCTATTCTGTGTTTCATCGTCAATAAGAAGGTCCAAGGGATACAGTAAACCTGAAGTGAAGCATCGAAATCTAAAACAGGACTCACAGGTGAGGTTCAAATCATAGAAAATTAGAGTGTCAGTCCTCTTGTACTTAAGTCGGCATTGTGCCTTTTGTATTAAATTCGGATGCAATTTCTGTGTTTCATCGTCAATAAGAAGGTCCATGGTATAAAGGAAACCTGAAGTGAAGCATCGGAATCTAAATCTGGACTCACAGGAGAGGTCCTAATCATAGCAATTTAGAGTGTCATTCCTCTTGTACTTAAGCCGGCATTGCGTCTTTTGTATTAAATTCGGAAGCAATTTCTTTGTTTCATCGTCAATAAGAAGGTACAAGGGATACAGTAAACCAGAAGTGAAGCATCGGAATCTAAAAGTGGACTCACAGGAGAGGTTCAAATCATAGAATGTCATTGTGTCAGTCCTGTTGTACTTAAGTTGGCATTGTGGATTTAGTATTAAATTCGGATGCCTATTCTGTGTTTCATCGTCTATAAGAAGGTCCAAGGGATACAGTAAACCTGAAGTGAAGCATCGAAATCTAAAACTGGACTCACAGGTGAGGTTCAAATCATAGAAAATTAGAGTGTCAGTCCTTTTGTACATAAGTCGGCATTGTACCTTTTGTATTAAATTCAGATGCAATTTCTGTGTTTCATCGTCTATAAGAAGGTCCAAGGGATACAGTAAACCTCAAGTGAAGCATCGGAATCTAAAACTGGACTCACAGGAGAGGTTCAAAACTTAGAAAGTGAGAGTGTCAGTCCTCTGGTACTTAATTCGGCATTGTGCCTTTTGTATTAAATTCGGATGCAATTTCTGTGTTTCATCGTCAATAAGAAGGTCCAAGGGATACAGTAAACCTGAAGTGAAGCATCGGAATCTAAAACTGGACTCACAGGAGAAGTTCAAATCATAGAAAGTGAGAGTGTCAGTCCTCTTGTACTTAATTCGGCATTGTGCCTTTTGAATTTAATTCCGATGCAATTTCTGTGTTTCATCGTCAATAAGAAGTTCTTAGGTATACAGTAAACCTGAAGTGAAGCATCGGAATCTAAAACTGTACTCACAGGAGAGGTTCAAATCATACAAAGTTAGAGTGTCAGTCCTATTGTACTTAAGTCGGCATTGTGCATTTTGTATTAAATTCGGATGCAATTTCTGTGTTTCATCGTCAATTAGAATGTCCAAGGGATACAGTAAACCCGAAGTGAAGCATCGGAAACTAAAACTGGACTCACAGGAGAGGTTCAAATCATAGAAAGTTAAAGTGTCAGTCCTCTCGTACTTAAGTCGGCATTGTGCATTTTGAATTTAATTTCGGTGCAATATTTGTGTTTCATCGTCAATAAGAAGTTCCGAGGTATACAGTGAACCTGAAGTGAAGCATCGGAATCTAAAACTGGACTCACAGGGGAGGTTCAAATCATAGCAAGTTAGAGTGTCAGTCCTCTTGTACATAAGTCGGCATTGTGCCTTTTGTATTAAATTCAGATGCAATATCTGTGTTTCATCGTCAATAAGAAGGTCCAAGGGATACAGTAAACCATAAGTGAAGCATCGGAATCTAAAAGTGGACTCACAGGAGAGACTCAAATCATAGGATGTGAGAGTGTCAGTCCAGTTGTACTTAAGTCGGCATTGTGCATTTCGCATTAATTTCAGATGCAATTTCTGTGTTTCATCGTCATTAGGAAGGTCGAAGGAATACAGTAAACCGGAAATGAAGCATCGGAATCTAAAACTGGACTCACAGGAGAGGATCAAATCATAGAAAGTTAGAGTGTCAGTCCTCTGGTACTTGAGTCGGCATTGTGCCTTTTATATTAAATTCAAATGCAATTTCTGTGTTTCATCGTCAATACGAAGGTCCAAGGTATACAGTAAACCTGAAGTGAAGCATCGGAATCTAAAACTGGACTCACAGGAGAGGTTAAAATCATAGAAAGTGAGAGCGTCAGTCCTCTTGTACTTAAGTCGGCATTGTGCCTTTTGTATTAAATTCTGATGCAATTTCTGTGTTTCATCGTCAACAAGAAGGTCCATGGTATAAAGGAAACCTGAAGTGAAGAATCGGAATCTAAATCTGGACTCACAAGAGAGGTTCAAATCATAGCAAGTTAGAGTGTCATTCCTCTTGTACTTAAGCCGGCATTGCGTCTTTTGTATTAAATTCGGAAGCAATTTCTTTGTTTCATCGTCAATAAGAAGGTACAAGGGATACAGTAAACCAGAAGTGAAGCATCGGAATCTAAAAGTGGACTCACAGGAGAGGTTCAAATCATAGAATGTGAGAGTGTCAGTCCAGTTGTACTTAAGTCGGCATTGTGCATTTTGTATTAAATTCTTATGCCTATTCTGTGTTTCATCGTCAATAAGAAGGTCCAAGGGATACAGTAAACCTGAAGTGAAGCATCGAAATCTAAAACAGGACTCACAGGTGAGGTTCAAATCATAGAAAATTAGAGTGTCAGTCCTCTTGTACTTAAGTCGGCATTGTGCCTTTTGTATTAAATTCGGATGCAATTTCTGTGTTTCATCGTCAATAAGAAGGTCCATGGTATAAAGGAAACCTGAAGTGAAGCATCGGAATCTAAATCTGGACTCACAGGAGAGGTCCTAATCATAGCAATTTAGAGTGTCATTCCTCTTGTACTTAAGCCGGCATTGCGTCTTTTGTATTAAATTCGGAAGCAATTTCTTTGTTTCATCGTCAATAAGAAGGTACAAGGGATACAGTAAACCAGAAGTGAAGCATCGGAATCTAAAAGTGGACTCACAGGAGAGGTTCAAATCATAGAATGTGAGAGTGTCAGTCCAGTTGTACTTAAGTCGGCATTGTGCATTTTGTATTAAATTCTTATGCCTATTCTGTGTTTCATCGTCAATATGAAGGTCCAAGGGATACAGTAAACCTGAAGTGAAGCATCGAAATCTAAAACAGGACTCACAGGTGAGGTTCAAATCATAGAAAATTAGAGTGTCAGTCCTCTTGTACTTAAGTCGGCATTGTGCCTTTTGTATTAAATTCGGATGCAATTTCTGTGTTTCATCGTCAATAAGAAGGTCCATGGTATAAAGGAAACCTGAAGTGAAGCATCGGAATCTAAATCTGGACTCACAGGAGAGGTCCTAATCATAGCAATTTAGAGTGTCATTCCTCTTGTACTTAAGCCGGCATTGCGTCTTTTGTATTAAATTCGGAAGCAATTTCTTTGTTTCATCGTCAATAAGAAGGTACAAGGGATACAGTAAACCAGAAGTGAAGCATCGGAATCTAAAAGTGGACTCACAGGAGAGGTTCAAATCATAGAATGTCAGAGTGTCAGTCCTGTTGTACTTAAGTTGGCATTGTGGATTTAGTATTAAATTCGGATGCCTATTCTGTGTTTCATCGTCTATAAGAAGGTCCAAGGGATACAGTAAACCTGAAGTGAAGCATCGAAATCTAAAACTGGACTCACAGGTGAGGTTCAAATCATAGAAAATTAGAGTGTCAGTCCTTTTGTACATAAGTCGGCATTGTACCTTTTGTATTAAATTCAGATGCAATTTCTGTGTTTCATCGTCTATAAGAAGGTCCAAGGGATACAGTAAACCTCAAGTGAAGCATCGGAATCTAAAACTGGACTCACAGGAGAGGTTCAAAACTTAGAAAGTGAGAGTGTCAGTCCTCTGGTACTTAATTCGGCATTGTGCCTTTTGTATTAAATTCGGATGCAATTTCTGTGTTTCATCGTCAATAAGAAGGTCCAAGGGATACAGTAAACCTGAAGTGAAGCATCGGAATCTAAAACTGGACTCACAGGAGAAGTTCAAATCATAGAAAGTGAGAGTGTCAGTCCTCTTGTACTTAATTCGGCATTGTGCCTTTTGAATTTAATTCCGATGCAATTTCTGTGTTTCATCGTCAATAAGAAGTTCTTAGGTATACAGTAAACCTGAAGTGAAGCATCGGAATCTAAAACTGTACTCACAGGAGAGGTTCAAATCATACAAAGTTAGAGTGTCAGTCCTATTGTACTTAAGTCGGCATTGTGCATTTTGTATTAAATTCGGATGCAATTTCTGTGTTTCATCGTCAATTAGAATGTCCAAGGGATACAGTAAACCCGAAGTGAAGCATCGGAAACTAAAACTGGACTCACAGGAGAGGTTCAAATCATAGAAAGTTAAAGTGTCAGTCCTCTCGTACTTAAGTCGGCATTGTGCATTTTGAATTTAATTCCGGTGCAATATTTGTGTTTCATCGTCAATAAGAAGTTCCGAGGTATACAGTGAACCTGAAGTGAAGCATCGGAATCTAAAACTGGACTCACAGGGGAGGTTCAAATCATAGCAAGTTAGAGTGTCAGTCCTCTTGTACATAAGTCGGCATTGTGCCTTTTGTATTAAATTCAGATGCAATATCTGTGTTTCATCGTCAATAAGAAGGTCCAAGGGATACAGTAAACCATAAGTGAAGCATCGGAATCTAAAAGTGGACTCACAGGAGAGGTTCAAATCATAGGATGTGAGAGTGTCAGTCCAGTTGTACTTAAGTCGGCATTGTGCATTTCGCATTAATTTCAGATGCAATTTCTGTGTTTCATCGTCATTAGGAAGGTCGAAGGAATACAGTAAACCGGAAATGAAGCATCGGAATCTAAAACTGGACTCACAGGAGAGGATCAAATCATAGAAAGTTAGAGTGTCAGTCCTCTGGTACTTGAGTCGGCATTGTGCCTTTTATATTAAATTCAAATGCAATTTCTGTGTTTCATCGTCAATACGAAGGTCCAAGGTATACAGTAAACCTGAAGTGAAGCATCGGAATCTAAAACTGGACTCACAGGAGAGGTTAAAATCATAGAAAGTGAGAGCGTCAGTCCTCTTGTACTTAAGTCGGCATTGTGCCTTTTGTATTAAATTCTGATGCAATTTCTGTGTTTCATCGTCAACAAGAAGGTCCATGGTATAAAGGAAACCTGAAGTGAAGAATCGGAATCTAAATCTGGACTCACAAGAGAGGTTCAAATCATAGCAAGTTAGAGTGTCATTCCTCTTGTACTTAAGCCGGCATTGCGTCTTTTGTATTAAATTCGGAAGCAATTTCTTTGTTTCATCGTCAATAAGAAGGTACAAGGGATACAGTAAACCAGAAGTGAAGCATCGGAATCTAAAAGTGGACTCACAGGAGAGGTTCAAATCATAGAATGTGAGAGTGTCAGTCCAGTTGTACTTAAGTCGGCATTGTGCATTTTGTATTAAATTCTTATGCCTATTCTGTGTTTCATCGTCAATAAGAAGGTCCAAGGGATACAGTAAACCTGAAGTGAAGCATCGAAATCTAAAACAGGACTCACAGGTGAGGTTCAAATCATAGAAAATTAGAGTGTCAGTCCTCTTGTACTTAAGTCGGCATTGTGCCTTTTGTATTAAATTCGGATGCAATTTCTGTGTTTCATCGTCAATAAGAAGGTCCATGGTATAAAGGAAACCTGAAGTGAAGCATCGGAATCTAAATCTGGACTCACAGGAGAGGTCCTAATCATAGTAATTTAGAGTGTCATTCCTCTTGTACTTAAGCCGGCATTGCGTCTTTTGTATTAAATTCGGAAGCAATTTCTTTGTTTCATCGTCAATAAGAAGGTACAAGGGATACAGTAAACCAGAAGTGAAGCATCGGAATCTAAAAGTGGACTCACAGGAGAGGTTCAAATCATAGAATGTGAGAGTGTCAGTCCAGTTGTACTTAAGTCGGCATTGTGCATTTTGTATTAAATTCTTATGCCTATTCTGTGTTTCATCGTCAATAAGAAGGTCCAAGGGATACAGTAAACCTGAAGTGAAGCATCGAAATCTAAAACAGGACTCACAGGTGAGGTTCAAATCATAGAAAATTAGAGTGTCAGTCCTCTTGTACTTAAGTCGGCATTGTGCCTTTTGTATTAAATTCGGATGCAATTTCTGTGTTTCATCGACAATAAGAAGGTCCATGGTATAAAGGAAACCTGAAGTGAAGCATCGGAATCTAAATCTGGACTCACAGGAGAGGTCCTAATCATAGCAATTTAGAGTGTCATTCCTCTTGTACTTAAGCCGGCATTGCGTCTTTTGTATTAAATTCGGAAGCAATTTCTTTGTTTCATCGTCAATAAGAAGGTACAAGGGATACAGTAAACCAGAAGTGAAGCATCGGAATCTAAAAGTGGACTCACAGGAGAGGTTCAAATCATAGAATGTCAGAGTGTCAGTCCTGTTGTACTTAAGTTGGCATTGTGGATTTTGTATTAAATTCGGATGCCTATTCTGTGTTTCATCGTCTATAAGAAGGTCCAAGGGATACAGTAAACCTGAAGTGAAGCATCGAAATCTAAAACTGGACTCACAGGTGAGGTTCAAATCATAGAAAATTAGAGTGTCAGTCCTTTTGTACATAAGTCGGCATTGTGCCTTTTGTATTAAATTCAGATGCAATTTCTGTGTTTCATCGTCTATAAGAAGGTCCAAGGGATACAGTAAACCTCAAGTGAAGCATCGGAATCTAAAACTGGACTCACAGGAGAGGTTCAAAACTTAGAAAGTGAGAGTGTCAGTCCTCTGGTACTTAATTCGGCATTGTGCCTTTTGTATTAAATTCGGATGCAATTTCTGTGTTTCATCGTCAATAAGAAGGTCCAAGGGATACAGTAAACCTGAAGTGAAGCATCGGAATCTAAAACTGGACTCACAGGAGAAGTTCAAATCATAGAAAGTGAGAGTGTCAGTCCTCTTGTACTTAATTCGGCATTGTGCCTTTTGAATTTAATTCCGATGCAATTTCTGTGTTTCATCGTCAATAAGAAGTTCTTAGGTATACAGTAAACCTGAAGTGAAGCATCGGAATCTAAAACTGTACTCACAGGAGAGGTTCAAATCATACAAAGTTAGAGTGTCAGTCCTATTGTACTTAAGTCGGCATTGTGCATTTTGTATTAAATTCGGATGCAATTTCTGTGTTTCATCGTCAATTAGAATGTCCAAGGGATACAGTAAACCCGAAGTGAAGCATCGGAAACTAAAACTGGACTCACAGGAGAGGTTCAAATCATAGAAAGTTAAAGTGTCAGTCCTCTCGTACTTAAGTCGGCATTGTGCATTTTGAATTTAATTCCGGTGCAATATTTGTGTTTCATCGTCAATAAGAAGTTCCGAGGTATACAGTGAACCTGAAGTGAAGCATCGGAATCTAAAACTGGACTCACAGGGGAGGTTCAAATCATAGCAAGTTAGAGTGTCAGTCCTCTTGTACATAAGTCGGCATTGTGCCTTTTGTATTAAATTCAGATGCAATATCTGTGTTTCATCGTCAATAAGAAGGTCCAAGGGATACAGTAAACCATAAGTGAAGCATCGGAATCTAAAAGTGGACTCACAGGAGAGGTTCAAATCATAGGATGTGAGAGTGTCAGTCCAGTTGTACTTAAGTCGGCATTGTGCATTTCGCATTAATTTCAGATGCAATTTCTGTGTTTCATCGTCATTAGGAAGGTCGAAGGAATACAGTAAACCGGAAATGAAGCATCGGAATCTAAAACTGGACTCACAGGAGAGGATCAAATCATAGAAAGTTAGAGTGTCAGTCCTCTGGTACTTGAGTCGGCATTGTGCCTTTTATATTAAATTCAAATGCAATTTCTGTGTTTCATCGTCAATACGAAGGTCCAAGGTATACAGTAAACCTGAAGTGAAGCATCGGAATCTAAAACTGGACTCACAGGAGAGGTTAAAATCATAGAAAGTGAGAGCGTCAGTCCTCTTGTACTTAAGTCGGCATTGTGCATTTTGTATTAAATTCTTATGCCTATTCTGTGTTTCATCGTCAATAAGAAGGTCCAAGGGATACAGTAAACCTGAAGTGAAGCATCGAAATCTAAAACAGGACTCACAGGTGAGGTTCAAATCATAGAAAATTAGAGTGTCAGTCCTCTTGTACTTAAGTCGGCATTGTGCCTTTTGTATTAAATTCGGATGCAATTTCTGTGTTTCATCGTCAATAAGAAGGTCCATGGTATAAAGGAAACCTGAAGTGAAGCATCGGAATCTAAATCTGGACTCACAGGAGAGGTCCTAATCATAGCAATTTAGAGTGTCATTCCTCTTGTACTTAAGCCGGCATTGCGTCTTTTGTATTAAATTCGGAAGCAATTTCTTTGTTTCATCGTCAATAAGAAGGTACAAGGGATACAGTAAACCAGAAGTGAAGCATCGGAATCTAAAAGTGGACTCACAGGAGAGGTTCAAATCATAGAATGTGAGAGTGTCAGTCCAGTTGTACTTAAGTCGGCATTGTGCATTTTGTATTAAATTCTTATGCCTATTCTGTGTTTCATCGTCAATAAGAAGGTCCAAGGGATACAGTAAACCTGAAGTGAAGCATCGAAATCTAAAACAGGACTCACAGGTGAGGTTCAAATCATAGAAAATTAGAGTGTCAGTCCTCTTGTACTTAAGTCGGCATTGTGCCTTTTGTATTAAATTCGGATGCAATTTCTGTGTTTCATCGTCAATAAGAAGGTCCATGGTATAAAGGAAACCTGAAGTGAAGCATCGGAATCTAAATCTGGACTCACAGGAGAGGTCCTAATCATAGCAATTTAGAGTGTCATTCCTCTTGTACTTAAGCCGGCATTGCGTCTTTTGTATTAAATTCGGAAGCAATTTCTTTGTTTCATCGTCAATAAGAAGGTACAAGGGATACAGTAAACCAGAAGTGAAGCATCGGAATCTAAAAGTGGACTCACAGGAGAGGTTCAAATCATAGAATGTCAGAGTGTCAGTCCTGTTGTACTTAAGTTGGCATTGTGGATTTTGTATTAAATTCGGATGCCTATTCTGTGTTTCATCGTCTATAAGAAGGTCCAAGGGATACAGTAAACCTGAAGTGAAGCATCGAAATCTAAAACTGGACTCACAGGTGAGGTTCAAATCATAGAAAATTAGAGTGTCAGTCCTTTTGTACATAAGTCGGCATTGTGCCTTTTGTATTAAATTCAGATGCAATTTCTGTGTTTCATCGTCTATAAGAAGGTCCAAGGGATACAGTAAACCTCAAGTGAAGCATCGGAATCTAAAACTGGACTCACAGGAGAGGTTCAAAACTTAGAAAGTGAGAGTGTCAGTCCTCTGGTACTTAATTCGGCATTGTGCCTTTTGTATTAAATTCGGATGCAATTTCTGTGTTTCATCGTCAATAAGAAGGTCCAAGGGATACAGTAAACCTGAAGTGAAGCATCGGAATCTAAAACTGGACTCACAGGAGAAGTTCAAATCATAGAAAGTGAGAGTGTCAGTCCTCTTGTACTTAATTCGGCATTGTGCCTTTTGAATTTAATTCCGATGCAATTTCTGTGTTTCATCGTCAATAAGAAGTTCTTAGGTATACAGTAAACCTGAAGTGAAGCATCGGAATCTAAAACTGTACTCACAGGAGAGGTTCAAATCATACAAAGTTAGAGTGTCAGTCCTATTGTACTTAAGTCGGCATTGTGCATTTTGTATTAAATTCGGATGCAATTTCTGTGTTTCATCGTCAATTAGAATGTCCAAGGGATACAGTAAACCCGAAGTGAAGCATCGGAAACTAAAACTGGACTCACAGGAGAGGTTCAAATCATAGAAAGTTAAAGTGTCAGTCCTCTCGTACTTAAGTCGGCATTGTGCATTTTGAATTTAATTCCGGTGCAATATTTGTGTTTCATCGTCAATAAGAAGTTCCGAGGTATACAGTGAACCTGAAGTGAAGCATCGGAATCTAAAACTGGACTCACAGGGGAGGTTCAAATCATAGCAAGTTAGAGTGTCAGTCCTCTTGTACATAAGTCGGCATTGTGCCTTTTGTATTAAATTCAGATGCAATATCTGTGTTTCATCGTCAATAAGAAGGTCCAAGGGATACAGTAAACCATAAGTGAAGCATCGGAATCTAAAAGTGGACTCACAGGAGAGGTTCAAATCATAGGATGTGAGAGTGTCAGTCCAGTTGTACTTAAGTCGGCATTGTGCATTTCGCATTAATTTCAGATGCAATTTCTGTGTTTCATCGTCATTAGGAAGGTCGAAGGAATACAGTAAACCGGAAATGAAGCATCGGAATCTAAAACTGGACTCACAGGAGAGGATCAAATCATAGAAAGTTAGAGTGTCAGTCCTCTGGTACTTGAGTCGGCATTGTGCCTTTTATATTAAATTCAAATGCAATTTCTGTGTTTCATCGTCAATACGAAGGTCCAAGGTATACAGTAAACCTGAAGTGAAGCATCGGAATCTAAAACTGGACTCACAGGAGAGGTTAAAATCATAGAAAGTGAGAGCGTCAGTCCTCTTGTACTTAAGTCGGCATTGTGCATTTTGTATTAAACTCTTATGCCTATTCTGTGTTTCATCGCCAATAAGAAGGTCCAAGGGATACAGTAAACCTGAAGTGAAGCATCGAAATCTAAAACAGGACTCACAGGTGAGGTTCAAATCATAGAAAATTAGAGTGTCAGTCCTCTTGTACTTAAGTCGGCATTGTGCCTTTTGTATTAAATTCGGATGCAATTTCTGTGTTTCATCGTCAATAAGAAGGTCCATGGTATAAAGGAAACCTGAAGTGAAGCATCGGAATCTAAATCTGGACTCACAGGAGAGGTCCTTATCATAGCAATTTAGAGTGTCATTCCTCTTGTACTTAAGCCGGCATTGCGTCTTTTGTATTAAATTCGGAAGCAATTTCTTTGTTTCATCGTCAATAAGAAGGTACAAGGGATACAGTAAACCAGAAGTGAAGCATCGGAATCTAAATGTGGACTCACAGGAGAGGTTCAAATCATAGAATTTGAGAGTGTCAGTCCAGTTGTACTTAAGTCGGCATTGTGCATTTTGTATTAAATTCTTATGCCTATTCTGTGTTTCATCGTCAATAAGAAGGTCCAAGGGATACAGTAAACCTGAAGTGAAGCATCGAAATCTAAAACAGGACTCACAGGTGAGGTTCAAATCATAGAAAATTAGAGTGTCAGTCCTCTTGTACTTAAGTCGGCATTGTGCCTTTTGTATTAAATTCGGATGCAATTTCTGTGTTTCATCGTCAATAAGAAGGTCCATGGTATAAAGGAAACCTGAAGTGAAGCATCGGAATCTAAATCTGGACTCACAGGAGAGGTCCTAATCATAGCAATTTAGAGTGTCATTCCTCTTGTACTTAAGCCGGCATTGCGTCTTTTGTATTAAATTCGGAAGCAATTTCTTTGTTTCATCGTCAATAAGAAGGTACAAGGGATACAGTAAACCAGAAGTGAAGCATCGGAATCTAAAAGTGGACTCACAGGAGAGGTTCAAATCATAGAATGTCAGAGTGTCAGTCCTGTTGTACTTAAGTTGGCATTGTGGATTTTGTATTAAATTCGGATGCCTATTCTGTGTTTCATCGTCTATAAGAAGGTCCAAGGGATACAGTAAACCTGAAGTGAAGCATCGAAATCTAAAACTGGACTCACAGGTGAGGTTCAAATCATAGAAAATTAGAGTGTCAGTCCTTTTGTACATAAGTCGGCATTGTGCCTTTTGTATTAAATTCAGATGCAATTTCTGTGTTTCATCGTCTATAAGAAGGTCCAAGGGATACAGTAAACCTCAAGTGAAGCATCGGAATCTAAAACTGGACTCACAGGAGAGGTTCAAAACTTAGAAAGTGAGAGTGTCAGTCCTCTGGTACTTAATTCGGCATTGTGCCTTTTGTATTAAATTCGGATGCAATTTCTGTGTTTCATCGTCAATAAGAAGGTCCAAGGGATACAGTAAACCTGAAGTGAAGCATCGGAATCTAAAACTGGACTCACAGGAGAAGTTCAAATCATAGAAAGTGAGAGTGTCAGTCCTCTTGTACTTAATTCGGCATTGTGCCTTTTGAATTTAATTCCGATGCAATTTCTGTGTTTCATCGTCAATAAGAAGTTCTTAGGTATACAGTAAACCTGAAGTGAAGCATCGGAATCTAAAACTGTACTCACAGGAGAGGTTCAAATCATACAAAGTTAGAGTGTCAGTCCTATTGTACTTAAGTCGGCATTGTGCATTTTGTATTAAATTCGGATGCAATTTCTGTGTTTCATCGTCAATTAGAATGTCCAAGGGATACAGTAAACCCGAAGTGAAGCATCGGAAACTAAAACTGGACTCACAGGAGAGGTTCAAATCATAGAAAGTTAAAGTGTCAGTCCTCTCGTACTTAAGTCGGCATTGTGCATTTTGAATTTAATTCCGGTGCAATATTTGTGTTTCATCGTCAATAAGAAGTTCCGAGGTATACAGTGAACCTGAAGTGAAGCATCGGAATCTAAAACTGGACTCACAGGGGAGGTTCAAATCATAGCAAGTTAGAGTGTCAGTCCTCTTGTACATAAGTCGGCATTGTGCCTTTTGTATTAAATTCAGATGCAATATCTGTGTTTCATCGTCAATAAGAAGGTCCAAGGGATACAGTAAACCATAAGTGAAGCATCGGAATCTAAAAGTGGACTCACAGGAGAGGTTCAAATCATAGGATGTGAGAGTGTCAGTCCAGTTGTACTTAAGTCGGCATTGTGCATTTCGCATTAATTTCAGATGCAATTTCTGTGTTTCATCGTCATTAGGAAGGTCGAAGGAATACAGTAAACCGGAAATGAAGCATCGGAATCTAAAACTGGACTCACAGGAGAGGATCAAATCATAGAAAGTTAGAGTGTCAGTCCTCTGGTACTTGAGTCGGCATTGTGCCTTTTATATTAAATTCAAATGCAATTTCTGTGTTTCATCGTCAATACGAAGGTCCAAGGTATACAGTAAACCTGAAGTGAAGCATCGAAATCTAAAACTGCATTCACAGGTGAGGTTCAAATCATAGAAAATTAGAGTGTCAGTCCTTTTGTACATAAGTCGGCATTGTGCCTTTTGTATTAAATTCGGATGCAATTTCTGTGTTTCATCGTGTATAAGAAGGTCCAAGGGATACAGTAAACCTCAAGTGAAGCATCGGAATCTAAAACTGGACTCACAGGAGAGGTTCAAAACTTAGAAAGTGAGAGTGTCAGTCCTCTGGTACTAATTCCTCATTGTGCCTTTTGTATTAAATTCGGAATGAATTTATGTGTTTCATCTGCAATAAGAAGGTCCAAGGGATACAGTAAACCTGAGGTGAACCATCGAAATCTAAAACTGGACTCACAGGAGTGGTTCAAATCATAGAAAGTTAGAGTGTCAGTCCTCTTGTACTTCAGTCGGCATTGTGAATTTTGTATTAAATTCGGATGCAATTTCTGTGTTTCATCGTCAATACGAAGGTCCAAAGGATACAGTAAACCTGAAGTGAAGCATCGGAATCTAAAACTGGACTCACAGGAGAGGTTCAAATCATAGAAAGTGAGAGAGTCAGTCCACTTGTACTTAAGTCGGCATTCTGCCTTTTGTATTAAATTTGGATGCAATTTCTGTGTATCATCGTCAATAAGAAGGTCCAAGGGATACAGTAACCCTGAAGTGAAGCATCGGAATCTAAAACTTGACTCACAGGAGAGGTTCAAATCATAGAAAGTGAGAGTGTCAGTCCTCTTGTACTTAAGTCGGCATTGTGCATTGTGTATTAAATTCGGATGCAATTTCTGTGTTTCCCCGTCAATAAGAAGGTCCAAGGGATACAGTAAACCTGAAGTGAAGCATCGGAATCTAAAACTGGACTCACAGGAGAGGTTCAAATCATAGAAAGTTAAAGTGTCAGTCCTCTTGTACTTAAGTCGGCATTGTGCTTTTGAATTTAATTCCGACGCAATTTCTGTGTTTCATCGTCAATAAGAAGTTCCGAGGTATACAGTAAACCTGAAGTGAAGCATCGGAATCTAAAACTGGACTCACAAATGAGGTTCAAATCATAGAAAGTTATTGTGTCAGTCCTCTTGTACTAAAATCGGCATTGCTCCTTTTGTATTAATTTCCGATGCAATTTCTGCGTTTCATCGTCAATAACATGGTCCAAGGGATACAGTAAACCTGAAGTGAAGCATCGGAATCTAAAACTGGACTCACAGGAGAGGTTCAAATCACAGAAAGTGAGTGTGTCAGTCCTCTTGTACTTAAGTCGGCATTGTGCCTCTTGTATTAAAATCGGATGCAATTTCTGTGTTTCATCGTCAATAAGAAGGTACAAGGGTTACAGTAAACCTGAGGTGAAGCAACGGAATCTAAAACTGGACTCACAGGAGAGGTTCAAATCATAGAAAGTTAGAGTGTCAGTCCTCTTGTACTTAAGTCGGCATTGTGCCTTTTGTATTAAATTCGGATGCAATTTCTGTGTTTCATCGTCAATAAGAAGGTCCAAGGTATACAGTAAACCTGAAGCGAAGCATTGGAATCTAAAAGTGGACTCACAGGAGAGGTTCAAATCATAGAATGTGAGAGTGTCAGTCCAGTTGTACTTAAGTCGGCATTGTGCATTTTGTATTAAATTCTTATGCCTATTCTGTGTTTCATCGTCAATAAGAAGGTCCAAGGGATACAGTAAACCTGAAGTGAAGCATCGAAATCTAAAACAGGACTCACAGGTGAGGTTCAAATCATTGAAAATTAGAGTGTCAGTCCTCTTGTACTTAAGTCGGCATTGTGCCTTTTGTATTAAATTCGGATGCAATTTCTGTGTTTCATCGTCAATAAGAAGGTCCATGGTATAAAGGAAACCTGAAGTGAAGCATCGGAATCTAAATCTGGACTCACAGGAGAGGTCCTAATCATAGCAAGTTAGAGTGTCATTCCTCTTGTACTTAAGCCGGCATTGCGCCTTTTGTATTAAATTCGGAAGCAATTTCTTTGTTTCATCGTCAATAAGAAGGTACAAGGGATACAGTAAACCAGAAGTGAAGCATCGGAATCTAAAAGTGGACTCACAGGAGAGGTTCAAATCATAGAATGTCAGAGTGTCAGTCCTGTTGTACTTAAGTCGGCATTGTGGATTTTGTATTAAATTCGGATGCCTATTCTGTGTTTCATCTTCAATAAGAAGGTCCAAGGGATACAGTAAACCTGAAGTGAAGCATCGAAATATAAAACTGGACTCACAGGTGAGGTTCAAATCATAGAAAATTAGAGTGTCAGTCCTTTTGTACATAAGTCGGCATTGTGCCTTTTGTATTAAATTCAGATGCAATTTCTGTGTTTCATCGTCTATAAGAAGGTCCAAGGGATACAGTAAACCTCAAGTGAAGCATCGGAATCTAAAACTGGACTCACAGGAGAGGTTCAAAACTTAGAAAGTGAGAGTGTCAGTCCTCTGGTACTTAATTCGGCATTGTGCCTTTTGTATTAAATTCGGATGCAATTTCTGTGTTTCATCGTCAATAAGAAGGTCCAAGGGATACAGTAAACCTGAAGTGAAGCATCGGAATCTAAAACTGGACTCACAGGAGAAGTTCAAATCATAGAAAGTGAGAGTGTCAGTCCTCTTGTACTTAATTCGGCATTGTGCC
The DNA here is from genome assembly GCF_023864345.2 of Schistocerca serialis cubense. Classification (NCBI taxonomy): domain Eukaryota; kingdom Metazoa; phylum Arthropoda; class Insecta; order Orthoptera; family Acrididae; genus Schistocerca; species Schistocerca serialis. Next base: position 58,885,660 of record NC_064639.1, read on the forward strand.
TTTTGAATTTAATTCCGATGCAATTTCTGTGTTTCATCGTCAATAAGAAGTTCTTAGGTATACAGTAAACCTGAAGTGAAGCATCGGAATCTAAAACTGTACTCACAGGAGAGGTTCAAATCATACAAAGTTAGAGTGTCAGTCCTATTGTACTTAAGTCGGCATTGTGCATTTTGTATTAAATTCGGATGCAATTTCTGTGTTTCATCGTCAATTAGAATGTCCAAGGGATACAGTAAACCCGAAGTGAAGCATCGGAAACTAAAACTGGACTCACAGGAGAGGTTCAAATCATAGAAAGTTAAAGTGTCAGTCCTCTCGTACTTAAGTCGGCATTGTGCATTTTGAATTTAATTCCGGTGCAATATTTGTGTTTCATCGTCAATAAGAAGTTCCGAGGTATACAGTGAACCTGAAGTGAGCATCGGACTCTAAAACTGGACTCACAGGAGAGGTTCAAATCATAGAAAGTTAGAGTGTCAGTCCTCTTGTACTTAAGTCGGCATAGTTCCTTTTGTATTAAATTCGGATGCAATTTCTGTGTTTCATCGTGAATAAGAAGGTCCAAGGGATACAGTAAACCTGAAGTGAAGCCTCAGAATCTAAAACTGGACTCACAGGAGAGGTTCAAATCATAGCAAGTTAGAGTGACATTCCTCTTGTACTTAAGTCGGCATTGCGCCTTTTGTATTAAATTCGGAAGCAATTTCTTTGTTTCATCGTCAATAAGAAGGTACAAGTGATACAGTAAACCAGAAGTGAAGCATCGGAATCTTAAAGTGAACTCACAGGAGAGGTTCAAATCATAGAATGTGAGAGTGTCAGTCCTGTTGTACTTAAGTCGGCATTGTGCATTTTGTATTAAATTCGGATGCCTATTCTGTGTTTCATCGTCAATAAGAAGGTCCAAGGGATACAGTAAACCTGAAGTGAAGCATCGAAATCTAAAACTGGACTCACAGGTGAGGTTCAAATCATAGAAAGTTAGAGTGTCAGTCCATTTGTACATAAGTCGGCATTGTGCCTTTTGTATTAAATTCGGATGCAATTTCTGTGTTTCATCGTCTATAAGAAGGTCCAAGGGATACAGTAAACCTCAAGTGAAGCATCGGAATCTAAAACTGGACTCACAGGAGAGGTTCTAAACTTAGAAAGTGAGAGTGTCAGTCCTCTGATACTTAAGTCGGCATTGTGCCTTTTGTATTAAATTCGGATGCAATTTCTGTGTTTCATCGTCAATAAGAAGGTCCATGGTATAAAGGAAACCTGAAGTGAAGCATCGGAATCTAAATCTGGACTCACAGGAGAGGTCCTAATCATAGCAAGTTAGAGTGTCATTCCTCTTGTACTTAAGCCGGCATTGCGCCTTTTGTATTAAATTCGGAAGCAATTTCTTTGTTTCATCGTCAATAAGAAGGTACAAGGGATACAGTAAACCAGAAGTGAAGCATCGGAATCTAAAAGTGGACTCACAGGAGAGGTTCAAATCATAGAATGTCAGAGTGTCAGTCCTGTTGTACTTAAGTCGGCATTGTGGATTTTGTATTAAATTCGGATGCCTATTCTGTGTTTCATCTTCAATAAGAAGGTCCAAGGGATACAGTAAACCTGAAGTGAAGCATCGAAATATAAAACTGGACTCACAGGTGAGGTTCAAATCATAGAAAATTAGAGTGTCAGTCCTTTTGTACATAAGTCGGCATTGTGCCTTTTGTATTAAATTCAGATGCAATTTCTGTGTTTCATCGTCTATAAGAAGGTCCAAGGGATACAGTAAACCTCAAGTGAAGCATCGGAATCTAAAACTGGACTCACAGGAGAGGTTCAAAACTTAGAAAGTGAGAGTGTCAGTCCTCTGGTACTTAATTCGGCATTGTGCCTTTTGTATTAAATTCGGATGCAATTTCTGTGTTTCATCGTCAATAAGAAGGTCCAAGGGATACAGTAAACCTGAAGTGAAGCATCGGAATCTAAAACTGGACTCACAGGAGAAGTTCAAATCATAGAAAGTGAGAGTGTCAGTCCTCTTGTACTTAATTCGGCATTGTGCCTTTTGAATTTAATTCCGATGCAATTTCTGTGTTTCATCGTCAATAAGAAGTTCTTAGGTATACAGTAAACCTGAAGTGAAGCATCGGAATCTAAAACTGTACTCACAGGAGAGGTTCAAATCATACAAAGTTAGAGTGTCAGTCCTATTGTACTTAAGTCGGCATTGTGCATTTTGTATTAAATTCGGATGCAATTTCTGTGTTTCATCGTCAATTAGAATGTCCAAGGGATACAGTAAACCCGAAGTGAAGCATCGGAAACTAAAACTGGACTCACAGGAGAGGTTCAAATCATAGAAAGTTAAAGTGTCAGTCCTCTCGTACTTAAGTCGGCATTGTGCATTTTGAATTTAATTCCGGTGCAATATTTGTGTTTCATCGTCAATAAGAAGTTCCGAGGTATACAGTGAACCTGAAGTGAGCATCGGACTCTAAAACTGGACTCACAGGAGAGGTTCAAATCATAGAAAGTTAGAGTGTCAGTCCTCTTGTACTTAAGTCGGCATAGTTCCTTTTGTATTAAATTCGGATGCAATTTCTGTGTTTCATCGTGAATAAGAAGGTCCAAGGGATACAGTAAACCTGAAGTGAAGCCTCAGAATCTAAAACTGGACTCACAGGAGAGGTTCAAATCATAGCAAGTTAGAGTGACATTCCTCTTGTACTTAAGTCGGCATTGCGCCTTTTGTATTAAATTCGGAAGCAATTTCTTTGTTTCATCGTCAATAAGAAGGTACAAGTGATACAGTAAACCAGAAGTGAAGCATCGGAATCTTAAAGTGAACTCACAGGAGAGGTTCAAATCATAGAATGTGAGAGTGTCAGTCCTGTTGTACTTAAGTCGGCATTGTGCATTTTGTATTAAATTCGGATGCCTATTCTGTGTTTCATCGTCAATAAGAAGGTCCAAGGGATACAGTAAACCTGAAGTGAAGCATCGAAATCTAAAACTGGACTCACAGGTGAGGTTCAAATCATAGAAAGTTAGAGTGTCAGTCCATTTGTACATAAGTCGGCATTGTGCCTTTTGTATTAAATTCGGATGCAATTTCTGTGTTTCATCGTCTATAAGAAGGTCCAAGGGATACAGTAAACCTCAAGTGAAGCATCGGAATCTAAAACTGGACTCACAGGAGAGGTTCTAAACTTAGAAAGTGAGAGTGTCAGTCCTCTGATACTTAAGTCGGCATTGTGCCTTTTGTATTAAATTCGGATGCAATTTCTGTGTTTCATCGTCAATAAGAAGGTCCAAGGGATACAGTAAACCTGAAGTGAAGCATCGGAATCTAAAACTGGACTCACAGGAGAGGTTCAAATCATAGAAAGTGAGAGTGTCAGTCCTCTTGTACTTAAGTCGGCATTGTGCCTTTTGAATTTAATTCCGATGCAATTTCTGTGTTTCATCGTCAATAAGAAGTTCTTAGGTATACAGTAAACCTGAAGTGAAGCATCGGAATCTAAAACTGGACTCACAGGGGAGGTTCAAATCATAGCAAGTTAGAGTGTCAGTCCTCTTGTACATAAGTCGGCATTGTGCCTTTTGTATTAAATTCAGATGCAATATCTGTGTTTCATCGTCAATAAGAAGGTCCAAGGGATACAGTAAACCATAAGTGAAGCATCGGAATCTAAAAGTGGACTCACAGGAGAGGTTCAAATCATAGGATGTGAGAGTGTCAGTCCAGTTGTACTTAAGTCGGCATTGTGCATTTCGCATTAATTTCAGATGCAATTTCTGTGTTTCATCGTTATTAGGAAGGTCGAAGGAATACAGTAAACCGGAAATGAAGCATCGGAATCTAAAACTGGACTCACAGGAGAGGATCAAATCATAGAAAGTTAGAGTGTCAGTCCTCTGGTACTTGAGTCGGCATTGTGCCTTTTATATTAAATTCAAATGCAATTTCTGTGTTTCATCGCCAATACGAAGGTCCAAGGTATACAGTAAACCTGAAGTGAAGCATCGGAATCTAAAACTGGACTCACAGGAGAGGTTAAAATCATAGAAAGTGAGAGCGTCAGTCCTCTTGTACTTAAGTCGGCATTGTGCCTTTTGTATTAAATTCTGATGCAATTTCTGTGTTTCATCGTCAACAAGAAGATCCATGGTATAAAGGAAACCTGAAGTGAAGAATCGGAATCTAAATCTGGACTCACAAGAGAGGTTCAAATCATAGCAAGTTAGAGTGTCATTCCTCTTGCACTTAAGTCGGCATTGCGCCTTTAGTATTAAATTGGGAAGCAATTTCTTTGGTTCATCGTCAATAAGAAGGTACAAGGGATACAGTAAACCAGAAGTGAAGCATCGGAATCTAAAAGTGGACTCACAGGAGAGGTTCAAATCATAGAATGTGAGAGTGTCAGTCCAGTTGTACTTAAGTCGGCATTGTGCATTTTGTATTAAATTCTTATGCCTATTGTGTGTTTCATCGTCAATAAGAAGGTCCAAGGGATACAGTAAACTTGAAGTGAAGCATCGAAATCTAATACTGGACTCACAGGTGAGGTTCAAATCATAGAAAATTAGAGTGTCAGTCCTTTTGTACATAAGTCGGCATTGTGCCTTTTGTATTAAATTCGGATGCAATTTCTGTGTTTCATCGTGTATAAGAAGGTCCAAGGGATACAGTATACCTCAAGTGAAGCATCGGAATCTAAAACTGGACTCACAGGAGAGGTTCAAAACTTAGAAAGTGAGAGTGTCAGTCCTCTGGTACTAATTCGGCATTGTGCCTTTTGTATTAAATTCGGATGCAATTTCTGTGTTTCATCGTCAATAAGAAGGTCCAAGGGATACAGTAAACCTGAAGTGAAGCATCGGAATCTAAAACTGGACTCACAGGAGAGGATCAAATCATAGAAAGTGAGAGTGTCAGTCCTCTAGTACTTAATTCGGCATTGTGCCCTTTGAATTTAATTCCGATGCAATTTCTGTGTTTCATCGTCAATAAGAAGTTCTTAGGTATACAGTAAACCTGAAGTGAAGCATCGGAATCTAAAACTGGACTCACAGGAGAGGTTCAAATCATAGAAAGTTAGAGTGTCAGTCCTCTTGTACATAGGTCGGCATTGTGCCTTTTGTATTAAATTCAGATGCAATATCTGTGTTTCATCGTCAATAAGAAGGTCCAAGGGATACAGTAAACCTGAAGTGAAGCATCGGAACCTAAAACTGGACTCACAGGAGAGGTTCAAGTCATAGAAAGTTAGAGTCTCAGTCCTCCTGTACTTAAGTCGGCATTGTGCCTTTTGTATTAAAATCGAATGCTAATTCTGTGTTTCATCATCAATAAGAAGGTCCAAGGTATACAGTAAACCTGAAGTGAAGCATCGGAATCTAAAACTGGACTCACAGGAGAGGTTCAAATCATACAAAGTTAGAGTGTCAGTCCTATTGTACTTAAGTCGGCATTGTGCATTTTGTATTAAATTCGGATGCAAATTCAGTGTTTCATCGTCAATTAGAATGTCCAAGGGACACAGTGAACCTAAAGTGAGCATCGGACTCTAAAACTGGACTCACAGGAGAGGTTCAAATCATAGAAAGTTAGAGTGTCAGTCCATTTGTACTTAAGTCGGTATAGTTCCTTTTGTATTAAATTCGGATGCAATTTCTGTGTTTCATCGTCAATAAGAAGGTCCAAGGAATACAGTAAACCTGAAGTGAAGCCTCGGAATCTAAAACTGGACTCACAGGTGAGGTTCAAATCATAGAAAGTGAGAGTGTCAGTCGTCTTGTACTTAAGTCGGCATTGTGCCTTTTGTATTAAATTCGGATGCAATTTCTGTGTTTCATTGTCAATAAGAAGACCAAGAGATACAGTAAACCTGAAGTGAAGCGTCGGATTCTAAAACTGGACTCACAGTAGAGGTTCAAATCATAGAAAGTGAGAGTGTCAGTCCTCTTGTACTTAAGTTGGCATTGTGACTTTTGTATTAAGTTCGGCTGCAATTTCTGTGTTTCATTGTCAATAAGGAGATCCAAGGGATAAAGGAGACCTGATGTGAAGCATCGGAATCTAAAACTGGACTCACAGGAGAGGTTCAAATAATTGAAATTTAGAGTGTTAGTCGTCTTGTACTTAAGTCGGCATTGTGACTTTTGTATTAAATTCGGATGCAATTTCTGTGTTTCATCGTCAATAAGAAGGTCCAAGGGGTACAGTAAACCTGAGGTGAAGCATCGGAATCTAAAACTGGACTCACAGGAGAGGTTCAAATCATAGAAAGTTAGGGTGTCAGTCCTCTTGTACTTAAGTCGGCATTGTGCCCTTTGTATTAAATTCGGATGCAATTTCTGTGTTTCATCGTCAATAAGAAGGTCCAAGGTATACAGTAAACCTGAAGCGAAGCATCGGAATCTAAAACTGGACTCACAGGATAGGTTCAAATCATAGAAAGTTGGAGTGTCAGTCCTATTGTACTTAAGTCGACATTGTGCATTTTGAATTAGATTCGGATGCAATTTCTGTGTTTCATCGTCAATTAGAAGGTCCAAGGGATACAGTAAACCCAAAGTGAAGCATCGGAATCTAAAACTGGGCTCACAGGAGAGGTTCAAATCATAGAAAATTAAAGTGTCAGTCCTCTTGTACTTATCTCAGCATTGTGCTTTTTGAATTTTTGAATTTAACTAGGATGCAATATCTGTGTTTCATCGTGAATGAGAAGTTCCGAGGTATACAGTAAACCTGAAGTGAGCATCGGACTCTAAAACTGGACTCACAGGAGAGGTTCAAATCATAGAAAGTTAGAGTGTCAGTCCTCTTGTACTTACGTCGGCATAGTGTCTTTTGTATTAAATTCGGAGGCAATTTCTGTGTTTCATCGTCAATAAGAAGGTCCAAGGGATACAGTAAACCTGAAGTGAAGCATCGGAATCTAAAACTGGACTGACAGGTGAGGTTCAAATCATAGAAAGTGAGAGTGTCAGTCGTCTTGTACTTATGTCAGCATTGTGTCTTTTGCATTAAGTTCGGCTGCAATTTCTGTGTTTCATCGTCAATAAGAAGGTCCAAGGGATACAGTAAACCTGAAGTGAAGCATCGGGATTGAAAACTGGACTCACAGGAGAGGTTCAAATCATAGATAGTTAGAGTGTCAGTCCTCTTGTACTTAAGTCGGAATTGTGCCTTTTGTATTAAATTCGGATGCAATATCTGTGTTTCATCGTCAATAAGAAGGTCCAAGGTATACAGTAAACCTGAAGCGAAGCATCGGAATCTAAAACTGGTCTCACAGGATAGGTTCAAATCATAGAAAGTTAGAGTGTCAGTCCTATTGTACTTAAGTCGACACTGTGCATTTTGTATTAAATTCGGATGCAATTTCTGTGTTTCATCGTCAATTAGAAGGTCCAAGGGATACAGTAAACCCAAAGTGAAGCATCGGAATCTAAAACTGGGCTCACAGGTGAGTTTCAAATCACAGAAAGTTAAAGTGTCAGTCCTCTTGTACTTAAGTCGGCATTGTGCTTTTTGAATTTAATTCCGATGCAATATCTGTGTTTCATCGTGAATAAGAAGTTCCGAGGTATACAGTAAACCTGAAGTGAGCATCTGACTCCAAAACTGGACCCACAGGAGAGGGTCAAATCATAGAAAGTTAGAGTGTCAGTCCTCTTGTACTTCAGTCGGCATTGTGCCTTTTGTATTACATTCGGATGCAATTTCTGTGTTTCATCGTCAATACGAAGGTCCAAGGGATACAGTAAACCTGAAGTGAAGCATCGGAATCTAAAACTGGACTCACAGGAGAGGTTCAAATCATAGAAAGTGAGAGAGTCAGTCCACTTGTACTTAAGTCGGCATTCTGCCTTTTGTATTAAATTTGGATGCAATTTCTGTGTTTCATCGTCAATAAGAAGGTCCAAGGGATACAGTAACCCTGAAGTGAAGCATCGGAATCTAAAACTTGACTCACAGGAGAGGTTCAAATCATAGAAGGTGAGAGTGTCAGTCCTCTTGTACTTAAGTCGGCATTGTGCATTGTGTATTAAATTCGGATGCAATTTCTGTGTTTCCTCGTCAATAAGAAGGTCCAAGGGATACAGTAAACCCGAAGTGAAGCATCGGAATCTAAAACTGGACTCACAGGAGAGGTTCAAATCATAGAAAGTTACAGTGTCACTCCTCTTGTACTTAAGTCGGCGTTGTGCCTTTTGAACTTAATTCCGACGCAATTTCTGTGTTTCATCGTCAATAAGAAGTTCCGAGGTATACAGTAAACCAGAAGTGAAGCATCGGAATCTAAAACTGGACTCACAAATGAGGTTCAAATCATAGAAAGTTATTGTGTCAGTCCTCTTGTACTTAAATCGGCATTGTTCCTTTTGTATTAAATTCCGATGCAATTTCTGCGTTTCATCGTCAATAACAAGGTCCAAGGGATACAGTAAACCTGAAGTGAAGCATCGGAATCTAAAACTGGACTCACAGGAGAGGTTCAAATCACAGAAAGTGAGTGTGTCAGTCCTCTTGTACTTAAGTCGGCATTGTGCCTCTTGTATTAAAATCGGATGCAATTTCTGTGTTTCATCGTCAATAAGAAGGTACAAGGGATACAGTAAACCTAAGGTGAAGCATCTTAATCTAAAACTGGACTCACAGGGGAGGTTCAAATCATAGAAAGTTAGAGTGTCAGTCCTCTTGTACTTAAGTCGGCATTGTGCCTTTTGTATTAAATTCGGATGCAATTTCTATGTTTCATCGTCAATAAGAAGGTCCAAGGTATACAGTAAACCTGAAGAGAAGCATTGGAATCTAAAAGTGGACTCACAGGAGAGGTTCAAATCATAGAATGTGAGAGTGTCAGTCCAGTTGTACTTAAGTCGGCATTGTGCATTTTGTATTAAATTCTTATGCCTATTCTGTGTTTCATCGTCAATAAGAAGGTCCAAGGGATACAGTAAACCTGAAGTGAAGCATCGAAATCTAAAACTGGACTCACAGGTGAGGTTCAAATCATAGAAAATTAGAGTGTCAGTCCTCTTGTACTTAAGTCGGCATTGTGCCTTTTGTATTAAATTCGGATGCAATTTCTGTGTTTCATCGTCAATAAGAAGGTCCATGGTATAAAGGAAACCTGAAGTGAAGCATCGGAATCTAAATCTGGACTCACAGGAGAGGTCCTAATCATAGCAAGTTAGAGTGTCATTCCTCTTGTACTTAAGCCGGCATTGCGCCTTTTGTATTAAATTCGGAAGCAATTTCTTTGTTTCATCGTCAATAAGAAGGTACAAGGGATACAGTAAACCAGAAGTGAAGCATCGGAATCTAAAAGTGGACTCACAGGAGAGGTTCAAATCATAGAATGTCAGAGTGTCAGTCCTGTTGTACTTAAGTCGGCATTGTGGATTTTGTATTAAATTCGGATGCCTATTCTGTGTTTCATCGTCAATAAGAAGGTCCAAGGGATACAGTAAACCTGAAGTGAAGCATCGAAATCTAAAACTGGACTCACAGGTGAGGTTCAAATCATAGAAAATTAGAGTGTCAGTCCTTTTGTACATAAGTCGGCATTGTGCCTTTTGTATTAAATTCAGATGCAATTTCTGTGTTTCATCGTCTATAAGAAGGTCCAAGGGATACAGTAAACCTCAAGTGAAGCATCGGAATCTAAAACTGGACTCACAGGAGAGGTTTAAACTTAGAAAGTGAGAGTGTCAGTCCTCTGGTACTTAATTCGGCATTGTGCCTTTTGTATTAAATTCGGATGCAATTTCTGTGTTTCATCGTCAATAAGAAGGTCCAAGGGATACAGTAAACCTGAAGTGAAGCATCGGAACCTAAAACTGGACTCACAGGAGAAGTTCAAATCATAGAAAGTGAGAGTGTCAGTCCTCTTGTACTTAATTCGGCATTGTGCCTTTTGAATTTAATTCCGATGCAATTTCTGTGTTTCATCGTCAATAAGAAGTTCTTAGGTATACAGTAAACCTGAAGTGAAGCATCGGAATCTAAAACTGTACTCACAGGAGAGGTTCAAATCATACAAAGTTAGAGTGTCAGTCCTATTGTACTTAAGTCGGCATTGTGCATTTTGTATTAAATTCGGATGCAATTTCTGTGTTTCATCGTCAATTAGAATGTCCAAGGGATACAGTGAACCCGAAGTGAAGCATCGGAAACTAAAACTGGACTCACAGGAGAGGTTCAAATCATAGAAAGTTAAAGTGTCAGTCCTCTCGTACTTAAGTCGGCATTGTGCATTTTGAATTTAATTCCGGTGCAATATTTGTGTTTCATCGTCAATAAGAAGTTCCGAGGTATACAGTGAACCAGAAGTGAGCATCGGACTCTAAAACTGGACTCACAGGAGAGGTTCAAATAATAGAAATTTAGAGTGTCAGTCCTCTTGTACTTAAGTCGGCATAGTTCCTTTTGTATTAAATTCGGATGCAATTTCTGTGTTTCATCGTCATTAAGAAGGTCCAAGGGATACAGTAAACCTGAAGTGAAGCCTCAGAATCTAAAACTGGACTCACTGGAGAGGTTCAAATCATAGCAAGTTAGAGTGACATTCCTCTTGTACTTAAGTCGGCATTGCGCCTTTTGTATTAAATTCGGAAGCAATTTCTTTGTTTCATCGTCAATAAGAAGGTACAAGTGATACAGTAAACCAGAAGTGAAGCATCGGAATCTTAAAGTGAACTCACAGGAGAGGTTCAAATCATAGAATGTGAGAGTGTCAGTCCTGTTGTACTTAAGTCGGCATTGTGCATTTTGTATTAAATTCGGATGCCTATTCTGTGTTTCATCGTCAATAAGAAGGTCCAACGGATACAGTAAACCTGAAGTGAAGCATCGAAATCTAAACTGGACTCACAGGTGAGGTTCAAATCATAGAAAGTTAGAGTGTCAGTCCATTTGTACATAAGTCGGCATTGTGCCTTTTGTATTAAATTCGGATGCAATTTCTGTGTTTCATCGTCTATAAGAAGGTCCAAGGGATACAGTAAACCTCAAGTGAAGCATCGGAATCTAAAACTGGACTCACAGGAGAGGTTCAAAACATAGAAAGTGAGAGTGTCAGTCCTCTTGTACTTAAGTCGGCATTGTGCCTTTTGAATTTAATTCCGATGCAATTTCTGTGTTTCATCGTCAATAAGAAGTTCTTAGGTATACAGTAAACCTGAAGTGAAGCATCGGAATCTAAAACTGGACTCACAGGGGAGGTTCAAATCATAGCAAGTTAGAGTGTCAGTCCTCTTGTACATAAGTCGGCATTGTGCCTTTTGTATTAAATTCAGATGCAATATCTGTGTTTCATCGTCAATAAGAAGGTCCAAGGGATACAGTAAACTTGAAGTGAAGCATCGGAATCTAAAACTGGACTCACAGGAGAGGTTCAAATCATAGAAAGTTAGAGTGTCAGTACTATTGTACCTAAGTCGGCATTGTGCATTTTGTATTAAATTCGGATGCAAATTCTGTGTTTCATCGTCAATTAGAATGTCCAAGGGATACAGTAAACCCGAAGTGAAGCATCGGAATCTAAAACTGGACTCACAGGAGAGGTTCAAATCATAGAAAGTTAAAGTGTCAGTCCTCGTGTACTTAAGTCGTCATTGTGCATTTTGAATTTAATTCCGGTGCAATATCTGCGTTTCATCGTCAATAAGAAGTTCCGAGGTATACAGTAAACCTGAAGTGAGCATCTGACTCTAAATCTGGACTCACAGGAGAGGTTCAAATCATAGAAAGTTAGAGTGTCAGTCCTCTTGTACTTAAGTCGGCATAGTTCCTTTTGTATTAAATTCGGATGCAATTTCTGTGTTTCATCGTCAATAAGAAGGTCCAAGGGATACAGTAAACCTGAAGTGAAGCCTCGGAATCCAAAACTGGACTCACAGGTGAGGTTCAAATCATAGAAAGTAAGAGTGTCAGTCGTCTTGTACTTAAGTCGACATTGTGCCTTTTGTATTAAATTCGGATGCAATTTCTGTGTTTCATCGTCAATTAGAAGACCAAGAGATACAGTAAACCTGAAGTGAAGTGTCGGATTCTAAAACTGGACTCACAGTAGAGGTTCAAATCATGGAACGTGAGAGCGTCAGTCCTCTTGTACTTAAGTCGGCATTGTGACTTTTGTATTAAGTTCGGCTGCAATTTCTGTGTTTCATCGTCAATAAGAAGGTCCAAGGGATAAAGGAAACCTGATGTGAAGCATCGGAATCTAAAACTGGACTCACGGGAGAGGTTCAAATAATAGAACGTTAGAGTGTTAGTTGTCTTGTACTTAAGTCGGCATTGTGCCTTTAGTATTAAATTCGGAAGCAATTTTTCTGTTTCATCGTCAATAAGAAGGTACAAGGGATACAGTAAAACAGAAGTGAAGCATCGGAATCTAAAAGTGGACTCACAGGAGAGGTTCAAATCATAGAATGTGAGAGTGTCAGTCCAGTTGTACTTAAGTCGGCATTGTGCATTTTGTATTAAATTCTTATGCCTATTCTGTGTTTCATCGTCAATAAGAAGGTCCAAGGGATACAGTAAACCTGAAGTGAAGCATCGAAATCTAAAACTGGACTCACAGGTGAGGTTCAAATCATAGAAAATTAGAGTGTCAGTCCTTTTGTACATAGGTCGGCATTGTGCCTTTTGTATTAAATTCGGATGCAATTTCTGTGTTTCAACGTCTATAAGAAGGTCCAAGGGATGCAGTAAACCTCAAGTGAAGCATCGGAATCTAAAACTGGACTCACAGGAGAGGTTCAAAACTTAGAAAGTGAGAGTGTCAGTCCTCTGGTACTAATTCGGCATTGTGCCTTTTGTATTAAATTCGGATGCAATTTCTGTGTTTCATCGTCAATAAGAAGGTCCAAGGGATACAGTAAACCTGAAGTGAAGCATCGGAATCTAAAACTGGACTCACAGGAGAGGTTCAAATCATAGAAAGTGAGAGTGTCAGTCCTCTTGTACTTAATTCGGCATTGTGCCTTTTGAATTTAATTCCGATGCAATTTCTGTGTTTCATCGTCAATAAGAAGTTCTTAGGTATACAGTAAACCTGAAGTGAAGCATCGGAATCTAAAACTGGACTCACAGGAGAGGTTTAAATCATAGAAAGTTAGAGTGTCAGTCCTCTTGTACATAAGTCGGCATTGTGCCTTTTGTATTAAATTCAGATGCATTATCTGTGTTTCTTCGTCAATAAGAAGGTCCAAGGGATACAGTAAACCTGAAGTGAAGCATCGGAACCTAAAACTGGACTCACAGGAGAGGTTCAAGTCATAGAAAGTTAGAGTCTCAGTCCTCCTGTACTTAAGTCGGCATTGTGCCTTTTGTATTAAATTCGAATGCTATTTCTGTGTTTCATCATCAATAAGAAGGTCCAAGGTATACAGTAAACCTGAAGTGAAGCATCGGAATCTAAAACTGGACTCACAGGAGAGGTTCAAATCATACAAAGTTAGAGTGTCAGTCCTATTGTACTTAAGTCGGCATTGTGCATTTTGTATTAAATTCGGATGCAAATTCAGTGTTTCATCGTCAATTAGAATGTCCAAGGGACACAGTGAACCTAAAGTGAGCATCGGACTCTAAAACTGGACTCACAGGAGAGATTCAAATCATAGAAAGTTAGAGTGTCAGTCCATTTGTACTTAAGTCGGTATAGTTCCTTTTGTATTAAATTCAGATGCAATTTCTGTGTTTCATCGTCAATAAGAACGTCCAAGGGATACAGTAAACCTGAAGTGAAGCCTCGGAATCTAAAACTGGACTCACAGGTGAGGTTCAAATCATAGAAAGTGAGAGTGTCAGTCGTCTTGTACTTAAGTCGGCATTGTGCCTTTTGTATTAAATTCGGATGCAATTGCTGTGTTTCATCGTCAATAAGAAGACCAAGAGATACAGTAAACCTGAAGTGAAGCGTCGGATTCTAAAACTGGACTCACAGTAGAGGTTCAAATCATAGAAAGTGAGAGTGTCAGTCCTCTTGTACTTAAGTCGGCATTGTGACTTTTGTATTAAGTTTGGCTGCAATTTCTGTGTTTCATTGTCAATAAGAAGGTCCAAGGGATAAAGGAGACCTGATGTGAAGCATCGGAATCTAAAACTGGACTCACAGGAGAGGTTCAAATAATAGAAATTTAGAGTGTTAGTCGTCTTGTACTTAAGTCGGCATTGTGACTTTTGTATTAAGTTCGGATGCAATTTCTTTGTTTCATCGTCAATAAGAAGGTCCAAGGGATACAGTAAACCTGAAGTGAAGCATCGGAATCTAAAACTGAACTCACAGGAGAGGTTCAAATCATAGAAAGTGAGAGTGTCAGTCCTCTTGTACTTAAATCGGCATTGTTCCTTTTGTATGAAATTCCGATGCAAGTTCTGTGTTTCATCGTCAATAACAAGGTCCAAGGGATACAGTAAACCTGAAGTGAAGCATCGGAATCTAAAACTGGACTCACAGGAGAGGTTCAAATCACAGAAAGTGAGTGTGTCAGTCCTCTTGTACTTAAGTCGGCATTGTGCCTTTTGTATTCAATTCGAATGCAATTTCTGTGTTTCATCGTCAATAAGAAGGTACAAGGGATACAGTAAACCTGAGGTGAAGTATCGGAATCTATAACTGGACTCACAGGAGAAGTTCAAATCATAGAAAGTTAGAGTGTCAGTCCTCTTGTACTTAAGTCGGCATTGTGCCTTTTGTATTAAATTCGGATGCAATTTCTGTGTTTCATCGTCAATAAGAAGGTCCAAGGTATACAGTAAACCTGAAGCGAAGCATCGGAAACTAAAACTGGACTCACAGGATAGGTTCAAATCATAGAAAGTTGGAGTGTCAGTCCTCTTGTACTTATGACAGCATTGTGTCTTTTGCATTAAGTTCGGCTGCAATTTCTGTGTTTCATCGTCAATTAGAAGGTCCAAGGGATACAGTAAACACAAAGTGAAGCATCGGAATCTAAAACTGGGCTCACAGGAGAGGTTCAAATCATAGAAAGTTAAAGTGTCAGTCCTCTTGTACTTATGTCGGCATTGTGCTTTTTGAATTTTTGAATTTAATTACGATGCAATATCTGTGTTTCATCGTGAATGAGAAGTTCCGAGGTATACAGTAAACCCGAAGTGAGCATCGGACTCTAAAACTAGACTCACAGTAGAGGTTCAAATCATAGAAAGTTAGAGTGTCAGTCCTCTTGTACTTACGTCGGCATAGTGTCTTTTGTATTAAATTCGGAGGCAATTTCTGTGTTTCATCGTCAATAAGAAGGTCCAAGGGATACAGTAAACCTGAAGTGAAGCATCGGAATCTAAAACTGGACTGACAGGTGAGCTTCAAATCATAGAAAGTGAGAGTGTCAGTCGTCTTGTACTTATGACAGCATTGTGTCTTTTGCATTAAGTTCGGCTGCAATTGCTGTGTTTCATCGTCAATAAGAAGGTACAAGGGATACAGTAAACCTGAGGTGAAGTATCGGAATCTATAACTGGACTCACAGGAGAAGTTCAAATCATAGAAAGTTAGAGTGTCAGTCCTCTTGTACTTAAGTCGGCATTGTGCCTTTTGTATTAAATTCGGATGCAATTTCTGTGTTTCATCGTCAATAAGAAGGTCCAAGGTATACAGTAAACCTGAAGCGAAGCATCGGAAACTAAAACTGGACTCACAGGATAGGTTCAAATCATAGAAAGTTGGAGTGTCAGTCCTCTTGTACTTATGACAGCATTGTGTCTTTTGCATTAAGTTCGGCTGCAATTTCTGTGTTTCATCGTCAATTAGAAGGTCCAAGGGATACAGTAAACACAAAGTGAAGCATCGGAATCTAAAACTGGGCTCACAGGAGAGGTTCAAATCATAGAAAGTTAAAGTGTCAGTCCTCTTGTACTTATGTCGGCATTGTGCTTTTTGAATTTTTGAATTTAATTACGATGCAATATCTGTGTTTCATCGTGAATGAGAAGTTCCGAGGTATACAGTAAACCTGAAGTGAGCATCGGACTCTAAAACTAGACTCACAGTAGAGGTTCAAATCATAGAAAGTTAGAGTGTCAGTCCTCTTGTACTTACGTCGGCATAGTGTCTTTTGTATTAAATTCGGAGGCAATTTCTGTGTTTCATCGTCAATAAGAAGGTCCAAGGGATACAGTAAACCTGAAGTGAAGCATCGGAATCTAAAACTGGACTGACAGGTGAGCTTCAAATCATAGAAAGTGAGAGTGTCAGTCGTCTTGTACTTATGACAGCATTGTGTCTTTTGCATTAAGTTCGGCTGCAATTTCTGTGTTTCATCGTCAATAAGAAGGTCCAAGGGATACAGTAATCTGAAGTGAAGCATCGTGATTGAAAACTGGACTCACAGGAGAGGTTCAAATCATAGATAGTTAGAGTGTCAGTCCTCTTGTACTTAAGTCGGAATTGTGCCTTTTGTATTAAATTCGGATGCAATATCTGTGTTTCATCGTCAATAAGAAGGTCCAAGGTATACAGTAAACCTGAAGCGAAGCATCGGAATCTAAAACTGGTCTCACAGGATAGGTTCAAATCATCGAAAGTAAGAGTGTCAGTCCTATTGTACTTAAGTCGACATTGTGCATTTTGTATTAAATTCGGATGCAATTTCTGTGTTTCATCGTCAATTAGAAGGTCCAAGGGATACAGTAAACCCAAAGTGAAGCATCGGCATCTAAAACTGGTCTCACAGGATAGGTTCAAATCATGGAAAGTTAGAGTGTCAGTCCTCTTGTACTTAAGTCGGCATAGTTCCTTTTGTATTAAATTCGGCTGAAATTTCTGTGTTTCATCGTCAATAAGAAGGTCCAAGGGATTAAGGAAACCTGATGTGAAGCATCGGAATCTAAAACTGGAATCACAGGAGAGGTTCAAATCATAGAAAGTGAGAGTGTCAGTCCTCTTGTACTTAAGTCGGCATAGTGCCTTTTGTATTAAATTCGGATTGAATTTATGTGTTTCATCTGCAATAAGAAGGTCCAAGGGATACAGTAAACCTGAGGTGAACCATCGAAATCTAAAACTGGACTCACAGGAGTGGTTCAAATCATAGAAAGTTAGAGTGTCAGTCCTCTCGTACTTCAGTCGGCATTGTGCCTTTTGTATTAAATTCGGATGCAATTTCTGTGTTTCATCGTCAATACGAAGGTCCAAGGGATACAGTAAACCTGAAGTGAAGCATCGGAATCTAAAACTGGACCCACAGGAGAGGTTCAAATCATAGAAAGTGAGAGAGTCAGTCCACTTGTACTTAAGTCGGCATTCTGCCTTTTGTATTAAATTCGGATGCAATTTCTGTGTTTCCTCGTCAATAAGAAGGTCCAAGGGATACAGTAAACTTGAAGTGTAGCATCGGAATCTAAAACTGGACTCACAGGAGAAGTTCAAATCATAGAAAGTTAAAGTGTCAGTCCTCTTGTACTTAAGTCGGCGTTGTGCCTTTTGAATTTAATTCCGACGCAATTTCTGTGTTTCATCGTCAATAAGAAGTTCCGAGGTATACAGTAAACCTGAAGTGAAGCATCGGAATCTAAAACTGGACTCACAAATGAGGTTCAAATCATAGAAAGTTATTGTGTCAGTCCTCCTGTACTTAAATCGGCATTGTTCCCTTTATATTAAATTCCGTTGCAATTTCTGCGTTTCATCGTCAACAACAAGGTCCAAGGGATACAGTAAACCTGAAGTGAAGCATCGGAATCTAAAACTGGACTCACAGGAGAGGTTCAAATCACAGAAAGTGAGTGTGTCAGTCCTCTTGTCCTTAAGTCGGCATTGTGCCTCTTGTATTAAAATCGGATGCAATTTCTGTGTTTCATCGTCAATAAGAAGGTACAAGGGATACAGTAAACCTGAGGTGAAACATCGGAATCTAAAACTGGACTCACAGGAGAGGTTCAAATCATAGAAAGTTAGAGTGTCAGTCCTCTTGTACTTAAGTCGGCATCGTGCTTTTTGTATTAAATTCGGATGCAATTTCTGTGTTTCATCGTCAATAAGAAGGTCCAAGGTATACAGTAAACCTGAAGCGAAGCATCGGAATCTGAAACTGGACTCACAGGATAGGTTCAAATCATAGAAAGTTAGAGTGTCAGTCCCACTGTACTTAAATCGACATTGTGCATTTTGTATTAAATTCGGATGCAATTTCTGTGTTTCATCGTTAATTAGAAGGTCAAAGGGATACAGTAAACCCGAAGTGAAGCATCGGAATCTAAAACTGGACTCTCAGCAGAGGTTCAAATCATAGAAAGTTAAAGTGTCAGTCCTCTTGTACTTAAGTCGGCATTGTGCATTTTGAATTTAATGCCCGTGCAATATCTGTGTTTCATCGTCAATAAGAAGTTCCGAGGTATACAGTAAACCTGAAGTGAGCATCGGACTCTAAAACTGGGCTCACAGGAGAGGTTCAAATCATAGAAAGTTAGAGTGTCAGTCCTCTTGTACTTAAGTCGGCATAGTTCCTTTTGTATTAAATTCGAATGCAATTTCTGTGTTTCATCGTCAATAAGAAAGTCCAAGGGATACAGTAAACCTGAAGTGAAGCCTCGGAATCTAAAACTGGACTCACAGGTGAGGTTCAAATCATAGAAAGTAAGAGTGTCAGTCGTCTTGTACTTAAGTCGGCATTGTGCCTTTTGTATTAAATTCGGATGCAATTTCTGTGTTTCATCGTCAATTAGAAGACCAAGAGATACATTAAACCTGAAGTGAAGTGTCGGATTCTAAAACTGGACACACAGTAGAGGTTCAAATCATGGAACGTGAGAGTGTCAGTCCTCTTGTACTTAAGTCGGCATTGTGACTTTTGTATTAAGTTCGGCTGCAATTTCTGTGTTTCATCGTCAATAAGAAGGTCCAAGGGATAAAGGAAACCTGATGTGAAGCATTGGAATCTAAAACTGGACTCACGGGAGAGGTTCAAATAATAGAACGTTAGAGTGTTAGTTGTCTTGTACTTAAGTCGGCATTGTGCCTTTTGTATTAAATTCGGATGCAATTTCTGTGTTTCATCGTCAATAAGAAGACCAAGAGATACAGTAAACCTGAAGTGAAGCGTCGGATTCTACAACTGGACTCACAGTAGAGGTTCAAATCATAGAAAGTGAGAGTGTCAGTCCTCTTGTACTTAAGTCGGCATTGTGACTTTTGTATTAAGTTCGGCTGCAATATCTGTGTTTCATCGTCAATAAGAAGGGCCAAGGGATAAAGGAAACCTGAGGTGAAGCATCGGAATCTAAAACTGGACTCACAGGAGAGGTTCAAATCATAGAAAGTTAGAGTGTTAGCCGCCTTGTACTTAAGTCGGCATTGTGCCTTTTGTATTAAATTCGGATGCAATTTCTGTGTTTCATCGTCATTAGGAAGGCCGAAGGAATACAGTAAACCGGAAATGAAGCATCGGAATCTATAACTGGACTCACAGGAGAGGATCAAATCACAGAAAGTTAGAGTGTCAGTCCTCTGGTACTTGAGTCGACATTGTGCCTTTTATATTAAATTCAGATGCAATTTCTGTGTTTAATCGTCAATAAGAAGGTCCAAGGTATACAGTAAACCTGAAGTGAAGCATCGGAATCTAAAACTGGACTCACAGGAGAGGTTCAAATCATAGAAGGTGAGAGTGTCAGTCCTCTTGTACTTAAGTCGGCATTGTGCCTTTTGTATTAAATTCGGATGCAATTTCTGTGTTTCATCGTCAATAAGAAGGTCCATGGTATAAAGGAAACCTGAAGTGAAGCATCGGAATCTAAATCTGGACTCACAGGAGAGGTTCAAATCATAGCAAGTTAGAGTGTCATTCCTCTTGTACTTAAGTTGGCATTGCGCCTTTAGTATTAAATTCGGAAGCAATTCCTTTGTTTCATCGTCAATAAGAAGGTACAAGGGATACAGTAAACCAGAAGTGAAGCATCGGAATCTAAAAGTGGACTCACAGGAGAGGGTCAAATCATAGAATGTGAGAATGTCAGTCCAGTTGTACTTAAGTCGGCATTGTGCATTTCGTATTAATTTCGGATGCAATTTCTGTGTTTCATCGTCATTAGGAAGGTCGAAGGAATACAGTAAACCGGAAATGAAGCATCGAAATCTAAAACTGGACTCACAGGTGAGGATCAAATCATAGAAAATTAGAGTGTCAGTCCTTTTGTACATAAGTCGGCATTGTGCCTTTTGTATTAAATTCGGATGCAATTTCTGTGTTTCATCGTCTATAAGAAGGTCCAAGGGATACAGTAAACCTCGAGTGAAGCATCGGAATCTAAAACTGGACTCACAGGAGAGGTTCAAAACTTAGAAAGTGAGAGTGTCAGTCCTCTGGTACTTATTTCGGCATTGTGCGTTTTGTATTAAATTCGGATGCAATTTCTGTGTTTCATCGTCAATAAGAAGGTCCAAGGGATACAGTAAACCTGAAGTGAAGCATCGGAATCTAAAACTGGACTCACAGGAGAGGTTCAAATCATAGAAAGTTAGAGTGTCAGTCCTCTTGTACATAAGTCGGCATTGTGCCTTTGGTATTAAATTCAGATGCAATATCTGTGTTTCATCGTCAATTAGAATGTCCAAGGGACACAGTAACCCAAAAGTGAGCATCGGACTCTAAAACTGGACTCACAGGAGAGGTTCAAATCATAGAAAGTTAGAGTGTCAGTCCACTTGTACTTAAGTCGGTATACTTCCTTTTGTATTAAATTCGGATGTAATTTCTGTGTTTCATCGTCAATAAGAAGGTCCAAGGGATACAGTAAACTTGAAGTGTAGCATCGGAATCTAAAACTGGACTCACAGGAGAAGTTCAAATCATAGAAAGTTAAAGTGTCAGTCCTCTTGTACTTAAGTCGGCGTTGTGCCTTTTGAATTTAATTCCGACGCAATTTCTGTGTTTCATCGTCAATAAGAAGTTCCGAGGTATACAGTAAACCTGAAGTGAAGCATCGGAATCTAAAACTGGACTCACAAATGAGGTTCAAATCATAGAAAGTTATTGTGTCAGTCCTCTTGTACTTAAATCGGCATTGTTCCCTTTATATTAAATTCCGTTGCAATTTCTGCGTTTCATCGTCAACAACAAGGTCCAAGGGATACAGTAAACCTGAAGTGAAGCATCGGAATCTAAAACTGGACTCACAGGAGAGGTTCAAATCACAGAAAGTGAGTGTGTCAGTCCTCTTGTCCTTAAGTCGGCATTGTGCCTCTTGTATTAAAATCGGATGCAATTTCTGTGTTTCATCGTCAATAAGAAGGTACAAGGGATACAGTAAACCTGAGGTGAAACATCGGAATCTAAAACTGGACTCACAGGAGAGGTTCAAATCATAGAAAGTTAGAGTGTCAGTCCTCTTGTACTTAAGTCGGCATCGTGCTTTTTGTATTAAATTCGGATGCAATTTCTGTGTTTCATCGTCAATAAGAAGGTCCAAGGTATACAGTAAACCTGAAGCGAAGCATCGGAATCTGAAACTGGACTCACAGGATAGGTTCAAATCATAGAAAGTTAGAGTGTCAGTCCCACTGTACTTAAATCGACATTGTGCATTTTGTATTAAATTCGGATGCAATTTCTGTGTTTCATCGTTAATTAGAAGGTCAAAGGGATACAGTAAACCCGAAGTGAAGCATCGGAATCTAAAACTGGACTCTCAGCAGAGGTTCAAATCATAGAAAGTTAAAGTGTCAGTCCTCTTGTACTTAAGTCGGCATTGTGCATTTTGAATTTAATGCCCGTGCAATATCTGTGTTTCATCGTCAATAAGAAGTTCCGAGGTATACAGTAAACCTGAAGTGAGCATCGGACTCTAAAACTGGGCTCACAGGAGAGGTTCAAATCATAGAAAGTTAGAGTGTCAGTCCTCTTGTACTTAAGTCGGCATAGTTCCTTTTGTATTAAATTCGAATGCAATTTCTGTGTTTCATCGTCAATAAGAAAGTCCAAGGGATACAGTAAACCTGAAGTGAAGCCTCGGAATCTAAAACTGGACTCATAGGTGAGGTTCAAATCATAGAAAGTAAGAGTGTCAGTCGTCTTGTACTTAAGTCGGCATTGTGCCTTTTGTATTAAATTCGGATGCAATTTCTGTGTTTCATCGTCAATTAGAAGACCAAGAGATACATTAAACCTGAAGTGAAGTGTCGGATTCTAAAACTGGACACACAGTAGAGGTTCAAATCATGGAACGTGAGAGTGTCAGTCCTCTTGTACTTAAGTCGGCATTGTGACTTTTGTATTAAGTTCGGCTGCAATTTCTGTGTTTCATCGTCAATAAGAAGGTCCAAGGGATAAAGGAAACCTGATGTGAAGCATTGGAATCTAAAACTGGACTCACGGGAGAGGTTCAAATAATAGAACGTTAGAGTGTTAGTTGTCTTGTACTTAAGTCGGCATTGTGCCTTTTGTATTAAATTCGGATGCAATTTCTGTGTTTCATCGTCAATAAGAAGACCAAGAGATACAGTAAACCTGAAGTGAAGCGTCGGATTCTACAACTGGACTCACAGTAGAGGTTCAAATCATAGAAAGTGAGAGTGTCAGTCCTCTTGTACTTAAGTCGGCATTGTGACTTTTGTATTAAGTTCGGCTGCAATATCTGTGTTTCATCGTCAATAAGAAGGGCCAAGGGATAAAGAAAACCTGAGGTGAAGCATCGGAATCTAAAACTGGACTCACAGGAGAGGTTCAAATCATAGAAAGTTAGAGTGTTAGCCGCCTTGTACTTAAGTCGGCATTGTGCCTTTTGTATTAAATTCGGATGCAATTTCTGTGTTTCATCGTCATTAGGAAGGCCGAAGGAATACAGTAGACCGGAAATGAAGCATCGGAATCTATAACTGGACTCACAGGAGAGGATCAAATCACAGAAAGTTAGAGTGTCAGTCCTCTGGTACTTGAGTCGACATTGTGCCTTTTATATTAAATTCAGATGCAATTTCTGTGTTTAATCGTCAATAAGAAGGTCCAAGGTATACAGTAAACCTGAAGTGAAGCATCGGAATCTAAAACTGGACTCACAGGAGAGGTTCAAATCATAGAAGGTGAGAGTGTCAGTCCTCTTGTACTTAAGTCGGCATTGTGCCTTTTGTATTAAATTCGGATGCAATTTCTGTGTTTCATAGTCAATAAGAAGGTCCATGGTATAAAGGAAACCTGAAGTGAAGCATCGGAATCTAAATCTGGACTCACAGGAGAGGTTCAAATCATAGCAAGTTAGAGTGTCATTCCTCTTGTACTTAAGTTGGCATTGCGCCTTTAGTATTAAATTCGGAAGCAATTCCTTTGTTTCATCGTCAATAAGAAGGTACAAGGGATACAGTAAACCAGAAGTGAAGCATCGGAATCTAAAAGTGGACTCACAGGAGAGGGTCAAATCATAGAATGTGAGAATGTCAGTCCAGTTGTACTTAAGTCGGCATTGTGCATTTCGTATTAATTTCGGATGCAATTTCTGTGTTTCATCGTCATTAGGAAGGTCGAAGGAATACAGTAAACCGGAAATGAAGCATCGAAATCTAAAACTGGACTCACAGGTGAGGATCAAATCATAGAAAATTAGAGTGTCAGTCCTTTTGTACATAAGTCGGCATTGTGCCTTTTGTATTAAATTCGGATGCAATTTCTGTGTTTCATCGTCTATAAGAAGGTCCAAGGGATACAGTAAACCTCGAGTGAAGCATCGGAATCTAAAACTGGACTCACAGGAGAGGTTCAAAACTTAGAAAGTGAGAGTGTCAGTCCTCTGGTACTTATTTCGGCATTGTGCGTTTTGTATTAAATTCGGATGCAATTTCTGTGTTTCATCGTCAATAAGAAGGTCCAAGGGATACAGTAAACCTGAAGTGAAGCATCGGAATCTAAAACTGGACTCACAGGAGAGGTTCAAATCATAGAAAGTTAGAGTGTCAGTCCTCTTGTACATAAGTCGGCATTGTGCCTTTGGTATTAAATTCAGATGCAATATCTGTGTTTCATCGTCAATTAGAATGTCCAAGGGACACAGTAACCCAAAAGTGAGCATCGGACTCTAAAACTGGACTCACAGGAGAGGTTCAAATCATAGAAAGTTAGAGTGTCAGTCCACTTGTACTTAAGTCGGTATACTTCCTTTTGTATTAAATTCGGATGTAATTTCTGTGTTTCATCGTCAATAAGAAGGTCCAAGGGATACAGTAAACCTGAAGTGAAGCCTCGGAATCTAAAACTGGACTCACAGGTGAGGTTCAAATCATAGAAAGTGAGAGTGTCAGTCGTCTTGTACTTAAGTCGGCATTGTGCCTTTTGTATTAAATTCGGATGCAATTTCTGTGTTTCATCGTCAATAAGAAGACCAAGAGATACAGTAAACCTGAAGTGAAGCGTCGGATTCTAAAACTGGACTCACAGTAGAGGTTCAAATCATAGAAAGGGAGAGTGTCAGTCCTCTTGTACTTAAGTCGGCATTGTGACTTTTGTATTAAGTTTGGCTGCAATTTCTGTGTTTCATTGTCAATAAGAAGGTCCAAGGGATAAAGGAGACCTGATGTGAAGCATCGGAATCTAAAACTGGACTCACAGGAGTGGTTCAAATAATAGAAATTTAGAGTGTTTGTCGTCTTGTACTTAAGTCGGCATTGTGACTTTTGTATTAAATTCGGATGCAATCTCTTTGTTTCATCGTCAATAAGAAGGTCCAAGGGATACAGTAAACCTGAAGTGAAGCATCGGAATCTAAAACTGAACTCACAGGAGAGGTTCAAATCATAGAGAGTGAGAGTGTCAGTCCTCTTGTACTTAAATCGGCGTTGTTCCTTTAGTATGAAATTCCGATGCAATTTCTGTGTTTCATCGTCAATAACAAGGTCCAAGGGATACAGTAAACCTGAAATGAAGCATCGGAATCTAAAACTGGACTTACAGGAGAGGTTCAAATCACAGAAAGTGAGTGTGTCAGACCTCTTGTACTTAAGTCGGCATTGTGCCTTTTGTATTAAATTCGGATGCAATTTCTGTGTTTCATCGTCAATAAGAAGGTCCAAGGGATACAGTAAACCTGAGGTGAAGCATCGGAATCTAAAACTGGACTCACAGGAGAGGTTCAAATCATAGAAAGTTAGAGTGTCAGTCCTCTTGTACTTACGTCGGCATAGTGTCTTTTGTATTAAATTCGGAGGCAATTTCTGTGTTTCATCGGCAATAAGAAGGTCCAAGGAATACAGTAAACCTGAAGTGAAGCATCGGAATCTAAAACTGGACTGACAGGTGAGGTTCAAATCATAGAAAGTGAGAGTGTCAGTCGTCTTGTACTTATGTCAGCATTGTGTCTTTTGCATTAAGTTCGGCTGCAATTTCTGTGTTTCATCGTCAATAAGAAGGTCCAAGGGATACAGTAAACCCAAAGTGAAGCATCGGAATCTAAAAATGGGCTCACAGGAGAGTTTCAAATCATAGAAAGTTAAAGTGTCAGTCCTCTTGTACTTAAGTCGGCATTGTGCTTTTTGAATTTAATTCCAATGCAATATCTGTGTTTCATCGTGAATAAGAAGTTCCGAGGTATACAGTAAACCTGAAGTGAGCATCGGACTCCAAAACTCGACTCACAGGAGAGGTTCAAATCATAGAAAGTGAGAGTGTCAGTCCTCTTGTACTTAAGTCGGCATAGTGCCTTTTGTATTAAATTCGGATGTAATTTATGTGTTTAATCGTCAATAAGAAGGTCCAAGGGATGCAGTAAACCTGAGGTGAACCATCGAAATCTAAAACTGGACTCACAGGAGTGGTTCAAATCATAGGAAGTTAAAGTGTCAGTCCTCTTGTACTTCAGTCGGCATTGTGCCTTTTGTATTAAATTCGGATGCAATTTCTGTGTTTCATCGTCAATACGAAGGTCCAAGGGATACAGTAAACCTGAAGTGAAGCATCGGAATCTAAAACTGGACTCACAGGAGAGGTTCAAATCATAGAAAGTGAGAGAGTCAGTCCACTTGTACTTAAGTCGGCATTCTGATTTTGTATTAAATTTGGATGCAATTTCTGTGTTTCATCGTCAATAAGAAGGTCCAAGGGATACAGTAACCCTGAAGTGAAGCATCGGAATCTAAAACTGGACTCACAGGAGAGGTTCAAATCACAGAAAGTGAGTGTGTCAGTCCTCTTGTACTTAAGTCGGCATTGTGCCTCTTGTATTAAAATCAGATGCAATTTCTGTGTTTTATCGTCAATAAGAAGGTACAAGGGATACAGTAAA
This sequence comes from Schistocerca serialis cubense, assembly GCF_023864345.2. NCBI lineage: Eukaryota > Metazoa > Arthropoda > Insecta > Orthoptera > Acrididae > Schistocerca > Schistocerca serialis. Next base: position 58,911,887 of record NC_064639.1, read on the forward strand.
CCTGAGGTGAAGCATCGGAATCTAAAACTGGACTCAAAGGAGAGGTTCAAATCATAGAAAGTGAGAGTGTCATTCGTCTTGTACTTAAGTCAGCATTGTGCCTTATGTATTAAATTCGGATGCAATTTCAGTGTTTCATCGTCAATAAGAAGATCCAAGAGATACAGTAAACCCGAAGTGAAGCGTCGGAATCTAAAACTGGACTCACAGGAGAGGTTCAAATCATAGAAAGTTAAAGTGTCAGTCCTCTTGTACTTAAGTCGGCGTTGTGCCTTTTGAATTTAATTCCGATGCAATTTCTGTGTTTCATCGTCAATAAGAAGTTCCGAGGTATACAGTAAACCTTAAGTGAAGCATCGGAATCTAAAACTGGACTCACAAATGAGGTTCAAATCATAGAAAGTTAGAGTGTCAGTCCTCTTGTACTTAAATCGGCATTGTTCCTTTTGTATTAAATTCCGACGCAATTTCTGCGTTTCATCGTCAATAACAAGGTCCAAGGGATACAGTAAAAATGAAGTGAAGCATCGGAATCTAAAACTGGACTCACAGGAGAGGTTCAAATCACAGTAAGTGAGTGTGTCAGTCCTCTTGTACTTAAGTCGGCATTGTGCCTCTTGTATTAAAATCGGATGCAATTTCTGTGTTTCATCGTCAATAAGAAGGTACAAGGGATACAGTAAACCTGAGGAGAAGCATCGGAATCTAAAACTGGACTCACAGGAGAGGTTCAAATCATAGAAAGTGAGAGTGTCATTCGTCTTGTACTTAAGTCAGCATTGTGCCTTATGTATTAAATTCGGATGCAATTTCAGTGTTTCATCGTCAATAAGAAGATCCAAGAGATACAGTAAACCTGAAGTGAAGCGTCGGAATCTAAAACTGGACTCACAGGAGAGGTTCAAATCATAGAAAGTGAGAGTGTCAGTCCTCTTGTACATAGGTCGGCATTGTTCCTTTTGCATTAAGTTCGGCTGCAATTTCTGTGTTTCATCGTCAATAAGAAGGTCCAAGGGAAACAGTAAACCTGAAGTGAAGCATCGGGATTGAAAACTGGACTCACAGGAGAGGTTCAAATCAAAGAAAGTTAGAGTGTCAGTCCTCTTGTACTTAAGTCGGCATTGTGCCTTTGTATTATATTCGGATGCAATATCTGTGTTTCATCGTCAATAAGAAGGTCCAAGGTATACAGTAAACCTGAAGCGAAGCATCGGAATCTAAAACTGGACTCACAGGATAGGTTCAAATCATAGAAAGTTAGAGTGTCAGTCCTATTGTACTTAAGTCGGCATTGTGCATTTTGTATTAAATTCGGATGCAAATTCTGTGTTTCATCGTCAATTATAAGGTCCAAGGGATACAGTAAACCCAAAGTGAAGCATCGGAATCTAAAACTGGGCTCACAGGAGAGTTTCAAATCATAGAAAGATAAAGTGTCAGTCCTCTTGTACTTAAGTCGGCATTGTGATTTTTGAATTTAATTCGGATGCAATATCTGTGTTTCATCGTGAATAAGAAGTTCCGAGGTATACAGTAAACCAGAAGTGAGCATCGGACTCTAACACTGGACTCACAGGAGAGGGTCAAATCATAGAAACTTAGCGTGTCAGTCCTCTTGTACTTAAGTCGGCATAGTTCCTTTTGTATTGAATTCGGCTGAAATTTCTGTGTTTCATCGTCAATAAGAAGGTCCAAGGGATTAAGGAAACCTGATGTGAAGCATCGGAATCTAAAACTATACTCACAGGAGAGGTTCAAATCATAGAAAGTGAGAGTGTCAGTCCTCTTGTACTTAAGTCGGCATAGTGCCTTTTGTATTAAATTCGGATTTAATTTATGTGTTTCATCGTCAATAAGAAGGTCCAAGGGATACAGTACACTTGAAGTGAACCATCGAAATCTAAAACTGGACTCACAGGAGTGGTTCAAATCATAGAATGTTAGAGTGTCAGTCCACTTGTACCTCAGTCGGCATTGTGCCTCTTGTATTAAATTCGGATGCAATTTCTGTGTTTCATCGTCAATAAGAAGGTCCAAGGGATACAGTGAACCTGAAGTGAAGCATCGGAATCTAAAACTGGACTCACAGGAGAGGTTCAAATCATAGAAAGTGAGAGAGTCAGTCCACTTGTACTTAAGTCGGCATTCTGCGTTTTGTATTAAATTTGGATGCAATTTCTGTGTTTCATCGTCAATAAGAAGGTCCAAGGGATACAGTAACCCTGAAGTGAAGCATCGGAATCTAAAACTTGACTCACAGGAGAGGTTCAAATCATAGAAAGTGAGAGTGTCAGTCCTCTTGTTCTTAAGTCGGCATTGTGCCTTGTGTATTAAATTCGGATGCAATTTCTGTGTTTCCTCGTCAGTAAGAAGGTCCAAGGTATACAGTAAACCTGAAGTGAAGCATCTGAATCTAAAACTGGACTCACAGGAGAGGTTCAAATCATAGAAACTTAAAGTGTCAGTCCTCTTGTACTTAAGTCGGCATGGTGCCTTTTGAATTTAATTCCGTTGCAATTTCTGTGATTCATCGTCAATAAGAAGTTCCGAGGTATACAGTAAACCTGAAGTGAAGCATCGGAATCTAAAACTGGACTCACAAATGAGGTTCAAATCATAGAAAGTTGGAGTGTCAGTCCTCTTGTACTAGAGTCGGCAATGTTTCGTTTGTACTATATTCGGATGCAATTTCTGTGTTTCATCGTCAATAAGAAGGTCCAAGGGATACAGTAAACCTGAGGTGAAGCATCGGAATCTAAAACTGGACTCACAGGAGAGGTTCAAATCATAGAAAGTTATAGTGTCAGTCCTCTTGTACTTAAGTCGGCATTGTGCCTTTTGTATTAAATTCGGATGCAATTTCTGTGTTTCATCGTCAATAAGAAGGTCCAAGGGATACAGTAAACCTGAAGTGAAGCATCGGGATTGAAAACTGGACTCACAGGAGAGGTTCAAATCATAGAAAGTAAGAGTGTCAGTCCTCTTGTACTTACGTCGGCACAGTGTCTTTTGTATTAAATTCGGAGGCAATTTCTGTGTTTCATCGTCAATAAGAAGGTCCAAGGGATACAGTAAACCTGAAGTGAAGCATCGGAATCTAAAACTGGACTGACAGGTGAGGTTCAAATCATAGAAAGTGAGAGTGTCAGTCGTATTGTACTTATGTCAGCATTGTGTCTTTTGCATTAAGTTCGGCTGCAATTTCTGTGTTTCATCGTCAATAAGAAGGTCCAAGGGATACAGTAAACCTGAAGTGAAGCATCGGGATTGAAAACTGGACTCACAGGAGAGGTTCAAATCATAGAAAGTTAGAGTGTCAGTCCTCTTGTACTTAAGTCGGCATAGTTCCTTTTGTATTAAATTCGGAGGCAATTTCTGTGTTTCATCGTCAATAAGAAGGTCCAAGGGATACAGTAAACCTGAAGTGAAGCATCGGAATCTAAAACTGGACTGACAGGTGAGGTTCAAATCATAGAAAGTGAGAGTGTCATTCGTCTTGTACTTAAGTCAGCATTGTGCCTTATGTATTAAATTCGGATGCAATTTCAGTGTTTCATCGTCAATAAGAAGATCCAAGAGATACAGTAAACCTGAAGTGAAGCGTCGGAATCTAAAACTGGACTCACAGGAGAGGTTCAAATCATAGAAAGTGAGAGTGTCAGTCCTCTTGTACTTGTGTCGGCATGGTTCCTTTTGCATTAATTCGGCTGCAATTTCTGTGTTTCATCGTCAATAAGAAGGTCCAAGGGAAACAGTAAACCTGAAGTGGAGCATCGGGATTGAAAACTGGACTCACAGGTGAGGTTCAAATCATAGAAAGTTAGAGTGTCAGTCCTCTTGTACTTAAGTCGGCATTGTGCCTTTGTATTATATTCGGATGCAATATCTGTGTTTCATCGTCAATAAGAAGGTCCAAGGTATACAGTAAACCTGAAGCGAAGCATCGGAATCTAAAACTGGACTCACAGGATACGTTCAAATCATAGAAATTTAGAGTGTCAGTCGTCTTGTACTTATGTCAGCATTGTGTCTTTTGCATTAAGTTCGGCTGCAATTTCTGTGTTTCATCGTCAATAAGAAGGTCCAAGGGATACAGTAAACCTGAAGTGAAGCATCGGGATTGAAAACTGGACTCACAGGAGAGGTTCAAATCATAGAAAGTTAGAGTGTCAGTCCTCTTGTACTTAAGTCGGAATTGTGCCTTTTGTATTAAATTCGGATGCAGTATCTGTGTTTCATCGTCAATAAGAAGGTCCAAGGTATACAGTAAACCTGAAGCGAAGCATCGGAATCTAAAACTGGTCTCACAGGATAGGTTCAAATCATAGAAAGTTAGAGTGTCAGTCCTATTAAACTTAAGTCGACATTTTGCATTTTGTATTAAATTCGGATGCAATTTCTGTGTTTCATCGTCAATTAGAAGGTCCAAGGGATACTGTAAACCCAAAGTGAAGCATCGGAATCTAAAACTGTGCTCACAGGAGAGTTTCAAATCATAGAAAGTTAAAGTGTCAGTCCCCTTGTACTTAAGTCGGCATTGTGCTTTTTGAATTTAATTCCGATGCAATATCTGTGTTTCATCGTGAATAAGAAGTTCCGAGTTATACAGTAAACCTGAAGTGAGCATCGGACTCCAAAACTGGACTCACAGGAGAGGTTCAAATCATAGAAAGTGAGAGTGTCAGTCCTCTTGTACTTAAGTCGGCATAGTGCCTTTTGTATTAAATTCGGATGTAATTTATGTGTTTCATCGTCAATAAGAAGGTCCAAGGGATACAGTAAACCTGAGGTGAACCATCGAAATCTAAAACTGGAATCACAGGAGTGGTTCAAATCATAGAAAGTTAGAGTGTCAGTCCTCTTGTACTTCAGTCGGCATTGTGCCTTTTGTATTAAATTCGGATGCAATTTCTGTGTTTCATCGTCAATACGAAGGTCCAAGGGATACAGTAAACCTGAAGTGAAGCATCGGAATCTAAAACTGGACTCACAGGAGAGGTTCAAATCATAGAAAGTGAGTGAGTCAGTCCACTTGTACTTAAGTCGGCATTCTGCCTTTTGTATTAAATTTGGATGCAATTTCTGTGTTTCATCGTCAATAAGAAGGTCCAAGGGATACAGTAACCCTGAAGTGAAGCATCGGAATCTAAAACCTGACTCACAGGAGAGGTTCAAATCATAGAAAGTGAGAGTGTCAGTCCTCTTGTACATAAGTCGGCATTGTGCCTTGTGTATTAAATTCGGATTCAATTTCTGTGTTTCCTCGTCAATAAGAAGGTCCAAGGGATACAGTAAACCTGAAGTGAAGCATCGGAATCTAAAACTGGACTCACAGGAGAGGTTCAAATCATAGAAAGTTAAAGTGTCAGTCCTCTTGTACTTAAGTCGGCGTTGTGCCTTTTGAATTTAATTCCGATGCAATTTCTGTGTTTCATCGTCAATAAGAAGTTCCGAGGTATACAGTAAACCTGAAGTGAAGCATCGGAATCTAAAACTGGACTCACAAATGAGGTTCAAATCATAGAAAGTTAGAGTGTCAGTCCTCTTGTACTTAAATCGGCATTGTTCCTTTTGTATTAAATTCCGATGCAGTTTCTGCGTTTCATCGTCAATAACAAGGTCCAAGGGATACAGTAAACCTGAAGTGAAGCATCGGAATCTAAAACTGGACTCACAGGAGAGGTTCAAATCACAGAAAGTGAGTGTGTCAGTCCTCTTGTACTTAAGTCGGCATTGTGCCTCTTGTATTAAAATCGGATGCAATTTCTGTGTTTCATCGTCAATAAGAAGGTACAAGGGATACAGTAAACCTGAGGTGAAGCATCGGAATCTAAAACTGGACTCACAGGAGAGGTTCAAATCATAGAAAGTTAGAGTGTCAGTCCTCTTGTATTTAAGTCGGCATTGTGCCTTTTGTATTAAATTCGGATGCAATTTCTGTGTTTCATCGTCAATAACAAGGTCCAAGGAATACAGTAAACCTGAAGCGAAGCATCGGAATCTAAAACTGGACTCACAGGATAGGTTCAAATCATAGAAAGTCAGAGTGGCAGTCCTACTGTACTTAAATCGACATTGTGCATTTTGTATTAAATTCGGATGCAATTTCTGTGTTTCATCGTCAATAAGAAGGTCCAAGGGATACAGTAAACCTGAAGTGAAGCATCGGAATCTAAAACTGGACTGACAGGTGAGGTTCAAATCATAGAAAGTTAGAGTGTCATTCGTCTTGTACTTAAGTCAGCATTGTGCCTTATGTATTAAATTCGGATGCAATGTCAATGTTTCATCGTCAATAACAAGGTCCAAGGGATACAGTAAACCTGAAGTGAAGCATCGGAATCTAAAACTGGACTCACAGGAGAGGTTCAAATCACAGAAAGTGAGTGTGTCAGTCCTTTTGTACATAGGTCGGCATTGTTCCTTTTGCATTAAGTTCGGCTGCAATTTCTGTGTTTCTTCGTCAATAAGAAGGTCCAGGGGAAACAGTAAACCTGAAGTGAAGCATCGGGATTGAAAACTGGACTCACAGGGGAGGTTCAAATCATAGAAAGTTAGAGTGTCAGTCCTCTTGTACTTAAGTCGGCATTGTGCCTTTGTATTATATTCGGATGCAATATCAGTGTTTCATCGTCAATAAGAAGGTCCAAGGTATACAGTAAACCTGAAGCGAAGCATCGGAATCTAAAACTGGACTCACAGGACAGGTTCAAATCATAGAAAGTTAGAGTGTCAGTCCTATTGTACTTAAGTCGGCATTGTGCATTTTGTATTAAATTCGGATGCAATTTCTGTGTTTCATCGTCAATTATAAGGTCCAAGGGATACAGTAAACCCAAAGTGAAGCATCGGAATCTAAAACTGGGCTCACAGGAGAGTTTGAAATCATAGAAAGTTAAAGTGTCAGTCCTCTTGTACTTAAGTCGGCATTGTGCTTTTTGAATTTAATTCCGATGCAATATCTGTATTTCATCGTGAATAAGAAGTTCCGAGGTATACAGTAAACCAGAAGTGAGCATCGGACTCTAAAACTGGACTCACAGGAGAGGGTCAAATCATAGAAACTTAGCGTGTCAGTCCTCTTGTACTTAAGTCGGCATAGTTCCTTTTGTATTGAATTCGGCTGAAATTTCTGTGTTTCATCGTCAATAAGAAGGTCCAAGGGATTAAGGAAACCTGTTGTGAAGCATCGGAATCTAAAACTATACTCACAGGAGAGGTTCAAATCATAGAAAGTGAGAGTGTAGGTCCTCTTGTACTTAAGTCGGCATAGTGCCTTTTGTATTAAATTCGGATGTAATTTATGTGTTTCATCGTCAATAAGAAGGTCCAAGGGATACAGTAAACCTGAAGTGAACCATCGAAATCTAAAACTGGACTCACAGGAGTGGTTCAAATCATAGAAAGTTAGAGTGTCAGTCCACTTGTACTTCAGTCGGCATTGTGCCTCTTGTATTAAATTCGGATGCAATTTCTGTGTTTAATCGTCAATAAGAAGGTCCAAGGGATACAGTAAACCTGAAGTGTAGCATCGGTATCTAAAACTGGACTCACAGGAGAGGTTCAAATCATAGAAAGTGAGAGAGTCAGTCCACTTGTACTTAAGTCGGCATTCTGCGTTTTGTATTAAATTTGGATGCAATTTCTGTGTTTCATCGTCAATAAGAAGGTCCAAGGGATACAGTAACCCTGAAGTGAAGCATCGGAATCTAAAACTTGACTCACAGGAGTGGTTCAAATCATAGAAAGTGAGAGTGTCAGTCCTCTTGTACTTAAGTCGGCATTGTGCCTGTTGCTGTTGTTGTTGTTGTTGTGGTCTTCAGTCCTGAGACTGGTTTGATGCAGCTCTCCATGCCACTCTATCCTGTGCAAGCTTTTTCATCTCCCAGTACTTACTGCACCCTACATCCTTCTGAATCTGCTTAGTGTATTCATCTCTTGGTCTCCCCCTACGATTTTTACCCTCCACGCTGCCCTCCAATACTAAATTGGTGATCCCTTGATGCCTCAGAACATGTCCTACCAACCGATCCCTTCTTCTGGTCAAGTTGTGCCACAAACTTCTCTTCTCCCTAATCCTATTCAATACCTCCTCATTAGTTATGTGATCTACCCATCTAATCTTCAGCATTCTTCTGTAGCACCACATTTCGAAAGCTTCTATTCTCTTCTTTTCCAAACTATTTATCGTCCATGTTTCACTTCCATACATGGCTACACTCCATACGAATACTTTCAGAAATGACTTCCTGACACTTAAATCAATACTGGATGTTAACAAATTTCTCTTCTTCAGAAACGCTTTCCTCGCCATTGCCAGCCTACATTTTATATCCTCTCTACTTCGACCATCATCAGTAATTTTGCTCCCCAAATAGCAAAACTCCTTTACTACTTTAAGTGCCTCATTTCCTAATCTAATTCCCTCAGCATCACCCGACTTAATTAGACTACATTCCATTATCCTTGTTTTGCTTTTGTTGATGTTCATCTTATATCCTCCTTTCAAGACACTCTCCATTCCATTCAACTGCTCTTCCAAGTCCTTTGCTGTCTCTGACAGAATTACAATGTCATCGGCGAACCTCAAAGTTTTTATTTCTTCTCCATGAATTTTAATACCCACTCCGAATTTTTCTTTTGTTTCCTTTACTGCTTGCTCAATATACAGATTGAACAACATCGGGGACAGGCTACAACCCTGTCTTACTCCCTTCCCAACCACTGCTTCCCTTTCATGTCCCTCGACTCTTATAACTGCCATCTGGTTTCTGTACAAATTGTAAATAGCCTTTCGCTCCCTGTATTTTACGCCAGCCACCTTTAGAATTTGAAAGAGAGTATTCCAGTCAACATTGTCAAAAGCTTTCTGTAAGTCTACAAATGCTAGAAACGTAGGTTTGCCTTTCCTTAATCTTTCTTCTAAGATAAGTCGTAAGGTCAGTATTGCCTCACGTGTTCCAGTGTTTCTACGGAATCCAAACTGATCTTCCCCGAGGTTGGCTTCTACTAGTTTTTCCATTCGTCTGTAAAGAATTCGTGTTAGTATTTTGCAGCGGTGACTTATTAAGCTGATAGTTCGGTAATTTTCACATCTGTCAGCACCTGCTTTCTTTGGGATTGGAATTATTATATTCTTCTTGAAGTCTGAGGGTATTTCGCCTGTTTCATACATCTTGCTCACCAGATGGTAGAGTTTTGTCAGGACTGGCTCTCCCACGGCCGTCAGTAGTTCCAATGGAATATTGTCTACTCCGGGAGCCTTGTTTCGACTCAGGTCTTTCAGTGCTCTGTCGAACTCTTCACGCAGTATCGTATCTCCCATTTCATCTTCATCTACATCCTCTTCCATTTCCATAATATTGTCCGCAAGTACATCGCCCTTGTATAGACCCTCTATATACTCCTTCCACCTTTCTGCTTTCCCTTGTTTGCTTAGAACTGGGTTTCCATCTGAGCTCTTGATATTCATACAAGTCGTTCTCTTATCTCCAAAGGTCTCTTTAATTTTCCTGTAGGCGGTATCTATCTTACCCCTAGTGAGATAGGCCTCTACATCCTTACATTTGTCCTCTAGCCATCCCTGCTTAGCCATTTTGCACTTCCTGTCGATATCATTTTTGAGACGTTTGTATTCCTTTTTGCCTGTTTCACTTACTGCATTTTTATATTTTCTCCTTTCATCAATTAAATTCAATATTTCTTCTGTTACCCAAGGATTTCTACTAGCCCTCGTCTTTTTACCTACTTGATCCTCTGCTGCCTTCACTACTTCATCCCTCAAAGCTACCTATTCTTCTTCTACTTTATTTATTTCCCCCATTCCTGTCAATTGCTCCCTTATGCTCTCCCTGAATCTGTGTACAATCTCTGGTTCTTTTAGTTTATCCAGGTCCCATCTCCTTAAATTCCCACCTTTTTGCAGTTTCTTCAGGTTTAATCTACAGGTCATAACCAATAGATTGTGGTCAGAGTCCACATCTGCCCCTGGAAATGTCTTACAATTTAAAACCTGGTTCCTAAATCTCTGTCTTACCATTATATAATCTATCTGATACCTTTTAGTATCTCCAGGGTTCTTCCATGTATACAATTTTCTTTCATGATTCTTAAACCAAGTGTTAGTTATGATTATGTTGTGCTCTGTGCAAAATTCTACCAGGCGGCTTCCTCTTTCATTTCTGTCCCCCAATCCATATTCACCTACTATGTTTCCTTCTCTCCCTTTTCCTACACTCGAATTCCAGTCACCCATGACTATTAAATTTTCGTCTCCCTTCACAATCTGAATAATTTCTTTTATTTCATCATACATTTCTTCAATTTCTTCGTCATCTGCAGAGCTAGTTGGCATATAAACTTGTACTACTGTAGTAGGTGTGGGCTTCGTATCTATCTTGGCCACAATAATGCGTTCACTATGCTGTTTGTAGTAGCTTACCCGCATTCCTATTTTCCTATTCATTATTAAACCTACTCCTGCATTACCCCTATTTGATTTTGTGTTTATAACCCTGTAGTCACCTGACCAGAAGTCTTCTTCCTCCTGCCACCGAACTTCACTAATTCCCACTATATCTAACTTCAACCTATCCATTTCCCTTATTAAATTTTCTAACCTACCTGCCCGATTAAGGGATCTGACATTCCACGCTCCGATCCGTAGAACGCCAGTTTTCTTTCTCCTGATAACGACATCCTCTTGAGTAGTCCCCGCCCGGAGATCCGAATGGGGGACTATTTTACCTCCGGAATATTTTACCCAAGAGGACGCCATCATCATGTAATCATACAGTAAAGCTGCATGCCCTCGGGAAAAATTACGGCTGTAGTTTCCCCTTGCTTTCAGCCGTTCGCAGTACCAGCACAGCAAGGCCGTTTTGGTTATTGTTACAAGGCCAGATCAGTCAATCATCCAGACTGTTGCCCTTGCAACTACTGAAAAGGCTGCTGCCCCTCTTCAGGAACCACACGTTTGTCTGGCCTCTCAACAGATACCCCTCCGTTGTGGTTGCACCTACGGTACGGCTATCTGTATCGCTGAGGCACGCAAGCCTCCCCACCAACGGCAAGGTCCATGGTTCATGGGGGGGGGGGGCATTGTGCCTAGTGTATTAAATTCGGATGCAATTTCTGTGTTTCCTCGTCAGTAAGAAGGTCCAAGGTATACAGTAAACCTGAAGTGAAGCACCTGAATCTAAAACTGGACTCACAGGAGAGGTTCAAATCATAGAAAATTAAAGTGTCAGTCCTCTTGTACTTAAGTCGGCGTTGTGCCTTTTGAATTTAATTCCGATGCAATTTCTGTGTTTCATCGTCAATAAGAAGTTCCGAGGTATACAGTAAACCTGAAGTGAAGCATCGGAATCTAAAACTGGACTCACAAATGAGGTTCAAATCATAGAAAGTTAGAGTGTCAGTCCTCTTGTACTTGAGTCGGCAATGTTTCTTTTGTACTATATTCGGATGCAATTTCTGTGTTTCATCGTCAATAAGAAGGTCCAAGGGATACAGTAAACCTGAGGTGAAGCATCGGAATCTAAAACTGGACTCACAGGAGAGGTTCAAATCATAGAAAGTTAGTGTGTCAGTCCTCTTGTACTTAAGTCGGCATTGTGCCTTTTGTATTAAATTCGGATGCAATTTCTGTGTTTCATCATCAATAAGAAGGTCCAAGGTATACAGTAAACCTGAAGCGAAGCATCGGAATCTAAAACTGGACTCACAGGATAGGTTCAAATCATAGAAAGTTCGAGTGTCAGTCCTATTGTACTTAAGTCGACATTGTGCATTTTGTATTAGATTCGGATGCAATTTCTGTGTTTCATCGTCAATTAGAAGGTCCAAGGGATACAGTAAACCCAAAGTGAAGCATCGGAATCTAAAACTGGACTGACAGGTGAGGTTCAAATCATAGAAAGTGAGAGTGTCAGTCGTCTTGTCCTTATGTCAGCATTGTGTCTTTTGCATTAAGTTCGGCTGCAATTTCTGTGTTTCATCGTCAATAAGAAGGTCCAAGAGATACAGTAAACCTGAAGTGAAGCATTGGGATTGAAAACTGGACTCACAGGAGAGGTTCAAATCATTGAAAGTTAGAGTGGCAGTCCTCTTGTACTTAAGTCGGAATTGTGCCTTTTGTATTAAATTCGGATGCAATATCTGTGTTTCATCGTCAATAAGAAGGTCCAAGGTATACAGTAAACCTGAAGCGAAGCATCGGAATCTAAAACTGGTCTCACAGGATAGGTTCAAATCATAGAAAGTTAGAATGTCAGTCCTATTGTACTTAAGTCGACATTTTGCATTTTGTAATAAATTCGGATGCAATTTCTGTGTTTCATCGTCAATTAGAAGGTCCAAGGGATACAGTAAACCCAAAGTGAAGCATCGGAATCTAAAACTGGGCTCACAGGAGAGTTTCAAATCATAGAAAGTTAAATTGTCAGTCCTCTTGTACTTAAGTCGGCATTGTGCTTTTTGAATTTAATTCCGATGCAATATCTGTGTTTCATCGTGAATAAGAAGTTCCGAGGTATACAGTAAACCTGAAGTGAGCATCGGACTCCAAAACTGGACTCACAGGAGAGGTTCAAATCATAGAAAGTGAGAGTGTCAGTCCTCTTGTACTTAAGTCGGCATAGTGCCTTTTGTATTAAAATCGGATGTAATTTATGTGTTTCATCGTCAATAAGAAGGTCCAAGGGATACAGTAAACCTGAGGTGAACCATCGAAATGTAAAACTGGACTCACAGGAGTGGTTCAAATCATAGAAAGTTAGAGTGTCTGTCCTCTTGTACTTCAGTCGGCATTGTGCCTTTTGTATTAAATTCGGATGCAATTTCTGTGTTTCATCGTCAATACGAAGGTCCAAGGGATACAGTAAACCTGAAGTGAAGCATCGGAATCTAAAACTGGACTCACAGGAGAGGTTCAAATCATAGAAAGTGAGAGAGTCAGTCCACTTGTACTTAAGTCGGCATTCTGCCTTTTGTATTAAATTTGGATGCAATTTCTGTGTTTCATCGTCAATAAGAAGGTCCAAGGGATACAGTAACCCTGAAGTGAAGCATCGGAATCTAAAACTTGACTCACAGGAGAGGTTCAAATCATAGAAAGTGAGAGTGTCAGTCCTCTTGTACTTAAGTTGGCATTGTGCCTTGTGTATTAAATTCGGATGCAATTTCTGTGTTTCCTCGTCAATAAGAAGGTCCAAGGGATCCAGTAAACCTGAAGTGAAGCATCGGAATCTAAAACTGGACTCACAGGAGAGGTTCAAATCATAGAAAGTTAAAGTGTCAGTCCTCTTGTACTTAAGTCGGCGTTGTGCCTTTTGAATTTAATTCCGATGCAATTTCTGTGTTTCATCGTCAATAAGAAGTTCCGAGGTATACAGTAAACCTGAAGTGATCATCGGACTCTAAAACTGGACTCACAGGAGAGGTTCAAATCATAGTAAGTTAGAGTGTCAGTCCTCTTGTACTTAAGTCGGCATAGTTCCTTTTGTATTAAATTCGGAGGCAATTTCTGTGTTTCATCGTCAATAAGAAGGTCCAAGGGATACAGTAAACCTGAAGTGAAGCATCGGAATCTAAAACTGGACTGACAGGTGAGGTTCAAATCATAGAAAGTGAGAGTGTCATTCGTCTTGTACTTAAGTCAGCATTTCTGCCTTATGTATTAAATTCGGATGCAATTTCAGTGTTTCATCGTCAAAAAGAAGATCCAAGAGATACAGTAAACCTGAAGTGAAGCGTCGGAATCTAAAACTGGACTCACAGGAGAGGTTCAAATCATAGAGAGTGAGAGTGTCAGTCCTCTTGTACATAGGTCGGCATTGTTCCTTTTGCATTAAGTTCGGCTGCAATTTCTGTGTTTCATCGTCAATAAGAAGGTCCAAGGGAAACAGTAAACCTGAAGTGAAGCATCGGGATTGAAAACTGGACTCACAGGAGAGGTTCAGATCATAAAAAGTTAGAGTGTCAGTCCTCTTGTAGTTAAGTCGGCATTGTGCCTTTGTATTATATTCGGGTGCAATATCTGTGTTTCATCGTCAATAAGAAGGTCCAAGGTATACAGTAAACCTGAAGCGAAGCATCGGAATCTAAAACTGGACTCACAGGATAGGTTCAAATCATAGAAAGTTTGAGTGTCAGTCCTATTGTACTTAAGTCGGCATTGTGCATTTTGTATTAAATTCGGATGCAATTTCTGTGTTTCATCGTCAATAAGAAGGTCCAAGGGATACAGTAAACCTGAAGTGAAGCGTCGGAATCTAAAACTAGACTCACAGGAGAGGTTCAAATCATAGAAAGTGAGAGAGTCAGCCCTCTTGTACTTAAGTCGGCATTGTGCCTTTTGTATTAATTTCGGATGCAATTTCTGTGTTTCATTGTCAATAAGAAAGTCCAAGGGATACAGTAAACTTGAAGTGAAGCATCGGAATCTAAAACTGGACTCACAGGAGAGGTTCAAATCATAGAAAGTTAGAGTGTCAGTCCTCTTGTACTTAAGTCGGCATTGTGCCTTTGATATTCAATTCGGATGCAATTTCTGTTTTTCTTCATCAATAAGAAGGTCCAAGGTAAACAGTAAACCTGAATTGAAGCATCGGAATCTAAAACTGGACTCACAGGAGAGGTTCAAATCATAGAAAGTGAGAGTGTCAGTCCTCTTGTACTTAAGACGGCATTGTGCCTTTTGTATTAAATTCGGATGCAATTTCTATGTTTCATCGTCAGTAAGAAGGTAAAAGGGATACAGTAAACCTGAAGTGAAGCGTTGGAATCTAAAACTGGACTCACAGGAGAGGTTCAAATCATAGAATGTGAGACTGTCAGTCCTCTTGTACTTAAGTCGGCATTGTGGCTTTTGTATTAAATTCGGATGCAATTTCTGTGTTTCATCGTCAATAGAAAGGTCGAAGGTATACAGTAAACCTGAAGTGAACCATCGGAATCTAAAACTGGACTCACAGGAGAGGTTCAAATCACAGAATGTTAGAGTGTCAGTCCTCTTGTACTTAAGTCGGCATTGTGCCTTTTGTATTAAATTCGGATGCAATTTCTGTGTTTCATCGTCAATAAGAGAGTCCAAGGTATAAAGGAATCCTGAAGTGAATCATCGGAATCTAAAACTGGACCCACAGGAGCGGTTCAAATCACAGAAAGTCAGAGTGTCATTCTTCTTGTACATAAGTCGGCATTGTTCCTTTTGTATTAAATTCGGATGCAATTTCTTTGTTTCATCGTCAATAAGAAGGACCAAAAAATAGAGTAGACATGAAGTGAAGCATCGAAATCTAGAACTGGACTCACAGGAGAGTTTCAAATCATAGAAAGTGAGAGTGTCAGTCCTCTTGTACTTAAGTCGGCAATGTGCCTTTTGTATTAAATTCGTATGCAATTTCTGTGTTTCATCGTCAATAAGAAAGTCCAAGGTATAACGGAAACCTGAAGTAAAGCATCGGAATTTAAACTAGGCTCACAGGAGAGGTTCAAATCATAGATAGTTAGAGTGTCAGTCCTCTTGTACTTAAGTCGGCAGTGTCCCTTTTGTATTAATTACTGATGCAATTTCTTTGTTTCATCGTCAGTAAGAAGGTACAAGGGATACAGTAAAAATGAAGGCAAGCATCGGAATTTAAACTGGACTCACAGGAGAGGTTCAAATCATAAATAGTTAGAGTGTCAGTCCTCTTGTACTTAAGTCGGCATTGTGCCATTGGTATTAAATTCAAATGCCATTTCTGTGTTTCATCGTCAATTAGAAGGTCCAAGGGATACAGTAAACCTGAAGTGAAGCATCGGAATCTAAAACTGGACTCCCAGGAGATGTTCAAATCATAGAAAGTTAGAGGGTCAGTCCTCTTGTACTTAAGTCGGCATTGTGACTTTTGTATCAAATTCGGATGCAATTTCTGTGTTCCATCGTCAATAAGAAGGTCCAAGGGATACAGTAAACCTGAAACGAAGCATCGGAATCTAAAACTGGACTCACAGGTCATGTTCGAATCACAGAAAAAGAGAGTGTCAGTCGTCTTGTACTTAAGTCGGAATTGTGCCTTAAGTATTAAATTCGGATGCAATTTCTGTGTTTCATCGTCAATAGGAAGGTCGAAGGTATACAGTAAACCTGAAGTGAAGCATCGGAATCTAAAACTGGACTCACAGGAGAGGTTCAAATCATAGAAAGTTAGAGTGTCAGTCCTCTTGTACTTAAGTCGGCATTGAGCCTTTCGTATTAATTCGGATGCAATTTCTGTGTTTCATCGTCAATAAGAAGGTCCAAGGTATACAGTAAACCTGAAGTGAAGCATCGGAATCTAAAACTGGACTCACAGGAGAGGTTGAAACCATAGAGTGTCAGTCCTCTCGTACTTAAGTCGGCATTGTGCCTTTTGTATTAAAATCGGATGCAATGTATGTGTTTCATCGTCAATAAGAAAGTCCAAGGGATACAGTAAACCTGAAGTGAAGCATCGGAATCCAAAACTGGACTCACAGGATAGGTTCAAATCATAGAAAGTTAGTGTGTTAATCGTCTTGTACTTAAGTCGGCATTGTGTATTTTGTATTAAATTCGGATGCAATTTCTGTGTTTCATCGTCAATAGAAAGGTCGAAGGTATACAGTAAACCGGAAATGAAGCATCGGAATCTTAGACTGGACTCACTGGAGAGGTTCAAATCATAGAAAGTGAGAGTGTCAGTCCTCTTGTACTTAAGTCGGCAATGTGCCTTTTGTATTAAATTCGGATGCAATTTCTGTGTTTCATCATCAATTAGAAGGTCCAAGGTATAACGGAAACCTGAAGTGAAGCATCGGAAATTAAACTAGGCTCACAGGAGAGGTTCAAATCATAGATAGTTAGAGTGTCAGTCCTCTTGTACTTAAGTCGGCATTGTGCCTTTTGTATTAAATTCGGATGCAATTTCTGTGTTTCATCGTCAATAAGAAGGACCAAGAAATGGAGTAAACATGAAGTGAAGCATCGGAATTTAAACTGGACTCACAGGAGAGGTTCAAATCATAAATAGTTAGTGTGTCAGTCCTCTTGTACCTAAGTCGGCATTGTGCCTTTGGTATTAAATTCGGAACCAATTTCTGTGTTTCATCGTCAATAAGAAGGCCCAAGGTACACAGTAAACCTGAAGTGAAGCATCGGAATCTAAAACTGGACTCACCGGAGAGGCTCAAATCATAGAAAGTTAGAGTGTCAGTCCTCTTGTACTTAAGACGGCATTGTGCCTTTTGTATTATATTCGGATGCAATATCTGTGTTTCATCGTCAATAAGAAGGTCCAAGGTATACAGTAAACCTGAAGCGAAGCATCGGAATCGAAAACTGGTCTCACAGGATAGGTTCAAATCATAGAAAGTTAGAGTGTCTGTCCTATTGTACTTAAGTCGGCATTGTGCATTTTGTATTAAATTCGGATGCAATTTCTGTGTTTCGTCGTCAATTAGAAGGTCCAAGGGATACAGTAAACCCAAAGTGAAGCATCGGAATCTAAAACTGGGCTCACAGGAGAGTTTCAAATCATAGAAAGTTAAAGTGTCAGTCCTCTTGTACTTAAGTCGGCATTGTGCTTTTTGAATTTAATTCCGATGCAATATCTGTGTTTCATCGTGAATAAGAAGTTCCGAGGTATACAGTAAACCAGAAGTGAGCATCGGACTCTAAAACTGGACTCACAGGAGAGGGTCAAATCATAGAAACTTAGAGTGTCAGTCCTCTTGTACTTAAGTCGTCATAGTTCCTTTTGTATGAAATTCGGCTGAAATTTCTGTGTTTCATCGTCAATAAGAAGGTCCAAGGGATTAAGGAGACCTGATGTGAAGCATCGGAATCGAAAACTGGACTCACAGGAGAGGTTCAAATCATAGAAAGTTAGAGTGTCAGTCCTCTTGTACTTAAGTCGGCATAGTGCCTTTTGTATTAAATTCGGATGTAATTTATGTGTTTCATCGTCAATAAGAAGGTCCAAGGGATACAGTAGACCTGAAGTGAACCATCGAAGTCTAAAACTGGACGCACAGGAGTGGTTCAAATCATAGAAAGTTAGAGTGTCAGTCCTCTTGTACTTCAGTCGGCATTGTGCCTCTTGTATTAAATTCGGATGCAATTTCTGGGTTTCATCGTCAATAAGAAGGTCCAAGGGATACAGTAAACCTGAAGTGAAGCATCGGAATCTAAAACTGGACTCACAGGAGAGGTTCAAATCATAGAAAGTGAGAGAGTCAGTCCACTTGTACTTAAGTCGGCATTCTGCGTTTTGTATTAAATTTGGATGCAATTTCTGTGTTTCATCGTCAATAAGAAGGTCCAAGGGATACAGTAACCCTGAAGTGAAGCATCGGAATCTAAAACTTGACTCACAGGAGAGGTTCAAATCATAGAAAGTGAGAGTGTCAGTCCTCTTGTACTTAAGTCGGCATTGTGCCTTGTGTATTAAATTCGGATGCAATTTCTGTGTTTCCTCGTCAATAAGAAGGTCCAAGGGATACAGTAAACCTGAAGTGAAGCATCGGAATCTAAAACTGGACTCACAGGAGAGGTTCAAATCATAGAAAGTTAAAGTATCAGTCCTCTTGTACTTAAGTCGGCGTTGTGCCTTTTGAATTTAATTCCGATGCAATTTCTGTGTTTCATCGTCAATAAGAAGTTCCGAGGTATACAGTAAACCTGAAGTGAAGCATCGGAATCTAAAACTGGACTCACAAATGAGGTTCAAATCATAGAAAGTTAGAGTGTCAGTCCTCTTGTACTTGAGTCGGCAATGTTTCTTTTGTACTATATTCGGATGCAATTTCTGTGTTTCATCGTCAATAAGAAGGTCCAAGGGATATAGTAAACCTGAAGTGAAGCGTCGGAATTTAAAACTGGACACACAGGAGAGGTTCAAATCATAGAAAGTGAGAGTGCCAGTCCTCTTGTACTTAAGTCGGCATTGTGCCTTTTGTATTAATTTCTGATGCAATTTCTGGGTTTCATTGTCAATAAGAAAGTCCAAGGGATACAGTTAACTTGAAGTGAAGCATCGGAATCTAAAACTGGACTCACAGGAGAGGTTCAAATCATAGAAAGTTAGAGTCTCAGTCCTCTTGTACTTAATTCGGCATTGTGCCTTTTTTAATAAATTCGGATGCAATTTCTGTGTTTCATCGTCAATACGAAGGTCCAAGGTATACAGTAAACCTGTAGTGAAGCATCGGAATCTAAAACTGGACTCACAGGAGAGGTTCAAATCATAGAAAGTTAGAGTGTCAGTCCTATTGTACTTAAGTCGGCATTGTGCATTTTGTATTAAATTCGGATGCAATTTCTGTGTTTCATCGTCAATAAGAAGGTCCAAGGGATACAGTAAACCTGAAGTTAAGCATCGGAATCTAAAACTGGCCTAACTGGACAGGTTCAAATCATAGAAACTGAGAGTGTCAGTCGTCCTGTACTTAAGTCGGCATTGTGCCTTTTGTATTAAATTCGGATGCAATTTTTGTGTTTCATCACCAATAGGAAGGTCGAAGGTATACAGTAAACCAGACGTGAAGCATCGGAATCTAAAACTGGACCCACAGGAGAGGTTCAAATCATAGAAAGTTAGAGTGTCAGTCCTCTTGTACTTAAGTCGGCATTGTGCCTTTGATATTCCATTCGGATGCAATTTCTGTTTTTCTTCATCAATAAGAAGGTCCAAGGTATACAGTAAACCTGAATTGAAGCATCGAAATCTAAAACTGGACTCACAGGAGAGGTTCAAATCATAGAAAGTGAGAGTGTCAGTCCTCTTATACTTAAGTCGGCATTGTGGCTTTTGTATTAAATTCGGATGCAATTTCTGTGCTTCATCGTCAATAAGAATGTCCAAGGGATACAGTAAACCTGAAGTGAAGCATCGGAATCCAAAACTGGACTCACAGGAGAGGTTCAAATCATAGAAAGTTAGTGTGTTAATCGTCTTGTACTTAAGTCAGCATTGTGCCTTTTGTATTAAATTCGGATGCAATTTCTGTGTTTCATCGTCAATAGAAAGGTCGAAGGTATACAGTAAACCGGAAGTGAAGCATCGGAATCTTAAACTGGACTCACAGGAGAGGTTCAAATCATAGAAAGTTAGAGTGTCAGTCCTCTTGTACTTTAGTCGGCATTGTGCCTTTTGTATTAAATTCGGATGCAATTTCTGTATTTCATCGTCAATAAGAAGGTGCAAGGTAAACAGTAAACCTGAAGTGAAGCATCGGAATCTAAAACTGGACTCACAGGAGAGTTTCAAATCATAGAAAGTGAGAGTGTCAGTCCTCTTGTACTTAAGTCGGCATTGTGCCTTTTGTATTAAATTCGGATGCAATTTCTGTGTTTCATCGTCAATAAGAAAGTCCAAGGTATAAAGGAATCCTGAAGTGAATCATCGGAATCTAAAACTGGACCTACAGGAGCGGTTCAAATCATAGAAAGTCAGAGTGTCATTCTTCTTGTACATAAGTCGGCATTGTTCGTTTTGTATTGAATTCGGATGCAATTTCTTTGTTTCATCGTCAATAAGAAGGACCAAAAAATAGAGTAAACATGAAGTGAAGCATCGAAATCTAGAACTGGACTCACAGGAGAGTTTCAAATCAAAGAAAGTGAGAGTGTCAGTCCTCTTGTACTTAAGTCAGCAATGTGCCTTTTGTATTAAATTCGTATGCAATTTCTGTGTTTCATCGTCAATAAGAAAGTCCGAGGTATAACGGAAACCTGAAGTGAAGCATCGGAATTTAAACTAGGCTCACAGGAGAGGTTCAAATCATAGATAGTTAGAGTGTCAGTCCTCTTGTACTTAAGTCGGCATTGTGCCTTTTGTATTAATTTCTGATGCAATTTCTTTGTTTCATCGTCAGTAAGAAGGTACAAGGAATACAGTAAAAATGAAGGGAAGCATCGGAATTTAAACTGGACTCACAGGAGAGGTTCAAATCATAAATAGTTAGAGTGTCAGTCCTCTTGTACTTAAGTCGGCATTGTGCCTTTGGTATTAAATTCAAATGCAATTTCTGTGTTTCATCGTCAATTAGAAGGTCCAAGGGAGACAGTAAACCTGAAGTGAAGCATCGGAATCTAAAACTGGGCTCACAGGAGATGTTCAAATCATAGAAAGTTAGAGTGTCAGTCCTCTTGTACTTAAGTCGGCATTGTGACTTTTGTATCAAATTCGGATGCAATTTCTGTGTTCCATCGTCAATAAGAAGGTCCAAGGGATACAGTAAACCTGAAACGAAGCATCGGAATCTAAAACTGGACTCACAGGTCATGTTCAAATCATAGAAAAAGAGAGTGTCAGTCGTCTTGTACTTAAGTCGGAATTGTGCCTTAAGTATTAAATTCGGATGCAATTTCTGTGTTTCATCGTCAATAGGAAGGTCGAAGGTATACAGTAAACCTGAAGTGAAGCATCGGAATCTAAAACTGGACTCACAGGAGAGGTTAAAATCATAGAAAGTTAGAGTGTCAGTCCTCTTGTACTTAAGTCGGCATTGAGCCTTTGGTATTAATTCGGATGCAATTTCTGTGTTTCATCGTCAATAAGAAGGTCCAAGGTATACAGTAAACCTGAAGTGAAGCGTCGGAATCTAAAACTGGACTCACAGGAGAGGTTCAAACCATAGAAAATGAGAGTGTCAGTCCTCTCGTACGTAAGTCGGCATTGTGCCTTTTGTATTAAATTCGGATGCAATGTATGTGTTTCATCGTCAATAAGAAAGTCCAAGGGATACAGTAAACCTGAAGTGAAGCATCGGAATCCAAAACTGGACTCACAGGAGAGGTTCAAATCATAGAAAGTTAGTGTGTTAATCGTCTTGTACTTAAGTCGGCATTGCGTATTTTGTATTAAATTCGGATGCAATTTCTGTATTTCATCGTCAATAAGAAGGTCCAAGAAATACAGTAAAGCTGAAGTGAAGCATCGGAATCTAAAACTGGGCTCACACGAGAGTTTCAAATCATAGAAAGTGAGAGTGTCAGTCCTCTTGTACTTAAGTCGGCATTGTGCCTTTTGTATTAAATTCGGATGCAATTTCTGTGTTTCATCGTCAATAAGAAAGTCCAAGGTATAAAGGAATACTGAAGTGAGGCATCGGAATCTAAAACTGGACCTACAGGAGCGGTTCAAATCATAGAAAGTTAGAGTGTCATTCTTCTTGTACTTAAGTCGGCATTGTGCCTTTTGTATTAAATTCGGATGCTATTTCTGTGTTTCATCGTCAATAAGATGGACCAAGAAATGGAGTAAACATGAAGTGAAGCATCGGAATTTAAACTGGACTCACAGGAGGGGTTCAAATCATAAATAGTTACAGTGTCAGTCCTCTTGTACTTAAGTCGGCATTGTGCCTTTGGTATTAAATTCGGATGCAATTTCTGTATTTCATCGTCAATAAGAAGGTCCAAGAAATACAGTAAAGCTGAAGTGAAGCATCGGAATCTAAAACTGGACTCACAGGAGAGTTTCAAATCATAGAAAGTGAGAGTGTCAGTCCTCTTGTACTTAAGTCGGCATTGTGCCTTTTGCATTAAATTCGGATGCAATTTCTGTGTTTCATCGTCAATAAGAAAGTCCAAGGTATAAAGGAATACTGAAGTGAGGCATCGGAATCTAAAACTGGACCTACAGGAGCGGTTCAAATCATAGAAAGTTAGAGTGTCATTCTTCTTGTACTTAAGTCGGCATTGTGCCTTTTGTATTACATTCGGATGCAATTTCTGTGTTTCATCGTCAATAGGAAGGTCGAAGGTATACAGTAAACCTGAAGTGAAGCATCGGAATCTAAAACTGGACTCACAGGAGAGGTTCAAATCATAGAAAGTTAGAGTGTCAGTCCTCTTGTACTTAAGTCTGCATTGTGTCTTTGGATTTAATTGCGATGCAATTTCTGTGCCTCAACGTCAATAAGGAGGTCCAAGGTACACAGTAAACCTGAAGTGAAGCATCGGAATCTAAAACTGGACTCACAGGAGAGGTTCAAATCATAGAAAGTTAGAGTGTCAGTCCTCTTGTACTTAAGTCGGCATTGTGCCTTTTGATTTTAAGTCTGATGCAATTTTTGTGTTTCATCGCCAATAAGAAGGTCCAAGGTACACAGTAAACCTGAAGTGAAGCATCGGAATCTAAAACTGGACTCACAGGAGAGGTTCATATCATAGAGAGTTAGAGTGTCAGTCCTCTTGTACTTGCGTCGGCTTTGTTCCTTTTGTATTAAATTCGGATGCAAATTCTGTGTTTCATCGTCAATAAGAGGGTCCAAGAGATACAGTAAACCTGAAGTGAAGCATCGGAATCTAAAACTGGACTCACAGGAGTGGTTCAAATCATAGAAAGTGAGAGTGTCAGTGCTCTTGTACTTAAGTCGGCATTGTGCCTATTGTATTAAATTCGGATGCAATTTCTGATTCATCGTCAATAAGAAGATCCAAGGGATACAGTAAACCTGAAGTGAAGAATCGGAATCTAAAACTGGACTCACAGGAGATGTTCAAATCATAGAAAGTTAGAGTGTCAGTCCTCTTGTACTTAGGTCGGCATTGTGCCTTTTGTATCAAATTCGGATTCAATTTCTGTGTTCCATCGTCAATAAGAAGGTCCACGTTATACAGTAAACCTGAAGTGAAGCATCGGAATCTAAAACTGGACTCACAGGTCCGGTTCAAATCATAGAAAAAGAGAGTGTCAGTCGTCTTGTACTTAAGCCGGAATTGTGCCTTATGTATGAAATTCGGATGCAATTTCTGTGTTTCATCGTCAATAGGAAGGTCGAAGGTATACAGTAAACCTGAAGTTAAGCATCGGAATCTAAAACTGAACTCACAGGAGAGGTTCAAAGCATAGAAAGCTAGAGTGTCAGTCCTCTTGTACTTAAGTCGGCATTGTGCCTTTGGTATTAAATTCGGATGCAATTTCCTTGTTTCATCGTCAATAAGAAGGTCCAAGGTATACAGTAAACCTGAAGTGAAGCATCGGAATCTAAAACTGAACTCACAGGAGAGGTTCAAAGCATAGAAAGTGAGAGTATCAGTCCTCTCGTACTTAAGTCGGCATTGTGCCTTTTGTACTAAATTGGGATGCAATGTCTGTGTTTCATCGTCAATAAGAAAGTCCAAGTAATACAGTAAACCTGAAGTGAAGCATCGGAATCTAAAACTGGACTCACAGGAGATATTCAAATCATAGAAAGTGAGAGTGTCAGTCGTCTTGAACTTAAGTCGGCATTGTGCGTTTTGTATTAAATTCGGATGCAATTTCTGTGTTTCATCGTCAATAGGAAGGTCGGAGGTATACAGTAAACCTGAAGTGAAGCATCGGAATCTAAATCTGCACTCACAGGATAGGTTCAAATCATAGGAAGTTAGAGTGTCAGTCGTCTTGTACTTAAGTCGGCATTGTGCCTTTTGTATTAAATTCGGATGCAATTTCTGTGCCTCATCGTCAATAAGAAGGTCCAACGTACACAGTATAAGTGAAGTGAAGCATTGGAATCTAAAACTGGACTCACAGGAGAGGTTCAAATCATAGAACGTGAGAGTGTCAGACCTCTTGTACTTAAGTCGGCATTGTGCCTTTTGTATTAAATTCAGATGCAATTACTGTGTTTCATCGTCAATAAGAAGGTCCAAGGGATACAGTAAACCTGAAGTGAAGCATCGGAATCTAAAACTGGACTCACAGGACAGGTTCAAATCATAGAAAGTGAAAGTGTCAGTCGTCTTGTACTTAAGTCGGCATTTTGCCTTATGTATTAAATTCGGATGCAATTTCTGTGTTTCATCGTCAATAGGAAGGTCGTAGGTATCCAGTAAACCTGAAGTGAAGCATCGGAATCTAAAACTGGACTCACAGGAGAGGTTCAAATCATAGAAAGTTAGAGTGTCAGTCCTCTTGTACTTAAGTCGGCAATGTGCCTTTGGTATTAAATTCGGATGCAATTTCTGTGCTTCATCGTCAATAAGAAGGTCCAAGGGATACAGTAAACCTGAAGTGAAGCATCGGAATCCAAAACTGGACTCACAGGAGAGGTTCAAGTCATAGAAAGTTAGTGTGTTAGTCGTCTTGTACTTAAGTCGCCATTGTGCCTATTGTATTAAATTCGGATGCAGTTTCTGTGTTTCATCGTCAATAGAAAGCTAGAAGTTATACAGTAAACCGGAAATGAAGGATCGGAATCTTAAACTGGACTCACAGGAGAGCTTCAAATCATAGAAAGTTAGAGTGTCATTCTTCTTGTACTTAAGTCGGCATTGTGCCTTTTGTATTAAATTCGGGTGCAATTTCTGTGTTTCATCGTCAATTAGAAGGTCCAAGGTATAACGGAAACCTAAAGTGAAGCATCGGAATTTAAACTAGGCTCACAGGAGAGGTTCAAATCATAGATAGTTAGAGTGTCAGTCCTCTTGTACTTAAGTCGGCATTGTGCCTTTTGTATTAAATTCGGATGCTATTTCTGTGTTTCATCGTCAATAAGAAGGACCAAGAAATGGAGTAAACATGAAGTGAAGCATCGGAATTTAAACTGGACTCACAGGAGAGGTTCAAATCATAAATAGTTAGAGTGTCAGTACTCTTGTACTTATGTCGGCATTGTGCCTTTGGTATTAAATTCGGATGCAATTTCTGTGTTTCATCGTCAATAAGAAGGTCCAAGGTACACAGTAAACCTGAAGTGAAGCATCGGAATCTAAAACTGGACTCACCGGAGAGGCTCAAATCATAGAAAGTTAGAGTGTCAGTCCTCTTGTACTTAAGTCTGCATTGTGCCTTTTGATTTTAAGTCTGATGCAATTTTTGTGTTTCATCGTCCATAAGAAGGTCCAAGGTATACAGTAAACCTAAAGTGAAGCATCGGAGTCTAAAACTGGACTCACAGGAGAGGTTGAAATCATAGAAAGTTAGAATGTCAGTCCTCTCGTACTTAAGTCTGCATTGTGTCTTTGGATTTAATTGCGATGCAATTTCTGTGCCTCATCGTCAATAAGGAGGTCCAAGGTACACAGTAAACCTGAAGTGAAGCATCGGAATCTGAAACTGGACTCACAGGAGAGGTTCAAATCATAGAAAGTTAGAGTGTCAGTCCTCTTGTACTTAAGTCTGCATTGTGTCTTTGGATTTAATTGCGATGCAATTTCTGTGCCTCATCGTCAATAAGGAGGTCCAAGGTACACAGTAAACCTGAAGTGAAGCATCGGAATCTGAAACTGGACTCACAGGAGTGGTTCAAATCATAGAAAGTGAGAGTGTCAGTGCTCTTGTACTTAAGTCGGCATTGTGCCTATTGTATTAAATTCGGATGCAATTTCCGATTCATCGTCAATAAGAAGATCCAAGGGATACAGTAAACCTGAAGTGAAGCATCGGAATCTAAAACTGGACTCACAGGAGATGTTCAAATCATAGAAAGTTAGAGTGTCAGTCCTCTTGTACTTAGGTCGGCATTGTGCCCTTTGTATCAAATTCGGATGCAATTTCTGTGTTCCATCGTCAATAAGAAGGTCCACGTTCTACAGTAAACCTGAAGTGAAGCATCGGAATCTAAAACTGGACTCACTATTCAGGTTCAAATCATAGAAAAAGAGAGTGTCAGTCGTCTTGTACTTAAGCCGGAATTGTGCCTTATGTATTAAATTCGGATGCAATTTCTGTGTTTCATCGTCAATAGGAAGGTCGAAGGTATACAGTAAACCTGAAGTGAAGCATCGGAATCTAAAACTGGACTCACAGGAGAGGTTCAAATCATAGAAAGTTAGAGTGTCAGTCCTCTTGTACTTAAGTCGGCATTGTGCCTTTGGTATTAAATTCGGATGCAATTTCCTTGTTTCATCGTCAATAAGAAGGTCCAAGGTAAACAGTAAACCTGAAGTGAAGCATCGGAATCTAAAACTGAACTCACAGGAGAGGTTCAAAACATAGAAAGTGAGAGTATCAGTCCTCTCGTACTTAAGTCGGCATTGTGCCTTTTGTATTAAATTCAGATGCAATGTCTGTGTTTCATCGTAAACAAGAAAGTCCAAGGGATACAGTAAACCTGAAGTGAAGCATCGGAATCTAAAACTAGACCCACAGGAGAGGGGTAAAATCATAGAAAGTTAGAGTGTCAGTCCTCTTGTACTTAAGTTGGCATTGTGCCTTTTGTATTAAATTCGGATGCAATTTCTGTGTTTCATCGTCAATGAGAAGGTCCAAGGTATACAGTAAACCTGAAGTGAAGCATCGGAATCTAAAACTGGACTCACAGGAGAGGATCAAATCATAGAAAATTAGAGTGTCAGACCTCTTGTACTTAAGTCGACATTGTGCCTTTTGAATTTAATTGCGATGCAATTTCTGTGCCTCATCGTCAATATGAAGGTCCAAGGTACACAGTATACCTGACGTGAAGCATCGGAAACTAAAACTGGACTCACAGGAGAGGTTCAAATCATAGAAAGTTAGACTGTCAGTCCTCCTATACTTAAGTCGGCATTGTGCCTTTGGTATTAAATTCGGATGCAATTTCTGTGTTTCATCGTCAATAAGAAGGTCCAAGGTATACAGTAAAAATGAAGTGAAGCATCGGAATCTAAAGCTGGACTCACAGGAGAGGTTCAAAGCATAGAAAGTGAGAGTGTCAGTTCTTTCGTACTTAAGTCGGCATTGTGCCTTTTGTATTAAATTCGGATGCAATGTCTGTGTTTCATCGTCAATAAGAATGTCCAAGGGATACTGTAAACCTGAAGTGAAGCATCGGAATCTAAAACTGGACTCACAGGAGATATTCAAATCATAGAAAGTGAGAGTGTCAGTCGTCTTGCACTTAAGTCGGCATTGTGCCTTTTGTATTAAATTCGGATGCAATTTCTGTGTTTCATCGTCAATATTAAGGTCGATGGTATACAGTAAACCTGAAGTGAAGCATCGGAATCCAAAACTGGACTCACAGGAGAGGTTCAAATCATAGAAAGTGAGAGTGTCAGTCCTCTTGTACTTAAGTCGGCATTGTACCTATTGTATTAAATTCGGATGCAATTTCTGTTTCATCGTCAATAAGAAGGACCAAAGGATACAGTAAACCTGAAGTGAAGCATCGGAATCTAAAACTGGACTCACAGGACAGGTTCAAATCATAGAAAGTGAGAGTGTCAGTCGTCTTGTACTTAAGTCGGCATTGTACCTATTGTATTAAATTCCGATGCAATTTCTGTTTCATCGTCAATAAGAAGGTCCAAGGGATACAGTAAACCTGAAGTGAAGCATCGGAATCTAAAACTGGACTCACAGGACAGGTTCAAATCATAGAAAGTGAGAGTGTCAGTCGCCTTGTACTTAAGTCGGCATTGTGCCTTATGTATTAAATTCGGATGCAATTTCTGTGTTTCATCGTCAATAGGAAGGTCGTAGGTATCCAGTAAACCTGAAGTGAAGCATCGGAATCTAAAACTGGACTCACAGGAGAGGTTCAAATCATAGAAAGTTAGAGTGTCAGTCCTCTTGTACTTAAGTCGGCAATGTGCCTTTGGTATTAAATTCGGATGCAATTTCTGTGTTTCATCGTCAATAGAAAGGTAGAAGTTATACGGTAAACCGGAAATGAAGCATCGGAATCTTAAACTGGACTAACAGGAGAGCTTCAAATCATAGAAAGTTAGAGTGTCAGTCCTCTTGTACTTAAGTCGGCATTGTGCTTTTTGTATTAAATTCGGATGCAATTTCTGTATTTCATCGTCATTAAGAAGGTCCAAGGTATACAGTAAACCTGAAGTGAAGCATCGGAATCTAAAACTGGACTCACGGGAGAGTTTCAAATCATAGAAAGTGAGAGTGTCAGTCGTCTTGTACTTAAGTCGGCATTGTGCCTTTTGTATTAAATTCGGATGCACTTTCTGTGTTTCATCGTCAATAGTAAGGTCGAAGGTATACAGTAAAGTGAAGCATCGGAATCTAAATCTGCACTCACAGGATAGGTTCAAATCATAGAAAGTGAGAGTGTCAGTCGTCTTGTACTTAAGTCGTCATTGTGCCTCTTCTATTTAATACGGATGCAATTTCTGTGTTTCATCGTCAATAAGAAGGACCAAGGGATACAGTAAACCTGAATTGAGATATTGGAATCGAAAACAGGACTCACAGGAGAGGTACAAATCTTAGATAGTTAGAGTGTCAGTCCTGTTGTACTTAAGTCGGCAAATCGCATTTTGTATTAAATTCTAATGCAATTTCTGTGTTTCATCGTCAATAAGAAGGTCCAAGGTATACAGTAAGCCTAAGGGAAGCATCGGGATCTAAAACTGGACTCACAGAAGAGGTTCAAATCATAGAAAGTGAGAGTGTCAGTCCTCTTGTACTTAAGTCGGCATTGTGCCTTTTATATTAAATTCGGATGCAATTTCTGTGTTTCATCGTCAATAAGAAGATCCCAGGGATACAGTAAACCTGTAGTGAAGCATCGGAATCTAAAACTGGACTCACACGAGAGGTTCAAATCATAGAAAGGTAGAGTGTCAGTCCTCTTGTACTTAAATCGGCATTGTGCCTTTTGTATTAAATTCGGATGCAATTTCATTGTTTCATCATCAGTAAGAAGGTACAAGGGATACAGTAAACCTGAAGTGAAGCATCGGAATCTAAAATTGGACTCACAGATCAGGTTCAAATCGTAGAAAAGAGAGTGTCAGTCGTGTTGTACATAAGTCGGAATTGTGCCTTATGTATTAAATTCGGATGCAATTTCTGTGTTTCATCGTCAATAGGAAGGTCGAAGGTATACAGTAAACCTGAAGTGAAGGATCGGAATCTAAAACTGGACTCACAGGAGAGGTTCAAATCATAGAAAGTTATAGAGTCAGTCCACTTGTACTTAAGTCGGCATTGTGCCTTTTGTATTAAATTCGGTTGGAATTTCTGTGTTTCATCGTCAATAAGAAGGTCCAAGGGATACAGTAAACCTGATGTGAAGCATCGGAATCTAAAACTGGACTCACAGGAGATGTTCAAATCACAGAAAGTTAGAGTGTCAGTCCTCTTGTACTTAAGTCGGCATTGTGCCTTTTGTTTTAAATTCGGATGAAATTTCTGTGTTTCATCGTCAATAAGAAGGTATAAGGGATACAGTAAACCTGAAGTGAAGCATCGGAATCTAAAACTGGACTTACGGGACAGGTTCAAATCATTGAAAAAGAGAGTGTCAGTCGTCTTGTACTTAAGTCGGCATTGTGCCTTATGTATTAAATTCGGATGCAATTTCTGTGTTTCATCGTCAATAAGAAGGTCCAAGGTATAACGGAAACCTGAACTGAAGCATCGGAATTGAAAGTGGACTCACAGGAGAGGTTCAAATCTTAGAAAGTGAGTGTGTCAGTCCTCTTGTACTTAAGTCGGCATTGTGCCTTTTGTATTAAATTCAGATGCAATTCTTTGTTTCATCGTCAGTAAGAAGGTACAAGGGAAGCAGTAAACCTGAAGTGAAGCATCGGAATCTAAAACTGGACTCACAGGAGAGGTTCATATCATAGAAAGTGAGAGTGTCAGTCCTCATGTACTTAAGTCAGCATTGTGCTGTTTGTATTACATTCGGATGCAATTTCTGTGTTCCATCGCCAATAAGAAGCTCCAAGGGATACAGGAAACCTGAAGTGAAGCATCGGAATCTAAAACTGGACTCACAGGAGAGGGGTCAAATCATAGAAAGTTAGAGTGTCAGTCCTCTTGTACTTAAGTCATCATTGTGCCTTTTGAATTTAATTCCGATGCAATTTCTGTGTTTCAGCGTCAATAAGAAGTTCCGAGGTATGCAGTAAACTTGAAGTGAAGCATCGGAATCTAAAACTGGACTCACAGGAGAGGTTCAAATCATAGAAAATTAGAGTGTCAGTCCTCTTGTACTTAAGTTGGCATTGTGCCTTTTGTATTAAATTCGGATGCAATTTCTGTGTTTCATCGTCAATGAGAAGGTCCAAGGTATACAGTAAACCTGAAGTGAAGCATCGGAATCTAAAACTGGACTCACAGGAGAGGATCAAATCATAGAAAATTAGAGTGGCAGACTCTTGTACTTAAGTCGGCATTGTGCCTTTTGAATTTAATTGCGATGCAATTTCTGTGCCTCATCGTCAATATGAAGGTCCAAGGTACACAGTATACCTGACGTGAAGCATCGGAAACTAAAACTGGACTCACAGGAGAGGTTCAAATCATAGAAAGTTAGAGTGTCAGTCCTCCTATACTTAAGTCGGCATTGTGCCTTTGGTATTAAATTCGGATGCAATTTCTGTGTTTCATCGTCAATAAGAAGGTCCAAGGTATACAGTAAAAATGAAGTGAAGCATAGGAATCTAAAACTGGACTCACAGGAGAGGTTCAAAGCATAGAAAGTGAGAGTGTCAGTTCTTTCGTACTTAAGTCGGCATTGTGCCTTTTGTATTAAATTCGGATGCAATGTCTCTGTTTCATCGTCAATAAGAATGTCCAAGGGATACTGTAAACCTGAAGTGAAGCATCGGAATCTAAAACTGGACTCACAGGAGATTTTCAAATCATAGAAAGTGAGAGTGTCAGTCGTCTTGTACTTAAGTCGGCATTGTGCCTTTTGTATTAAATTCGGATGCAATTTCTATGTTTCATCGTCAATAGGAAGGTCGATGGTATACAGTAAACCTGAAGTGAAGCATCGGAATCCAAAACTGGACTCACAGGAGAGGTTCAAATCATAGAAAGTGAGAGTGTCAGTCCTCTTGTACTTAAGTCGGCATTGTACCTATTGTATTAAATTCGGATGCAATTTCTGTTTCATCGTCAATAAGAAGGACCAAAGGATACAGTAAACCTGAAGTGAAGCATCGGAATCTGAAACTGGACTGACAGGAGAGGTTCAAATCATAGAAAGTTAGAGTGTCAGTCCTGTTGTACTTAAGTCGGCATTGTGCTTTTGTATCAAATTCGGATGCAATGTATGTGTTTCATCGTCAATAAGAAGGTCCAAGGGATACAGTAAACCTGAAGTGAAGCATCGGAATCTAAAACTGGACTCTCAGGTCAGGTTCAAATCCTAGAAAAGGAGAGTGTCAGTCGTCTTGTACTTAAGTCGGAATTGTGCCTTATGTATTAAATTCGGATGCAATTTCTGTGTTTCATCGTCAATAGAAGGGTCGAAGGTATACAGTAAACCTGAAATGAAGCATCGGAATCTAAATCTGGACTCACAGGAGAGGTTCAAATCATAGAAAGTTAGAGTGTCGGTCCTCTTGTACTTAAGTCGGCATTGTGCTTTTGGTATTAAATTCGGATGCAATTTCTATGTTTCATCGTCAATAAGAAGATCCTAGGTATACAGTAAACCAGAAGTGAAGCGTCGGAATCTAAAACTGGACTCACAGGAGAGATTGAAAACATAGAAAGTGAGAGTGTCAGTCCTCTTGTACTTAAGTCGGCATTGTGCCTTTTGTATTAAATTCGGATGCAATTTCTTTGTTTCATCGTCAGTAAGATGGTACAAGGGATACAGTAAACCTGAAGTGAAGCATCGGAATCTAAAACTGGACTCACAGGAGAGGTTCAAATCATAGAAAGTGTGAGTGTCAGTCCACTTGTACTTAAGTCGTCATTGTGCCGTTTGGATTAAATTCGGATACAATTTCTGTGTTTCATCGTCAATAAGAAGGTCCAAGGTACACAGTAAACCTGAAGTGAAGCATCGGAATCAAAACTGGACTCACAGGAGAGGTTGAAAGCATAGAAAGTGAGAGTGTCAGTCCTCTCGTACTTAAGTCGGCATTGTGCATTTGCATTGAAATCGGATGCAATGTCTGTGATTCATCGTCAATAAGAAGGTCCAAGGGATACAGTAAACCTGAAGTGAAGCATCGGAATCTAAAACTGGACTCACAGGAGATATTCAAATCATAGAAAGTGAGAGTGTCAGTCGTCTTGTACTTAAGTTGGCATTGTGCCTTTTGTATTAAATTCGGACGCAATTTCTGTGTTTCATCGTCTATAGGAAGGTCGAAGGTATATAGTAAACCAGAAGTGAAGCATCGGAATCTAAACCTGCACTCACAGGATAGGTTCAAATTATAGAAAGTTAGATTATCAGTCGTCTTGTACTTTAGTCGGCATTGTGCATTTTGTATTAAATTCGGATGCAATATCTGTGTTTCATCGTCAATAAGAAGGTATAAGGTATACAGTATAAGTGAAGTGAAGCATTGGAATCTAAAACTGGACTCACAGGAGAGGTTCAAATCATAGAAAGTGAGAGTGTCAGTCCTCCTGTACTTAAGTCGGCATTGTGCCTTTTGTATTAAATTCGGATGCAATTTCTCTGTTTCATCGTCAATAAGAAGGTCCAAGGGATACAGTAAACCTGAAGTAAAGCATCGGAATCTAAAACTGGACTCACAGGAGAGGTTCAAATCATAGAAAGTTAGAGTCTCAGTCATCTTGTACTTAAGTCAGCATTGTGCCTTTTGTATTAAATTCGGATTCAATTCCCTTGTTTCATCGTCAGTAAGAAGGTACAAGGGATACAGTAAACCTGAAGTGAAGCATCGGAATCTAGAACTGGACTCACAGGAGAGGTTCAAATCATAGTAAGTGAGAGTGTCAGTCCTCTTGTACTTAAGTCGGCATTGTGCCTATTGTATTAAATTCGGATGCAATTTCTGTTTCATCGTCGAATTAGAAGGTCCAAGGGATACAGTAAACCTGAAGTGAAGCATCGGAATCTAAAACTGGACTCACAGGAGAGGTTCAAATCATAGAAAGTTAGAGTTTCAGTCCTCTTGTACCTAAGTCGGCATTGTGCCTTTTGTATCAAATTCGGGTGCAATTTCTGTGTTTCATCTTCAATAAGAAGGTCCAAGGGATACAGTAAACCTGAAGTGAAGTATCGGAATCTAAAACTGGACTCACAGGTCAGGTTCAAATCATAGAAATAGAGAGTGTCAGTCGTGTTGTACTTAAGTCGGAATTGTGCCTTATGTATTAAATTCGGATGTAATTTCTGTGTTTCATCGTCAACAGGAAGGTCGAAGGTATACAGTAAACCTGAAGTGAAGCATCGGATTCTAAAACTGGACTCACAGGAGAGGTTCAAATCATAGAAAGTTAGAGTGTCAGCCCTCTTGTACTTTAGTCGGCATTGTGCTTTTTGTATTAAATTCGGATGCAATGTCTGTGTTTCATCGTCAATAAGAAGGTCCAAGGGATACAGTAAACCTGAAGTGAAGCATTGGAATCTAAAACTGGACTCACAGGAGATATTCAAATCATAGAAAGTGAGAGTGTCAGTCGTCTTGTACTTAAGATGGCATTGTGCTTTTTGTATTAAATTCGGATGCAATTTCTGAGTTTCATCGTCAATAGGAGGGTCGAAGGTATACAGTATACCTGAAGTGAAGTATCGGAATCTAAATCTGCACTCACACGATAGGTTCAAATCATAGAAAGTTAGAGTGTCAGTCGTCTAGTACTTAAGTCGGCATTGTGCATTTTGTTTAAATTCGGATGTAATTTCTGTGTTTCATCGTCAATAGGAAGGTCGATGGTATACAGTAAACCTGAAGTGAAGCATCGGAATCCAAAACTGGACTCACAGGAGAGGTTCAAATCATAGAAAGTGAGAGTGTCAGTCCTCTTGTACTTAAGTCGGCATTGTACCTATTGTATTAAATTCGGATGCAATTTCTGTTTCATCGTCAATAAGAAGGACCAAAGGATACAGTAAACCTGAAGTGAAGCATCGGAATCTAAAACTGGACTCACAGGAGAGGTTCAAATCATAGAAAGTTAGAGTAGCAGTCCTGTTGTACTTAAGTCAGCATTGTGCTTTTGTATCAAATTCGGATGCAATTTCTGTGTTTCATCGTCAATAAGAAGGTCCAAGGGATACAGTAAACCTGAAGTGAAGCATCGGAATCTAAAACTGGACTCACAGGAGAGGTTGAAAGCATAGAAAGTGAGAGTGTCAGTCCTCTCGTACTTAAGTCGGCATTGTGCCTTTTGTATTGAAATCGGATGCAATGTCTGTGATTCATCGTCAATAAGAAGGTCCAAGGGATACAGTAAACCTGAAGTGAAGCATCGGAATCTAAAACTGGACTCACAGGAGATATTCAAATCATAGAAAGTGAGAGTGTCAGTCGTCTTGTACTTAAGTCGGCATTGTGCCTTTTGTATTAAATTCGGATGCAATTTCTGTGTTTCATCGTCAATAGGAAGGTCGAAGGTATATAGTAAACCAGAAGTGAAGCATCGGAATCTAAACCTGCACTCACAGGATAGGTTCAAATCATAGAAAGTTAGATTGTCAGTCGTCTTGTACTTGAGTCGGCATTGTGCCTTTTGTATTAAATTCGGATGCAATTTTTGTGTTTCATCGTCAATAAGAAGGTCCAAGGTATACAGTATAAGTGAAGTGAAGCATTGGAATCTAAAACTGGACTCACAGGAGAGGTTCAAATCATAGAAAGTGAGAGTGTCAGTCCTCCTGTACTTAAGTCGGCATTGTGCCTTTTGTATTAAATTCGGATGCAATTTCTGTGTTTCATCGTCAATAAGATTGTCCAAGGGATACAGTAAACCTGAAGTAAAGCATCGGAATCTAAAACTGGACTCACAGGAGAGGTTCAAATCATAGAAAGTTAGAGTCTCAGTCATCTTGTACTTAAGTCAGCATTGTGCCTTTTGTATTAAATTCGGATTCAATTCCCTTGTTTCATCGTCAGTAAGAAGGTACAAGGGATACAGTAAACCTGAAGTGAAGCATCGGAATCTAGAACTGGACTCACAGGGGAGGTTCAAATCATAGTAAGTGAGAGTGTCAGTCCTCTTGTACTTAAGTCGGCATTGTGCCTATTGTATTAAATTCGGATGCAATTTCTGTTTCATCGTCAATTAGAAGGTCCAAGGGATACAGTAAACCTGAAGTGAAGCATCGGAATCTAAAACTGGACTCACAGGAGAGCTTCAAATCATAGAAAGTTAGAGTTTCAGTCCTCTTGTACCTAAGTCGGCATTGTGCCTTTTGTATCAAATTCGGATGCAATTTCTGTGTTTCATCTTCAATAAGAAGGTCCAAGGGATACAGTAAACCTGAAGTGAAGCATCGGAATCTAAAACTGGACTCACAGGTCAGGTTCAAATCATAGAAATAAAGAGTGTCAGTCGTGTTGTACTTAAGTCGGAATTGTGCCTTATGTATTAAATTCGGATGCAATTTCTGTGTTTCATCGTCAACAGGAAGGTCGAAGGTATACAGTAAACCTGAAGTGAAGCATCAGATTCTAAAACTGGACTCACAGGAGAGGTTCAAATCATAGAAAGTTAGAGTGTCAGTCGTATTGTACTTAAGTCGGCATTGTGCCTTTTGTATTAAATTCGGATGCAATTTCTGTGTCTCATCGTCAATAAGAAGGTCCAAGGTATACAGTATAAGTGAAATGAAGCATTGGAATCTAAAACTGGACTCACAGGAGAGGTTCAAATCATAGAAAGTGAGAGTGTCAGTCCTCTTGTACTTAAGTCGGCATTGTGCCTTTTGTATTAAATTCGGATGCAATTTATGTGTTTCATTGTCAATAAGAAGGTCCATGGGATACAGTAAACCTAAAGTGAAGCATCGGAATCTAAAACTGGACTCACAGGAGAGGTTCCTATCATAGAAAGTTAGAGTGTCAGCCCTCTTGTACTTAAGTCGGCATTGAGCCTTTTGTATTAAATTCGGATGCAGTTTCTTTGTTTCATCGTTAGTAAGAAGGTACAAGGGATACAGTAAACCCGAAGTGAAGCATCGGAATCTAAAACTGGACTCACAGGAGAGGTTGAAATCATAGACAGTGAGAGTGTCAGTCCTCTCGTACTTAAGTCGGCATTGTGCCGTTTGGATTAAATTCGGATGCAATTTCTGTGTTTCATCGTCAATAAGAAAGTCCAAGGGATACAGGAAACCTGAAGTGAAGCGTCGGACTATAAAACTGGACTCACAGGAGAGGTTCAATTCATAGAAAGTTAGAGTGTCAGTCCTCTTGTACTTAAGTCGGCATTGTGCCTTTTGATTTTAATTCTGATGCAATTTTTGTGTTTCATCGTCAATAAGAAGGTCCAAGGTATATGGTAAACCTAAAGTGAAGCATCGGAATCTAAAACTGGACTCACAGGACAGGTTCAAATCATAGAAAAGGAGAGTGTCAGTCCTCTTGTACTTAAGTCGCCATTGTGCCTTTTGAATTTAATTCCGATGCATTTCCTGTGCCTCATCGTCAATAAGAAGGTCCAACGTACACAGTAAACCTGAAGTGCAGCATCGGAATCTAAAACTGGATTCACAGGAGAGGTTCAAATCATAGAAAGTTGGAGTGTCAGTCCTCTTGTACTTAAGTCGGCATTCTGCCTTATGTATTACATCCGGATGCAATTTCTGTGTTTCTTCGTCAATAAGAAGGTCCAAGGGATACAGTAAACCTGAAGTGAAGCGTTGGAATCTAAAACTGGACTCACAGGAGAGGTTTCTAATCATAGAAAGTGAGAGTGTCAGTCCTCTTGTAGTTATGTCGGCATTGTGCCTTTTGAATTTAATTCCGATGCAATTTCTGTGTTTCATCGTCAATAAGAAGTTCTGAGGTATACAGAAAACCTGAAGTGAGGCCTCGGAATCAAAAACTGGACTCACAGGAGAGGTTCAAATCATAGAAAGTTAGAGTGTCAGTCCTCCTGTACTTAAGTTGGCATTGTGCCTTTTGTATTAAATTCGGATGCAATTTCTGTGTTTCATCGTCAACAAGAAGGTCCAAGGGATACAGTAAACCTAAAGTGAAGCATCGGATCTGAAACTGGACTCACAGGAGAGGTTGAAATCATAGAAATTTAGAGTGTCAGTCCTCTTGTACATAAGTCGGCATTGTGCCTTTTGAATTTAATTGCGATGCAATTTCTCTGCCTCATCGTCAATAAGAAGGTCCAAGGTACACAGTAAACCTGAAGTGAAGCATCGGAATCTAAAACTGGACTCACAGGAGAGATTCAAATCATAGAAAGTTGGAGTGTCAGTCCTCTTGTACTTAAGTCGGCATTCTGCCTTTTGTATTAAATCCGGATGCAATTTCTGTGTTTCTTCGTCAATAAGAAGGTCCAAGGGATACAGTAAACCTGAATTGAAGCGTTGGAATCTAAAACTGGACTCACAGGAGAGGTTTCTAATCATAGAAAGTGAGAGTGTCGGTCCTCTTGTACATAAGTCGGCATTAAGCCTTTTGTATTAAATTCGGATGCAGTTTCTTTGTTTCATCGTCAGTAAGAAGGTACAAGGGATACAGTAAACCTGAAGTGAAGCATCGGAATCTAAAACTGGACTCACAGGAGAGGTTCAAATCATAGAAAGTGTGAGTGTCAGTCCACTTGTACTTAAGTCGGCATTGTGCCGTTTGGATGAAATTCGGATGCAATTTCTGTGTTTCATCGTCAATAAGAAGGTCCAAGGTATACAGTAAACCTGAAGTGAAGCATCGGAATCTAAAACTGGACTCACAGGAGAGGTTGAAAGCATAGAAAGTGAGAGTGTCAGTCCTCTCGTACTTAAGTCGGCATTGTGCCTTTTGTATTGAAATCGGATGCAATGTCTGTGATTCATCGTCAATAAGAAGGTCCAAGGGATACAGTAAACCTGAAGTGAAGCATCGGAATCTAAAACTGGACTCACAGGAGATATTCAAATCATAGAAAGTGAGAGTGTCAGTCGTCTTGTACTTAAGTCGGCATTGTGCCTTTTGTATTAAATTCGGATGCAATTTCTGTGTTTCATCGTCAATAGGAAGGTCGAAGGTATATAGTAAACCAGAAGTGAAGCATCGGAATCTAAACCTGCACTCACAGGATAGGTTCAAATCATAGAAAGTTAGATTGTCAGTCGTCTTGTACTTTAGTTGGCATTGTGCCTTTTGTATTAAATTCGGATGCAATTTCTGTGTTTCATCGTCAATAAGAAGGTCCAAGGTATACAGTATAAGTGAAGTGAAGCATTGGAATCTAAAACTGGACTCACAGGAGAGGTTCAAATCATAGAAAGTGAGAGTGTCAGTCCTCCTGTACTTAAGTCGGCATTGTGCCTTTTGTATTAAATTCGGATGCAATTTCTGTGTTTCATCGTCAATAAGAAGGTCCAAGGGATACAGTAAACCTGAAGTAAAGCATCGGAATCTAAAACTGGACTCACAGGAGAGGTTCAAATCATAGAAAGTTAGAGTCTAAGTCATCTTGTACTTAAGTCAGCATTGTGCCTTTTGTATTAAATTCGGATTCAATTCCCTTGTTTCATCGTCAGTAAGAAGGTACAAGGGATACAGTAAACCTGAAGTGAAGCATCGGAATCTAGAACTGGACTCACAGGAGAGGTTCAAATCATAGTAAGTGAGAGTGTCAGTCCTCTTGTACTTAAGTCGGCATTGTGCGTATTGTATTAAATTCGGATGCAATTTCTGTTTCATCGTCAATTAGAAGGTCCAAGGGATACAGTAAACCTGAAGTGAAGCATCGGAATCTAAAACTGGACTCACAGGAGAGGTTCAAATCATAGAAAGTTAGAGTTTCAGTCCTCTTGTACCTAAGTCGGCATTGTGCCTTTTGTATCAAATTCGGGTGCAATTTCTGTGTTTCATCTTCAATAAGAAGGTCCAAGGGATACAGTAAACCTGAAGTGAAGCATCGGAATCTAAAACTGGACTCACAGGTCAGGTTCAAATCATAGAAATAGAGAGTGTCAGTCATGTTGTACTTAAGTCGGAATTGTGCCTTATGTATTAAATTCGGATGCAATTTCTGTGTTTCATCGTCAACAGGAAGGTCGAAGGTATACAGTAAACCTGAAGTGAAGCATCGGATTCTAAAACTGGACTCACAGGAGAGGTTCAAATCGTAGAAAGTTAGAGTGTCAGCCCTCTTTTACTTAAGTCGGCATTGTGCCTTTTGTATTAAATACGGATGCAATGTCTGTGTTTCATCGTCAATAAGAAGGTCCAAGGGATACAGTAAACCTGAAGTGAAGCATTGGAATCTAAAACTGGACTCACAGGAGATATTCAAATCATAGAAAGTGAGAGTGTCAGTCGTCTTGTACTTAAGACGGCATTGTGCTTTTTGTATTAAATTCGGATGGAATTTCTGAGTTTCATCGTCAATAGGAGGGTCGAAGGTATACAGTATACCTGAAGTGAAGCATCGGAATCTAAATCTGCACTCACAGGATAGGTTCAAATCATAGAAAGTTAGAGTGTCAGTCGACTTGTACTTAAGGCGGCATTGTGCCTTTTGTATTAAATTCGGATGCAATTTCTGTGTTTCATCGTAAATAAGAAGGTCCAAGGTATACAGTATAAGTGAAATGAAGCATTGGAATTTAAAACTGGACTCACAGGAGAGGTTCAAATCATAGAAAGTGAGAGTGTCAGTCCTCTTGTACTTAAGTCGGCATTGTGCCTTTTGTATTAAATTCGGATGCAATTTATGTGTTTCATTGTCAATAAGAAGGTCCATGGGATACAGTAAACCTAAAGTGAAGCATCGGAATCTAAAACTGGACTCACAGGAGAGGTTCCTATCATAGAAAGTTAGAGTGTCAGCCCTCTTGTACTTAAGTCGGCATTGAGCCTTTTGTATTAAATTCGGATGCAGTTTCTTTGTTTCATCGTTAGTAAGAAGGTACAAGGGATACAGTAAACCTGAAGTGAAGCATCGGAATCTAAAACTGGACTCACAGGTGAGGTTGAAATCATAGAAAGTGAGAGTGTCAGTCCTCTCGTACTTAAGTCGGCATTGTGCCGTTTGGATTAAATTCGGATGCAATTTCTGTGTTTCATCGTCAATAAGAAAGTCCAAGGGATACAGGAAACCTGAAGTGAAGCGTCGGACTATAAAACTGGACTCACAGGAGAGGTTCAATTCATAGAAAGTTAGAGTGTCAGTCCTCTTGTACTTAAGTCGGCATTGTGCCTTTTGATTTTAATTCTGATGCAATTTTTGTGTTTCATCGTCAATAAGAAGGTCCAAGGTATATGGTAAACCTAAAGTGAAGCATCGGAATCTAAAACTGGACTCACAGGACAGGTTCAAATCATAGAAAAGGAGAGTGTCAGTCCTCTTGTACTTAAGTCGCCATTGTGCCTTTTGAATTTAATTCCGATGCATTTTCTGTGCCTCATCGTCAATAAGAAGGTCCAACGTACACAGTAAACCTGAAGTGCAGCATCGGAATCTAAAACTGGATTCACAGGAGAGGTTCAAATCATAGAAAGTTGGAGTGTCAGTCCTCTTGTACTTAAGTCGGCATTCTGCCTTATGTATTAAATCCGGATGCAATTTCTGTGTTTCTTCGTCAATAAGAAGGTCCAAGGGATACAGTAAACCTGAAGTGAAGCGTTGGAATCTGAAACTGGACTCACAGGAGTGGTTTCTAATCATAGAAAGTGAGAGTGTCAGTCCTCTTGTAGTTATGTCGGCATTGTGCCTTTTGAATTTAATTCCGATGCAATTTCTGTGTTTCATCGTCAATAAGAAGTTCTGAGGTATACAGAAAACCTGAAGTGAGGCCTCGGAATCAAAAACTGGACTCACAGGAGAGGTTCAAATCATAGAAAGTTAGAGTGTCAGTCCTCCTGTACTTAAGTTGGCATTGTGCCTTTTGTATTAAATTCGGATGCAATTTCTGTGTTTCATCGTCAACAAGAAGGTCCAAGGGATACAGTAAACCTGAAGTGAAGCATCGGATCTGAAACTGGACTCACAGGAGAGGTTTAAATCATAGAAATTTAGAGTGTCAGTCCTCTTGTACATAAGTCGTCATTGTGCCTTTTGAATTTAATTGCGATGCAATTTCTCTGCCTCATCGTCAATAAGAAGGTCCAAGGTACACAGTAAACCTGAAGTGAAGCATCGGAATCTTAAACTGGACTCACAGCTGAGGTTGAAATCATAGAAAGTGAGAGTGTCAGTCCTCTCGTACTTAAGTCGGCGTTCTGCCTTTTGTATTAAATCCGGATGCAATTTCTGTGTTTCTTCGTCAATAAGAAGGTCCAAGGGATACAGTAAACCAGAAGTGAAGCGTTGGAATCTAAAACAGGACTCACAGGAGAGGTTTCTAATCATAGAAAGTGAGAGTGTCAGTCCTCTTGTACTTAAGTCGGCATTGAGCCTTTTGTATTAAATTCGGATGCAGTTTCTTTGTTTCATCGTCAGTAAGAAGGTACAAGGGATACAGTAAACCTGAAGTGAAGCATCGGAATCTAAAACTGGACTCACAGGAGAGGTTGAAATCATAGAAAGTGAGTGTCAGACCTCTCGTACTTAAGTCGGCATTGTGGCGTTTGGATTAAATTCGGATGCAATTTCTGTGTTTCATCGTCAATAAGAAAGTCCAAGGGATACAGTAAACCTGAAGTGAAGCGTCGGAATATAAAACTGGACTCACAGGAGAGGTTCAAATCATAGAAAGTAAGAGTGTCAGTCCTCTTGTACTTAAGTCGGCATTGTGCCTTTTGATTTTAATTCTGAAGCAATTTTTGTGTTTCATCGTCAATAAGAAGGTCCAAGGTATACGGTAAACCTAAAGTGAAGCATTGGAATCTAAAACTGGACTCACAGGACAGGTTCAAATCATAGAAAAGGAGAGTGTCAGTCCTCTTGTACTTAAGTCGCCATTGTGCCTTTTGAATTTAATTCCGATGCAATTTCTGTGCCTCATCGTCAATAAGAAGGTCCAACGTACACAGTAAACCTGAAGTGCAGCATCGGAATCTAAAACTGGATTCACAGGAGAGGTTCAAATCATAGAAAGTTGGAGTGTCAGTCCTCTTGTACTTAAGTCGGCATTCTGCCTTATGTATTAAATCCGGATGCAATTTCTGTGGTTCTTCGTCAATAAGAAGGTCCAAGGGATACAGTAAACCTGAAGTGAAGCGTTGGAATCTAAAACTGGATT
Organism: Schistocerca serialis cubense; assembly: GCF_023864345.2. NCBI lineage: Eukaryota > Metazoa > Arthropoda > Insecta > Orthoptera > Acrididae > Schistocerca > Schistocerca serialis. The sequence continues at coordinate 58,954,847 of NC_064639.1, forward strand.
CACAGGAGAGGTTCAAATCATAGAAAGTTAGAGTGTCAGTCCTTATGTACTTAAGTCGGCATTGTGCCTTTTGAATTTAATTCCGATGCAATTTCTGTGTTTCATCGTCAATAAGAAGTTCTGAGGTATACAGAAAACCTGAAGTGAGGCCTCGGAATCTAAAACTGGACTCACGGGAGAGGTTCAAATCATAGAAAGTTAGAGTGTCAGTCCTCCTGTACTTACGTTGGCATTGTGCCTTTTGTATTAAATTCGGGATCAATTTCTGTGTTTCATCGTCATCAAGAAGGTCCAAGGGATACAGTAAACCTGAAGTGAAGCATCGGATCTGAAACTGGACTCACAGGAGAGGTTGAAATCATAGAAAGTTAGAGTGTCAGTCCTAATGTACTTAAGTCGCCATTGTGCCTTTTGAATTTAATTCCGATGCAATTTCTGTGCCTCATCGTCAATAAGAAGGTCCAACGTACACAGTAAACCTGAAGTGCAGCATCGGAATCTAAAACTGGATTCACAGGAGAGGTTCAAATCATACAAAGTTGGAGTGTCATTCCTCTTGTACATAAGTCGGCATTGTGCCTTTTGAATTTAATTGCGATGCAATTTCTGTGCCTCATCGTCAATACGAAGGTCCAAGGTACACAGTAAACCTGAAGTGAAGCATCGGAATCTAAAACTGGATTCACAGGAGAGGTTCAAATCATAGAAAGTTGGAGTGTCAGTCCTCTTGTACTTAAGTCGGCATTGTGCCTTATGTATTACATCCGGATGCAATTTCTGTGTTTCATCGTCAATAAGAAGGTCCAAGGGATACAGTAAACCTGAAGTGAAGCGTTGGAATCTAAAACTGGACTCACAGGAGAGGTTTCTAATCATAGAAAGTGAGAGTGTCAGTCCTCTCGTACTTAAGTCGGCATTGTGCCGTTTGGATTAAATTCGGATGCAATTTCTGTGTTTCATCGTCAATAAGAAGGTCCAAGGGATACAGTAAACCTGAAGTGAAGCATCGGAATCTAGAACTGGACTCACAGGAGAGGTTCAAATCATAGTAAGTGAGAGTGTCAGTCCTCTTGTACTTAAGTCGGCATTGTGCCTATTGTATTAAATTCGGATGCAATTTCTGTTTCATCGTCAATTAGAAGGTCCAAGGGATACAGTAAACCTGAAGTGAAGCATCGGAATCTAAAACTGGACTCACAGGAGAGGTTCAAATCATAGAAAGTTAGAGTTTCAGTCCTCTTGTACCTAAGTCGGCATTGTGCCTTTTGTATCAAATTCGGGTGCAATTTCTGTGTTTCATCTTCAATAAGAAGGTCCAAGGGATACAGTAAACCTGAAGTGAAGCATCGGAATCTAAAACTGGACTCACAGGTCAGGTTCAAATCATAGAAATAGAGAGTGTCAGTCATGTTGTACTTAAGTCGGAATTGTGCCTTATGTATTAAATTCGGATGCAATTTCTGTGTTTCATCGTCAACAGGAAGGTCGAAGGTATACAGTAAACCTGAAGTGAAGCATCGGATTCTAAAACTGGACTCACAGGAGAGGTTCAAATCATAGAAAGTTAGAGTGTCAGCCCTCTTTTACTTAAGTCGGCATTGTGCCTTTTGTATTAAATACGGATGCAATGTCTGTGTTTCATCGTCAATAAGAAGGTCCAAGGGATACAGTAAACCTGAAGTGAAGCATTGGAATCTAAAACTGGACTCACAGGAGATATTCAAATCATAGAAAGTGAGAGTGTCAGTCGTCTTGTACTTAAGACGGCATTGTGCTTTTTGTATTAAATTCGGATGGAATTTCTGAGTTTCATCGTCAATAGGAGGGTCGAAGGTATACAGTATACCTGAAGTGAAGCATCGGAATCTAAATCTGCACTCACAGGATAGGTTCAAATCATAGAAAGTTAGAGTGTCAGTCGACTTGTACTTAAGGCGGCATTGTGCCTTTTGTATTAAATTCGGATGCAATTTCTGTGTTTCATCGTCAATAAGAAGGTCCAAGGTATACAGTATAAGTGAAATGAAGCATTGGAATTTAAAACTGGACTCACAGGAGAGGTTCAAATCATAGAAAGTGAGAGTGTCAGTCCTCTTGTACTTAAGTCGGCATTGTGCCTTTTGTATTAAATTCGGATGCAATTTATGTGTTTCATTGTCAATAAGAAGGTCCATGGGATACAGTAAACCTGAAGTGAAGCATCGGAATCTAAAACTGGACTCACAGGAGAGGTTCCTATCATAGAAAGTTAGAGTGTCAGCCCTCTTGTACTTAAGTCGGCATTGAGCCTTTTGTATTAAATTCGGATGCAGTTTCTTTGTTTCATCGTTAGTAAGAAGGTACAAGGGATACAGTAAACCTGAAGTGAAGCATCGGAATCTAAAACTGGACTCACAGGTGAGGTTGAAATCATAGAAAGTGAGAGTGTCAGTCCTCTCGTACTTAAGTCGGCATTGTGCCGTTAGGATTAAATTCGGATGCAATTTCTGTGTTTCATCGTCAATAAGAAAGTCCAAGGGATACAGGAAACCTGAAGTGAAGCGTCGGACTATAAAACTGGACTCACAGGAGAGGTTCAATTCATAGAAAGTTAGAGTGTCAGTCCTCTTGTACTTAAGTCGGCATTGTGCCTTTTGATTTTAATTCTGATGCAATTTTTGTGTTTCATCGTCAATAAGAAGGTCCAAGGTATATGGTAAACCTAAAGTGAAGCATCGGAATCTAAAACTGGACTCACAGGACAGGTTCAAATCATAGAAAAGGAGAGTGTCAGTCCTCTTGTACTTAAGTCGCCATTGTGCCTTTTGAATTTAATTCCGATGCATTTTCTGTGCCTCATCGTCAATAAGAAGGTCCAACGTACACAGTAAATCTGAAGTGCAGCATCGGAATCTAAAACTGGATTCACAGGAGAGGTTCAAATCATAGAAAGTTGGAGTGTCAGTCCTCTTGTACTTAAGTCGGCATTCTGCCTTATGCATTAAATCCGGATGCAATTTCTGTGTTTCTTCGTCAATAAGAAGGTCCAAGGGATACAGTAAACCTGAAGTGAAGCGTTGGAATCTGAAACTGGACTCACAGGAGTGGTTTCTAATCATAGAAAGTGAGAGTGTCAGTCCTCTTGTAGTTATGTCGGCATTGTGCCTTTTGAATTTAATTCCGATGCAATTTCTGTGTTTCATCGTCAATAAGAAGTTCTGAGGTATACAGAAAACCTGAAGTGAGGCCTCGGAATCAAAAACTGGACTCACAGGAGAGGTTCAAATCATAGAAAGTTAGAGTGTCAGTCCTCCTGTACTTAAGTTGGCATTGTGCCTTTTGTATTAAATTCGGATGCAATTTCTGTGTTTCATCGTCAACAAGAAGGTCCAAGGGATACAGTAAACCTGAAGTGAAGCATCGGATCTGAAACTGGACTCACAGGAGAGGTTTAAATCATAGAAATTTAGAGTGTCAGTCCTCTTGTACATAAGTCGTCATTGTGCCTTTTGAATTTAATTGCGATGCAATTTCTCTGCCTCATCGTCAATAAGAAGGTCCAAGGTACACAGTAAACCTGAAGTGAAGCATCGGAATCTTAAACTGGACTCACAGGTGAGGTTGAAATCATAGAAAGTGAGAGTGTCAGTCCTCTCGTACTTAAGTCGGCATTCTGCCTTTTGTATTAAATCCGGATGCAATTTCTGTGTTTCTTCGTCAATAAGAAGGTCCAAGGGATACAGTAAACCAGAAGTGAAGCGTTGGAATCTAAAACTGGACTCACAGGAGAGGTATCTAATCATAGAAAGTGAGAGTGTCAGTCCTCTTGTACTTAAGTCGGCATTGAGCCTTTTGTATTAAATTCGGATGCAGTTTCTTTGTTTCATCGTCAGTAAGAAGGTACAAGGGATACAGTAAACCTGAAGTGAAGCATCGGAATCTAAAACTGGACTCACAGGAGAGGTTGAAATCATAGAAAGTGAGAGTGTCAGACCTCTCGTACTTAAGTCGGCATTGTGGCGTTTGGATTAAATTCGGATGCAATTTCTGTGTTTCATCGTCAATAAGAAAGTCCAAGGGATACAGTAAACCTGAAGTGAAGCGTCGGAATATAAAACTGGACTCACAGGAGAGGTTCAAATCATAGAAAGTTAGAGTGTCAGTCCTCATGTACTTAAGTCGGCATTGTGCCTTTTGATTTTAATTCTGAAGCAATTTTTGTGTTTCATCGTCAATAAGAAGGTCCAAGGTATACGGTAAACCTAAAGTGAAGCATTGGAATCTAAAACTGGACTCACAGGACAGGTTCAAATCATAGAAAAGGAGAGTGTCAGTCCTCTTGTACTTAAGTCGCCATTGTGCCTTTTGAATTTAATTCCGATGCAATTTCTGTGCCTCATCGTCAATAAGAAGGTCCAAGGTACACAGTAAACCTGAAGTGCAGCATCGGAATCTAAAACTGGATTCACAGGAGAGGTTCAAATCATAGAAAGTTGGAGTGTCAGTCCTCTTGTACTTAAGTCGGCATTCTGCCTTATGTATTAAATCCGGATGCAATTTCTGTGGTTCTTCGTCAATAAGAAGGTCCAAGGGATACAGTAAACCTGAAGTGAAACGTTGGAATCTAAAACTGGATTCACAGGAGAGGTTCAAATCATAGAAAGTTAGAGTGTCAGTCCTTATGTACTTAAGTCGGCATTGTGCCTTTTGAATTTAATTCCGATGCAATTTCTGTGTTTCATCGTCAATAAGAAGTTCTGAGGTATACAGAAAACCTGAAGTGAGGCCTCGGAATCTAAAACTGGACTCACGGGAGAGGTTCAAATCATAGAAAGTTAGAGTGTCAGTCCCCCTGTACTTACGTTGGCATTGTGCCTTTTGTATTAAATTCGGGATCAATTTCTGTGTTTCATCGTCATCAAGAAGGTCCAAGGGATACAGTAAACCTGAAGTGAAGCATCGGATCTGAAACTGGACTCACAGGAGAGGTTGAAATCATAGAAAGTTAGAGTGTCAGTCCTAATGTACTTAAGTCGCCATTGTGCCTTTTGAATTTAATTCCGATGCAATTTCTGTGCCTCATCGTCAATAAGAAGGTCCAACGTACACAGTAAACCTGAAGTGCAGCATCGGAATCTAAAACTGGATTCACAGGAGAGGTTCAAATCATACAAAGTTGGAGTGTCAGTCCTCTTGTACATAAGTCGGCATTGTGCCTTTTGAATTTAATTGCGATGCAATATCTGTGCCTCATCGTCAATACGAAGGTCCAAGGTACACAGTAAACCTGAAGTGAAGCATCGGAATCTAAAACTGGATTCACAGGAGAGGTTCAAATCATAGAAAGTTGGAGTGTCAGTCCTCTTGTACTTAAGTCGGCATTGTGCCTTATGTATTACATCCGGATGCAATTTCTGTGTTTCATCGTCAATAAGAAGGTCCAAGGGATACAGTAAACCTGAAGTGAAGCGTTGGAATCTAAAACTGGACTCACAGGAGAGGTTTCTAATCATAGAAAGTGAGAGTGTCAGTCCTCTCGTACTTAAGTCGGCATTGTGCCGTTTGGATTAAATTCGGATGCAATTTCTGTGTTTCATCGTCAATAAGAAGGTCCAAGGGATACAGTAAACCTGAAGTGTAGCGTTGGAATCTAAAACTGGACTCACAGGAGAGGTTTTTAATCATAGAAAGTGAGAGTGTTAGTCCTCTTGTAGTTATGTCGGCATTGTGCCTTTTGTATTAAATTCGGATGCAATTTGTGTGTTTCATCATCATTAGGAAGGTCGAAGGTATACGGTAAACCTGAAGTGTAGCATCGGAATCTAAAACTGGACTCACAGGAGAGGTTTAAATCAAAGAAAGTGAGAGTGCCAGTCCTCTTGTACTTAAGCCTTCATTGTGCTTTTTGTATTAAATTCGGATGCAATTTCTGTGTATCATCGTCAATAAGAAGGTCCAAGGTATACGGTAAACCTTAAGTGAAGCATCGGAATCTAAAACTGGACTCACAGGACAGGTTCAAATCATAGGAAAGGAGAGTGTCAGTCCTCTTGTACTTAAGTCGCCATTGTGCCTTTTGAATTTAATTCCGATGCAATTTCTGTGCCTCATCGTCAATAAGAAGGTCCAACGTACACAGTAAACCGAGAGTGAAGCATCGGAATCTAAAACTGGATTCACAGGAGAGGTTCAAATCATAGAAAGTTGGAGTGTCAGTCCTCTTGTACTTAAGTCGGCATTCTGCCTTATGTATTAAATCCGGATGCAATTTCTGTGTCTCTTTGTCAATCAGAAGGTCCAAGGGATACAGAAAACCTGAAGTGAAGCGTAGGAATCTAAAACTGGACTCACAGGATAGGTTTCTAATCATAGAAAGTGAGAGTGTCAGTCCTCTTGTAGTTATGTCGGCATTGTGCCTTTTGTATTAAATTTGGATGCAATTTCTGTGTTTCATCGTCAATAAGAAGGTCCAAGGGATACAGTAAACCTGAAGTGAAGCATCGGAATCTAAAACTGGATTCACAGGAGAGGTTCAAATCATAGAAAGTTAGAGTGTCAGTCCTCTTGTACTTAAGTCGGCATTGTGCCTTTTGAATTTAATTCCGATGCAATTTCTATGTTTCATCGTCAACAAGAAGTTCTGAGGTATACAGAAAACCTGAAGTGCGGCCTCGGAATCTAAAACTGGACTCACAGGAGAGGTTCAAATCATAGAAAGTTGGAGTGTCAGTCCTCTTGTACTTAAGTCGGCATTGTGCCTTTTGATTTTAATTCTGAAGCAATTTTTGTGTTTCATCGTCAATAAGAAAGTCCAAGGTATACGGTAAAGCTAAAGTGAAGCATCGGAATCTAAAACTGGACTCGCAGGACAGGTTCAAATCATAGAAAAGGAGAGTGTCAGTCCTCTTGTACTTAAGTCGCCATTGTGCTTTTTGAATTTAACTCCGATGCAATTTCTGTACCTCATCGTCAATAAGAAGGTCCAACGTACACAGTAAACCTGAAGTGCAGCATCGGAATCTAAAACTGGATTCACAGGAGAGGTTCAAATCATAGAAATTTGGAGTGTCAGTCCTCTTGTACTTAAGTCGGCATTGTGCCTTATGTATTACATCCGGATGCAATTTCTGTGTTTCATCGTCAATAAGAAGGTCCAAGGGATACAGTAAACCTGAAATGAAGCGTTGGAATCTAAAACTGGACTCACAGGAGAGGTTTCTAATCATAGAAAGTGAGAGTGTCAGTCCTCTTGCACTTAAGTCGGCATTGAGCCTTTTGTATTAAATTCGGATGCAGTTTCTTTGTTTCATCGTCAGTAAGAAGGTACAAGGGATACAGTAAACCTGAAGTGAAGCATCGGAATCTAAAAGTGGACTCACAGGAGAGGTTGAAATCATAGAAAGTGAGAGTGTCAGTCCTCTCGTACTTAAGTCGGCATTGTGCCGTTTGGATTAAATTCGGATGCAATTTCTGTGTTTCATCGTCAAGAAGAAAGTCCATGGGATACAGTAAACCTGAAGTGAAGCGTCGGAATATAAAACTGGACTCACATTAGAGGTTCAAATCATAGAAAGTTAGAATGTCAGTCCTCTTGTACTTACGTCGGCATTGTGCCTTTTGATTTTAATTCTGAAGCAATTTTTGTGTTTCATCGTCAATAAGAAGGTCCAAGGTATACGGTAAACCTAAAGTGAAGCATCGGAATCTAAAACTGGACTCACAGGACAGGTTCAAATCATAGAAAAGGAGAGAGTCAGTCCTCTTGTACTTATGTCGCCATTGTGCCTTTTGAATTTAATTCCGATGCAATTTCTGTGCCTCATCGTCAATAAGAAGGTCCAACGTACACAGTAAACCTGAAGTGCAGCATCGGAATCTAAAACTGGATTCACAGGAGAGGTTCAAATCATAGAAAGTTGGAGTGTCAGTCCTCTTGTACTTAAGTCGGCATTGTGCCTTATGTATTTAATCCGGATGCAATTTCTGTGTTTCATCGTCAATAAGAAGGTCCAAGGGATACAGTAAACCTGAAGTGAAGCGTTGGAATCTAAAACTGGACTCACAGGAGAGGTTTTTAATCATAGAAAGTGAGAGTGTTAGACCTCTTGTAGTTATGTCGGCATTGTGCCTTTTGTATTAAATTCGGATGCAATTTGTGTGTTTCATCGTCAATAGGAAGGTCGAAGGTATACGGTAAACCTGAAGTGAAGCATCGGAATCTAAACTGGACTCACAGGAGAGGTTTAAATCAAAGAAAGTGAGAGTGTCAGTCCTCTTGTACTTAAGCCGTCATTGTGCTTTTTGTATTAAATTCGGATGCAATTTCTGTGTTTCATCGTCAATAAAAAGGACCAAGGTATACAGCAAACCAGAAGTGAAGCATCGGAATCTATAACTGGACTCACAGGAGTGGTTCAAATCATAGAAAGTGAAAGTGTCAGTCCTCTCGTACTTAAGTCGGCATTGTGCCTTTTGTATTAAATTCGGATGCAGTTTCTGTGTTTCATCGTCAATAAGAAGGTCTAAGGGATACAGTAAACCTGAAGTGAAGCATCGGAATCTAAAACCGGACTCACAGGAGAGGTTAAAATCATAGAAAGTTAGAGTGTCAGTCCTCTTGTACTTAAGTCGGCATTGTGCCTTTTGTATTAAATTCGGATGCAATTTCTGTGTTTCATCGTCAATAAGAAGGTCTAAGGTATACAGTATAAGTGAAGTAAAGCATTGGAATCTAAAACTGGACTCACAGGAGAGGTTCAAAACATAGAAAGTGAGATCGTCAGTCCTCTCGTACCTAAGTCGGCATTGTGCCTTTTGTATTAAATTCTAATGCAATGTCTGTGTTTCATCGTCAATAAGAAGGTCCAAGGGATACAGAAAACGTGAAGTGAAGCATCGGATCTGAAACTGGACTCACAGGAGAGGTTGAAATCATAGAAAGTTAGAGTTTCAGTCCTCTTGTACATAAGTCGGCATTGTGCCTTTTGAATTTAATTGCGATGCAATTTCTGTGCCTCATCGATAATAAGAAGGTCCAAGGGATACAGTAAACCTGAAGTGAAGCGTTGTAATTTAAAACTGGACTCACAGGAGAGGTTTCTAATCATAGAAAGTGAGAGTGTCAGTCCTCTTGTACTTAAGTCGGCATTGAGCCTTTTGTATTAAATTCGGATGCAGTTTCTTTGTTTCATCGTCAGTAAGAAGGTACAAGGGATACAGTAAACATGAAGTGAAGCATCGGAATATAAAACTGGACTCACAGGAGAGGTTGAAATCATAGAAAGTGAGAGTGTCAGTCCTCTCGTACTTAAGTCGGCATTGTGCCGTTTGGATTAAATTCGGATGCAATTTCTGTGTTTCATCGTCAAGAAGAAAGTCCATGGGATACAGTAAACCTGAAGTGAAGCGTTGGAATATAAAACTGGACTCACAGGAGAGGTTCAAATCATAGAAAGTTAGAGTGTCAGTCCTCTTGTACTTACGTCGGCATTGTGCCTTTTGATTTTAATTCTGAAGCAATTTTTGTGTTTCATCGTCAATAAGAAGGTCCAAGGTATACGGTAAACCTAAAGTGAAGCATCGGAATCTAAAACTGGACTCACAGGACAGGTTCAAATCATAGAAATGGAGAGTGTCAGTCCTCTTGTACTTAAGTCGCCATTGTGCCTTTTGAATTTAATTCCGATGCAATTTCTGTGCCTCATCGTCAATAAGAAGGTCCAACGTACACAGTAAACCTGAAGTGCAGCATCGGAATCTAAAACTGGATTCACAGGAGAGGTTCAAATCATAGAAAGTTGAGTGTCAGTCCTCTTGTACTTAAGTCGGCATTGTGCCTTACGTATTTAATCCGGATGCAATTTCTGTGTTTCATCGTCAATAAGAAGGTCCAAGGGATACAGTAAAAATGAAGTGAAGCGTTGGAATCTAGAACTGGTCTCACAGGAGAGGTTTCTAATCACAGAAAGTGAGAGTGTTAGTCCTCTTGTAGTTATGTCGGCATTGTGCCTTTTGTATTAAATTCGGATGCAATTTGTGTGTTTCATCGTCAATAGGAAGGTCGAAGGTATACGGTAAACCTGAAGTGAAGCATCGGAATCTAAAACTTGACTCACAGGAGAGGTTTAAATCAAAGAAAGTGGGAGTGTCAGTCCTCTTGTACTTAAGCCGTCATTGTGCTTTTTGTATTAAATTCGGATGCAATTTCTGTGTTTCATCGTCAATAAGAACGTCCAAGGTATACAGTAAACCAGAAGTGAAGCATCGGAATCTATAACTGGACTCACAGGAGTGGTTCAAATCATAGAAAGTGAAAGTGTCAGTCCTCTCGTACTTAAGTCGGCATTGTGCCTTTTGTATTAAATTCGGATGCAATTTCTGTGTTACATCGTCAATAAGAAGGTCTAAGGGATACAGTAAACCTGAAGTGAAGCATCGGAATCTAAAACTGGACTCACAGGAGAGGTTCAAATCATAGAAAGTTAGAGTGTCAGTCCTCTTGTACTTAAGTCGGCATTGTGCCTTTTGTATTAAATTCGGATGCAATTTCTGTGTTTCATCGTCAATAAGAAGGTCTAAGGTATACAGTATAAGTGAAGTGAAGCATTGGAATCTAAAACTGGACTCACAGGAGAGGTTCAAAACATAGAAAGTGAGAGTGTCAGTCCTCTCGTACCTAAGTCGGCATTGTGCCTTTTGTATTAAATTCTAATGCAATGTCTGTGGTTCATCGTCAATAAGAAGGTCCAAGGGATACAGAAAACCTGAAGTGAAGCATCGGATCTGAAACTGGACTCACAGGAGAGGTTGAAATCATAGAAAGTTAGAGTGTCAGTCCTCTTGTACATAAGTCGGCATTGTGCCTTTTGAATTTAATTGCGATGCAATTTCTGTGCCTCATCGTCAATAAGAAGGTCCAAGGTACACAGTAAACCTGAAGTGAAGCATCGGAATATAAAACTGGACTCACAGGAGAGGTTCAAATCATAGAAAGTTAGAGTGTCAGTCCTCTTGTACTTAAGTCGGCATTGTGCCTTTTGATTTTAATTCTGAAGCAATTTTTGTGTTTCATCGTCAATAAGAAGGTCCAAGGTATACAGTAAACCTAAAGTGAAGCATCGGAATCTAAAACTGGACTCACAGGACAGGTTCAAATCATAGAAGAGGAGAGTGTCAGTCCTCTTGTACTTAAGTCGCCATTGTGCCTCTTGAATTTAATTCCGATGCAATTTCTGTGCCTCATCGTCAATAAGAAGGTCCAACGTACACAGTAAACCTGAAGTGCAGCATCGAAATCTAAAACTGGATCCACAGGAGAGGTTCAAATCATAGAAAGTTGGAGTGTCAGTCCTCTTGTACTTAAGTTAGCATTGTGCCGTTTGGATTAAATTCGGATGCAATTTCCGCGTTTCATCGTCAATAGGAAGGTCCTAGGTATACAGTAAACCTGAAGTGAAGCATCGGAATCTAAAACTGGACTCACAGGAGACGTTCAAAGCATAGAAAGTGAGAGTGTCAGTCCTCTCGTACTTAAGTTGGCATTGTAACTTTTGATTTTAATTCTGATGCAATTTTTGTGTTTGATCGTCAATAAGAAGGTCCAAGGTATACAGTAAACCTGAAGTGAAGCATCGGAATCTAAAACTGGCACCACAGGACAGGTTCAAATCATAGAAAAAGAGAGTGTCAGTCCTCTTGTACTTAAGTCGCCATTGTGCATTTTGAATTTAATTCCGATGCAATTTCTGTGCCTCATAGTCAATAAGAAGGTACAACGTACACAGTAAACCTGAAGTGAAGCATCGGAATCTAAAACTGGACTCACAGGAGAGTTTCAAATCATAGAAAGTTAGAGTGTCAGTCCTCTTGTACTTAAGTCGGCATTGTGCCTTTTGTATTAAATTCGGATGCAATTTCTGTGTTTCATCGTCAATAAGAAGGTCCAAGGGGTACAGTAAACCTGAAGTGAAGCATCGGAATCTGAAACTGGACTCGCAGGAGAGGTTGAAATCATAGAAAGTTTGAGTGTCCGCCCTCTTGTACATAAGTCGGGATTGTGCCTTTTGAATTTAATTGCGATGCAATTTCTGTGCCTCATCGTCAATAAGTAGGTCCAAGGTACACAGTAAACCTGAAGTGAAGCATCGGAATCTTAAACTGCACTCACAGGAGAGGTTCAAATCATAGAAAGTTAGAGTGTCAGTCCTCTTGTACTTTAGTCGGCATTGTGCCTTTTGTTTTAAATTCGGATGCAATTTCCGTGTTTCATCGTCAATAAGAAGGTCCAAGGGATACAGTAAACCTGAAGTGAAGCATCGGAATCTAAAACTGGACTCACAGGACAGGTTCAAATCATTGAAAAAGAGAGTGTCACTCGTCTTGTACTTAATTCGGCATTGTGCCTTATGTATTAAAGTCGGATCCAATTTCTGTGTTTCATCGTCAATAGGAAGGTCGAAGGTATACGGTAAACCTGAAGTGAAGCATCGGAATCTAAAACTGGACTCACAGGAGAGGTTCAAATCATAGAAAGTGAGAGTGTCAGTCCTCTTGTGCTTAAGTCGTCATTGTGCTTTTTGAATTAAATTCGGATGCAATTTCTGTGTTTCATCGTCAATAAGAAGGTCCAAGGTATACAGAAAACCAGAAGTGAAGCATCGGAATCTAAAACTGGACTCACAGGAGAGGTTCAAATCATAGAAATTTAGAGTGTCAGTTCTCTTGTACTTAAGTCGGCACTGTGCATTTTGAATTTAATTCCGATGCAATTTCTGTGTTTCATCGTCAATAAGAAGGTCCAAGGGATACAGTAAGCCTGAAGTAAAGCACCGGAATCTAAAACTGGACTCACAGGAGAGGTTCAAATCTTAGAAAGTTAGAGTCTCAGTCCTCTTGGACTTAAGTCGGCATTGTGCCTTTTGAATTTAATTGCGATGCATTTTCTGTGCCTCATCGTCAATAAGAAGGTCCAAGGTACACAGTAAAATTGAAGTGAAGCATCGGAATCAAAGACTGGACTCACAGGAGAGGTTCAAACCATAGAAAGTTAGACTATCAGTCCTCTTGTACTTAAGTCGGCATTGTGCCTTTGGTATTAAATTCGGATGCAATATCTGTGTTTCATCGTCAATAAGAAGGTCCTAGGTATACAGTATAATTGAAGTGAAGCATTGGAATCTAAAACTGGACTCACAGGAGGGGTTCAAAACATAGAAAGTGAGAAAGTCAGTCCTCTCATACTTTAGTCGGCATTGTGCCTTTTGTATCAAATTCGGATGCAATTTGTGTGTTTCATCGTCAATAGGAAGGTCGAAGGTATACGGCAAACCTGAAGTGAAGCATCGGAATCTAAAACTGGACTCACAGGAGAGGTTTAAATCAAAGAAAGTGAGAGTGTCAGTCCTCTTGTACTTAAGCCGTCATTGTGCTTTTTGTATTAAATTCGGATGCAATTTCTGTGTTTCATCGTCAATAAGAAGGTCCAAGGTATACAGTAAACCAGAAGTGAAGCATCGGAATCTATAACTGGACTCACAGGAGTGGTTCAAATCATAGAAAGTGAAAGTGTCAGTCCTCTCGTACTTAAGTCGGCATTGTGCCTTTTGTATTAAATTCGGATGCAATTTCTGTGTTTCATCGTCAATAAGAAGGTCTAAGGGATACAGTAAACCTGAAGTGAAGCGTCGGAATCTAAAACTGGACTCACAGGAGAGGTTAAAATCATAGAAAGTTAGAGTGTCAGTCCTCTTGTACTTAAGTCGGCATTGTGCCTTTTGTATTAAATTCGGATGCAATTTCTGTGTTTCATCGTCAATAAGAAGGTCTAAGGTATACAGTATAAGTGAAGTGAAGCATAATAATCTAAAACTGGACTCACAGGAGAGGTTCAAAACATAGAAAGTGAGAGTGTCAGTCCTCTCGTACCTAAGTCGGCATTGTGCCTTTTGTATTAAATTCTAATGCAATGTCTGTGTTTCATCGTCAATAAGAAGGTCCAAGGGATACAGAAAACCTGAAGTGAAGCATCGGATCTGAAACTGGACTCACAGGAGAGGTTGAAATCATAGAATGTTAGAGTGTCAGTCCTCTTGTACTTACGTCGGCATTGTGCCTTTTGATTTTAATTCTGAAGCAATTTTTTGTTTCATCGTCAATAAGAAGGCCCAAGGTATACGGTAAACCTAAAGTGAAGCATCGGAATCTAAAACTGGACTCACAGGACAGGTTCAAATCATAGAAAAGGAGAGTGTCAGTCCTCTTGTACTTAAGTTGGCATTGTGCAGTTTGGATTAAATTCGGATGCAATTTCCGCGTTTCATCGTCAATAGGAAGGTCCAAGGTATACAGTAAACCTGAAGTGAAGCATCAGAATCTAAAACTGGACTCACAGGAGACGTTCAAAGCATAGAAAGTGAGAGTGTCAGTCCTCTCGTACTGAAGTTGGCATTGTGACTTTTGATTTTAATTCTGATGCAATTTTTGTGTTTCATCGTCAATAAGAAGGTCCAAGGTATACAGTAAACCTGAAGTGAAGCATCGGAATCTAAAACTGGCACCACAGGACAGGTTCAAATCATAGAAAAAGAGAGTGTCAGTCCTCTTGTACTTAAGTCGCCATTGTGCATTTTGAATTTAATTCCGATGCAATTTCTGTGCCTCATAGTCAATAAGAAGGTACAACGTACACAGTAAACCTGAAGTGAAGCATCGGAATCTAAAACTGGACTCACAGGAGAGTTTCAAATCATAGAAAGTTAGAGTGTCAGTCCTCTTGTACTTAAGTCGGCATTGTGCCTTTTGTATTAAATTCGGATGCAATTTCTGTGTTTCATCGTCAATAAGAAGGTCCAAGGGGTACAGTAAACCTGAAGTGAAGCATCGGAATCTGAAACTGGACTCGCAGGAGAGGTTGAAATCATAGAAAGTTTGAGTGTCCGTCCTCTTGTACATAAGTCGGCATTGTGCCATTTGAATTTAATTGCGATGCAATTTCTGTGCCTCATCGTCAATAAGTAGGTCCAAGGTACACAGTAAACCTGAAGTGAAGCATCGGAATCTAAAACTGCACTCACAGGAGAGGTTCAAATCATTGAAAGTTAGAGTGTCAGTCCTCTTGTACTTTAGTCGGCATTGTGCCGTTTGTTTTAAATTCGGATGCAATTTCCGTGTTTCATCGTCAATAAGAAGGTCCAAGGGATACAGTAAACCTGAAGTGAAGGATCGGAATCTAAAACTGGACTCACAGGACAGGTTCAAATCATTGAAAAAGAGAGTGTCACTCGTCTTGTACTTAATTCGGCATTGTGCCTTATGTATTAAAGTCGGATCCAATTTCTGTGTTTCATCGTCAATAGGAAGGTCGAAGGTATACGGTAAACCTGAAGTGAAGCATCGGAATCTAAAACTGGACTCACAGGAGAGGTTCAAATCATAGAAAGTGGGAGTGTCAGTCCTATTGTGCTTAAGTCGTCATTGTGCTTTTTGAATTAAATTCGGATGCAATTTCTGTGTTTCATCGTCAATAAGAAGGTCCAAGGTATACAGTAAACCAGAAGTGAAGCATCGGAATCTAAAACTGGACTCACAGGAGAGGTTCGAATCATAGAAAGTGAGAGTGTTTGTCCTCTCGTACCTAAGTCAGCATTGTGCCTTTTGTATTAAATTCGCATGCAATTTCTGTGTTTCATCGTCAATAAGAAGGTCTAAGGGATACAGTAAACCTGAAGTGAAGCATCGGAATCTAAAACTCGACTCACAGGAGATGTTCAAATCATAGAAAGTGAAAGTGTCAGTCGTCTTGTACTTAAGTCGGCATTGTGCCTTCTGTATTCAATTCGGATGCAATTTCTGTGTTTCATCGTCAATAGGCAGTTCGAAGGTATACAGTAAACCTGAATTGAAGCATCGGAATCTAAATCTGGACTCACAGGAGAGGTTCAAATCATAGAAAGTTAGAGTGTCAGTCCTCTTGTACATAAGTCGGCATTGTGCCTTTTGAATTTAATTGCGATGCAATTTCTGTGCCTCATCGTCAATAAGAAGGTCCAAGGTACACAGTAAACCTGAAGTGAAGCATCGGAATATAAAACTGGACTCACAGGAGAGGTTCAAATCATAGAAAGTTAGAGTGTCAGTCCTCTTGTACTTAAGTCGGCATTGTGCCTTTTGATTTTAATTCTGAAGCAATTTTTGTGTTTCATCGTCAATAAGAAGGTCCAAGGTATACAGTAAACCTAAAGTGAAGCATCGGAATCTAAAACTGGACTCACAGGACAGGTTCAAATCATAGAAGAGGAGAGTGTCAGTCCTCTTGTACTTAAGTCGCCATTGTGCCTCTTGAATTTAATTCCGATGCAATTTCTGTGCCTCATCGTCAATAAGAAGGTCCAACGTACACAGTAAACCTGAAGTGCAGCATCGAAATCTAAAACTGGATCCACAGGAGAGGTTCAAATCATAGAAAGTTGGAGTGTCAGTCCTCTTGTACTTAAGTTAGCATTGTGCCGTTTGGATTAAATTCGGATGCAATTTCCGCGTTTCATCGTCAATAGGAAGGTCCTAGGTATACAGTAAACCTGAAGTGAAGCATCGGAATCTAAAACTGGACTCACAGGAGACGTTCAAAGCATAGAAAGTGAGAGTGTCAGTCCTCTCGTACTTAAGTTGGCATTGTAACTTTTGATTTTAATTCTGATGCAATTTTTGTGTTTGATCGTCAATAAGAAGGTCCAAGGTATACAGTAAACCTGAAGTGAAGCATCGGAATCTAAAACTGGCACCACAGGACAGGTTCAAATCATAGAAAAAGAGAGTGTCAGTCCTCTTGTACTTAAGTCGCCATTGTGCATTTTGAATTTAATTCCGATGCAATTTCTGTGCCTCATAGTCAATAAGAAGGTACAACGTACACAGTAAACCTGAAGTGAAGCATCGGAATCTAAAACTGGACTCACAGGAGAGTTTCAAATCATAGAAAGTTAGAGTGTCAGTCCTCTTGTACTTAAGTCGGCATTGTGCCTTTTGTATTAAATTCGGATGCAATTTCTGTGTTTCATCGTCAATAAGAAGGTCCAAGGGGTACAGTAAACCTGAAGTGAAGCATCGGAATCTGAAACTGGACTCGCAGGAGAGGTTGAAATCATAGAAAGTTTGAGTGTCCGCCCTCTTGTACATAAGTCGGGATTGTGCCTTTTGAATTTAATTGCGATGCAATTTCTGTGCCTCATCGTCAATAAGTAGGTCCAAGGTACACAGTAAACCTGAAGTGAAGCATCGGAATCTTAAACTGCACTCACAGGAGAGGTTCAAATCATAGAAAGTTAGAGTGTCAGTCCTCTTGTACTTTAGTCGGCATTGTGCCTTTTGTTTTAAATTCGGATGCAATTTCCGTGTTTCATCGTCAATA
The DNA here is from genome assembly GCF_023864345.2 of Schistocerca serialis cubense. Taxonomy (NCBI): domain Eukaryota; kingdom Metazoa; phylum Arthropoda; class Insecta; order Orthoptera; family Acrididae; genus Schistocerca; species Schistocerca serialis. Next base: position 58,972,230 of record NC_064639.1, read on the forward strand.
AGAAGGTCCAAGGGATACAGTAAACCTGAAGTGAAGCATCGGAATCTAAAACTGGACTCACAGGACAGGTTCAAATCATTGAAAAAGAGAGTGTCACTCGTCTTGTACTTAATTCGGCATTGTGCCTTATGTATTAAAGTCGGATCCAATTTCTGTGTTTCATCGTCAATAGGAAGGTCGAAGGTATACGGTAAACCTGAAGTGAAGCATCGGAATCTAAAACTGGACTCACAGGAGAGGTTCAAATCATAGAAAGTGAGAGTGTCAGTCCTCTTGTGCTTAAGTCGTCATTGTGCTTTTTGAATTAAATTCGGATGCAATTTCTGTGTTTCATCGTCAATAAGAAGGTCCAAGGTATACAGAAAACCAGAAGTGAAGCATCGGAATCTAAAACTGGACTCACAGGAGAGGTTCAAATCATAGAAATTTAGAGTGTCAGTTCTCTTGTACTTAAGTCGGCACTGTGCATTTTGAATTTAATTCCGATGCAATTTCTGTGTTTCATCGTCAATAAGAAGGTCCAAGGGATACAGTAAGCCTGAAGTAAAGCACCGGAATCTAAAACTGGACTCACAGGAGAGGTTCAAATCTTGGAAAGTTAGAGTCTCAGTCCTCTTGGACTTAAGTCGGCATTGTGCCTTTTGAATTTAATTGCGATGCATTTTCTGTGCCTCATCGTCAATAAGAAGGTCCAAGGTACACAGTAAAATTGAAGTGAAGCATCGGAATCAAAGACTGGACTCACAGGAGAGGTTCAAACCATAGAAAGTTAGACTATCAGTCCTCTTGTACTTAAGTCGGCATTGTGCCTTTGGTATTAAATTCGGATGCAATATCTGTGTTTCATCGTCAATAAGAAGGTCCTAGGTATACAGTATAATTGAAGTGAAGCATTGGAATCTAAAACTGGACTCACAGGAGGGGTTCAAAACATAGAAAGTGAGAAAGTCAGTCCTCTCATACTTTAGTCGGCATTGTGCCTTTTGTATCAAATTCGGATGCAATTTGTGTGTTTCATCGTCAATAGGAAGGTCGAAGGTATACGGCAAACCTGAAGTGAAGCATCGGAATCTAAAACTGGACTCACAGGAGAGGTTTAAATCAAAGAAAGTGAGAGTGTCAGTCCTCTTGTACTTAAGCCGTCATTGTGCTTTTTGTATTAAATTCGGATGCAATTTCTGTGTTTCATCGTCAATAAGAAGGTCCAAGGTATACAGTAAACCAGAAGTGAAGCATCGGAATCTATAACTGGACTCACAGGAGTGGTTCAAATCATAGAAAGTGAAAGTGTCAGTCCTCTCGTACTTAAGTCGGCATTGTGCCTTTTGTATTAAATTCGGATGCAATTTCTGTGTTTCATCGTCAATAAGAAGGTCTAAGGGATACAGTAAACCTGAAGTGAAGCGTCGGAATCTAAAACTGGACTCACAGGAGAGGTTAAAATCATAGAAAGTTAGAGTGTCAGTCCTCTTGTACTTAAGTCGGCATTGTGCCTTTTGTATTAAATTCGGATGCAATTTCTGTGTTTCATCGTCAATAAGAAGGTCTAAGGTATACAGTATAAGTGAAGTGAAGCATAATAATCTAAAACTGGACTCACAGGAGAGGTTCAAAACATAGAAAGTGAGAGTGTCAGTCCTCTCGTACCTAAGTCGGCATTGTGCCTTTTGTATTAAATTCTAATGCAATGTCTGTGTTTCATCGTCAATAAGAAGGTCCAAGGGATACAGAAAACCTGAAGTGAAGCATCGGATCTGAAACTGGACTCACAGGAGAGGTTGAAATCATAGAATGTTAGAGTGTCAGTCCTCTTGTACTTACGTCGGCATTGTGCCTTTTGATTTTAATTCTGAAGCAATTTTTTGTTTCATCGTCAATAAGAAGGCCCAAGGTATACGGTAAACCTAAAGTGAAGCATCGGAATCTAAAACTGGACTCACAGGACAGGTTCAAATCATAGAAAAGGAGAGTGTCAGTCCTCTTGTACTTAAGTTGGCATTGTGCAGTTTGGATTAAATTCGGATGCAATTTCCGCGTTTCATCGTCAATAGGAAGGTCCAAGGTATACAGTAAACCTGAAGTGAAGCATCAGAATCTAAAACTGGACTCACAGGAGACGTTCAAAGCATAGAAAGTGAGAGTGTCAGTCCTCTCGTACTGAAGTTGGCATTGTGACTTTTGATTTTAATTCTGATGCAATTTTTGTGTTTCATCGTCAATAAGAAGGTCCAAGGTATACAGTAAACCTGAAGTGAAGCATCGGAATCTAAAACTGGCACCACAGGACAGGTTCAAATCATAGAAAAAGAGAGTGTCAGTCCTCTTGTACTTAAGTCGCCATTGTGCATTTTGAATTTAATTCCGATGCAATTTCTGTGCCTCATAGTCAATAAGAAGGTACAACGTACACAGTAAACCTGAAGTGAAGCATCGGAATCTAAAACTGGACTCACAGGAGAGTTTCAAATCATAGAAAGTTAGAGTGTCAGTCCTCTTGTACTTAAGTCGGCATTGTGCCTTTTGTATTAAATTCGGATGCAATTTCTGTGTTTCATCGTCAATAAGAAGGTCCAAGGGGTACAGTAAACCTGAAGTGAAGCATCGGAATCTGAAACTGGACTCGCAGGAGAGGTTGAAATCATAGAAAGTTTGAGTGTCCGTCCTCTTGTACATAAGTCGGCATTGTGCCATTTGAATTTAATTGCGATGCAATTTCTGTGCCTCATCGTCAATAAGTAGGTCCAAGGTACACAGTAAACCTGAAGTGAAGCATCGGAATCTAAAACTGCACTCACAGGAGAGGTTCAAATCATTGAAAGTTAGAGTGTCAGTCCTCTTGTACTTTAGTCGGCATTGTGCCGTTTGTTTTAAATTCGGATGCAATTTCCGTGTTTCATCGTCAATAAGAAGGTCCAAGGGATACAGTAAACCTGAAGTGAAGGATCGGAATCTAAAACTGGACTCACAGGACAGGTTCAAATCATTGAAAAAGAGAGTGTCACTCGTCTTGTACTTAATTCGGCATTGTGCCTTATGTATTAAAGTCGGATCCAATTTCTGTGTTTCATCGTCAATAGGAAGGTCGAAGGTATACGGTAAACCTGAAGTGAAGCATCGGAATCTAAAACTGGACTCACAGGAGAGGTTCAAATCATAGAAAGTGGGAGTGTCAGTCCTATTGTGCTTAAGTCGTCATTGTGCTTTTTGAATTAAATTCGGATGCAATTTCTGTGTTTCATCGTCAATAAGAAGGTCCAAGGTATACAGTAAACCAGAAGTGAAGCATCGGAATCTAAAACTGGACTCACAGGAGAGGTTCGAATCATAGAAAGTGAGAGTGTTTGTCCTCTCGTACCTAAGTCAGCATTGTGCCTTTTGTATTAAATTCGCATGCAATTTCTGTGTTTCATCGTCAATAAGAAGGTCTAAGGGATACAGTAAACCTGAAGTGAAGCATCGGAATCTAAAACTCGACTCACAGGAGATGTTCAAATCATAGAAAGTGAAAGTGTCAGTCGTCTTGTACTTAAGTCGGCATTGTGCCTTCTGTATTCAATTCGGATGCAATTTCTGTGTTTCATCGTCAATAGGCAGTTCGAAGGTATACAGTAAACCTGAATTGAAGCATCGGAATCTAAATCTGGACTCACAGGAGAGGTTCAAATCATAGAAAGTTAGAGTGTCAGTCATCTTGTACTTTAGTCGGCATTGTGCCTTTTGTATTAAATTCGGATGCATTTTCTGTGTTTTATCGTCAATAAGAATGTGCAAGGTATACAGTATAACTGAAGTTAAGCTACGGAATCTAAAACTGGACTCATAGGAGAGGTTCAAATCATAGAAAGTTAGAGTGTCAGTCCTCTTGTACTTAAGTCGGCATTGTGCCTTTTGTATTAAATTCGGATGCAATTTCTGTGTTTCATTGTCAATACGAAGGTCCAAGGTATAACGGAAACCTGAAGTGAAGCATCGGAATTAAAACTGGACTCACAGGAGAGGTTCAAATCATAGAAAGTTAGAGTGTCAGTCCTCTTGTACTTAAGTCGGCATTGTGCCTTTTGTATTACATTCGGATGCAATTTCTTTGTTTCATCGTCAATAAGACGGTACAAGGGATACAGTAAACCTGAAGTGAAGCATCGGAATCTAAAACTGGACTCACAGGAGAGGTTCATATCATAGAAAGTGAGAGTGTCAGTTCTCTTGTACTTAAGTCAGCATTGTGCCGTTTGTATTACATTCGGATGCAATTTCTGCGCTTCATCGTCAATAAGAAGGTCCAAGGGATGCCGTAAACCTGAAGTGAAGCATCGGAATTTAAAACTGGACTCACAGGAGAGGTTCAAATCATAGAAATTTAGAATGTCAGTTCTCTTGTACTTAAGTCGGCACTGTGCATTTTGAATTTAATTCCGATGCAATTTCTGTGTTTCATCGTCAATAAGAAGGTCCAAGGGATACAGTAAGCCTGAAGTAAAGCATCGGAATCTAAAACTGGACTCACAGGAGAGGTTCAAATCTTAGAAAGTTAGAGTCTCAGTCCTCTTGTACTTAATTCGCATTGTGCCTTTTGAATTTAATTGCGATGCAATTTCTGTGCCTCATCGTCAATAAGAAGGTCCAAGGTACACAGTAAAATTGAAGTGAAGCATCGGAATCTAAAACTGCACTCACAGGAGAGGTTCAAATCATAGAAAGTAAGAGTGTCAGTCCTCTTGTACTTAAGTCGGCATTGTGCCTTTGGTATTAAATTCGGATGCAATTTCTGTGTTTCATCGTCAATAAGAAGGTCCAAGGTATACAGTATAATTGAAGTGAAGCATTGGAATCTAAAACTGGACTCACAGGAGGGGTTGAAAACATAGAAAGTGAGAAAGTCAGTCCTCTCATACTTTAGTCGGCATTGTGCCTTTTGTATTAAATTCGAATGCAATGTCTGTGTATCATCGTCAATAAGAAGGTCCAAGGGATACAGTAAACCTGAAGTGAAGCATTGGAATCTAAAACTGGGCTCACAGGAGATATTCAAATTATAGAAAGTGAGAGTGTCAGTCCTCTTGTACTTAAGTCGCCATTGTGCCATTTGAGTTTAATGGCGATGCAATTTCTGTGCCTCATCGTCAATAAGTAGGTCCAAGGTACACAGTAAACCTGAAGTGAAGCATCGGAATCTAAGACTGGACTCACAGGAGAGGTTCAAATCATAGAAAGTTAGAGTGTCAGTCCTCTTGTACTTAAGTCGGCATTGTGCCTTTTGTTTTAAATTAGGATGCAATTTCTGTGTTTCATCGTCAATAAGAAGGTCCAAGGGATACAGTAAACCTGAAGTGATGCATCGGAATCTAAAACTGGACACACAGGACAGATTCAAATCATTGAAAAAGAGAGTGTCACTCGTCTTGTACTTAATACGGCATTGTGCCTTATGTATTAAATTCGGATCCAATTTCTGTGTTTCATCGTCAATAGGAAGGTCGAAGGTATACGGTAAACCTGAAGTGAAGCATCGGAATCTAAAACTGGACTCACAGGAGAGGTTCAAATCATAGAAAGTGAGAGTGTCAGTCCTCTTGTACTTAAGTCGTCATTGTGCTTTTTGTATTAAATTCGGATGCAATTTATGTGTTTCATCGTCAATAAGAAGGTCCAAGGTATACAGTAAACCAGAAGTGAAGCATCGGAGTCTAAAACTGGACTCACAGGAGAGGTTCAAATCATAGAAAGTGAGAGTGTCAGTCCTCTTGTACCTAAGTCAGCATTGTGCCTTTAGTATTAAATTCGGATGCAATTTCTGTGTTTCATCGTCAATAAGAAGGTCTAAGGGATACAGTAAACCTGAAGTGAAGCATCGGAATCTAAAACTGGACTCACAGGAGATGTTCAAATCATGGAAAGTGAGAGTGTCAGTCGTCTTGTACTTAAGTCGGCATTGTGCCTTTTGTATTCAATTCGGATGCAATTTCTGTGTTTCATCGTCAATAGGCAGGTCGAAGGTATACAGTAAACCTGAAGTGAAGCATCGGAATCTAAATCTGGACTCACAGGAGAGGTTCAAATCATAGAAAGTTAGAGTGTCAGTCATCTTGTACTTAAGTCGGCATTGTGCCTTTTGTATTAAATTCGGATGCAATTTCTGTGTTTCATCGTCAATAAGAAGGTCCAAGGTATACAGTATAACTGAATTTAAGCATCGGAATCTAAAACTGGACTCACAGGAGAGGTTCAAATCATAGAAAGTGAGAGTGTCAGTCCTCTTGTACTTAAGTCGGCATTAAGCCTTTTGTATTAAATTCGGATGCAATTTCTGTGTTTCATTGTCAATAAGAAGGTCCAAGGTATAACGGAAACCTGAAGTGAAGCATCGGAATTAAAACTGAACTCACAGGAGAGGTTCAAATGATAGAAAGTTAGAGTGTCAGTCCTCTTGTACTTAAGTCGGCATTGTGCCTTTTGAATTACATTCGGATGCAATTTCTTTGTTTCATCGTCAATAAGAAGGTCCAAGGGATACAGTAAACCTGAAGTGAAGCATCGGAATCTAAAACTGGACTAACAGGACAGGTTCAAATCATTGAAAAACAGAGTGTCACTCATCTTGTACTTAATACGCCATTGTGCCTTATGTATTAAATTCGGATCCAATTTCTGTGTTTCATCGTCAATAGGAAGGTCGAAGGTATACGGTAAACCTGAAGTGAAGCATCGGAATCTAAAACTGGACTCACAGGAGAGGTTCAAATCATAGAAAGTGAGAGTGTCAGTCCTCTTGTACGTATGTCGTCATTGTGCTTTTTGTATTAAATTCGGATGCAATTTCTGTGTTTCATCGTCAATAAGAAGGTCCAAGGTATACAGTAAACCAGAAGTGAAGCATCGGAGTCTAAAACTGGACTCACAGGAGAGGTTCAAACCATAGAAAGTGAGAGTGTCAGTCCTCTTGTACCTAAGTCAGCATTGTGCCTTTAGTATTAAATTCGGATGCAATTTCTGTGTTTCATCGTCAATAAGAAGGTCTAAGGGATACAGTAAACCTGAAGTGAAGCATCGGAATCTAAAACTGGACTCACAGGAGATGTTCAAATCATAGAAAGTGAGAGTGTCAGTCGTCTTGTACTTAAGTCGGCATTGTGCCTTTTGTATTCAATTCGGATGCAATTTCTGTGTTTCATCGTCAATAGGCAGGTCGAAGGTATACAGTAAACCTGAAGTGAAGCATCGGAATCTAAATCTGGACTCACAGGAGAGGTTCAAACCATAGAAAGTTAGAGTGTCAGTCATCTTGTACTTAAGTCGGCATTGTGCATTTGTATTAAATTCGGATGCAATTTCTGTGTTTCATCGTCAATAAGAAGGTCCAAGGTATACAGTATAACTGAATTTAAGCATCGGAATCTAAAACTGGACTCACAGGAGAGGTTCAAATCATAGAAAGTGAGAGTGTCAGTTCTCTTGTACTTAAGTCAGCATTGTGCCGTTTGTATTACATTCGGATGCAATTTCTGCGTTTCATCGTCAATAAGAAGGTCCAAGGCATACCGTAAACCTGACGTGAAGCATCGGAATCTAAAACTGGACTCACAGGACAGGTTCAAATCATAGAAATTTAGAGTGTCAGTTCTCTTGTACTTAAGTCGGCATTGAGCATTTTGAATTTAATTCCGATGCAATTTCTGTGTTTCATCGTCAATAAGAAGTTCTGAGGTATACAGTAAACCTGAAGTGAAGCATCGGAATCTAAAACTGGACTCACAGGAGAGGTTAAAATCATAGAAAATTAGAGTGTCAGTGCTCTTGTACTTAAGTTGGCATTGTGCCTTTTGTATTAAATTCGGATGCAATTTCTGTGTTTCATCGTCACTCAGAAGGTCCAAGGGACACAGGAAACCTTAAGTGAGGCATCGGAATCGAAAACTGGTCTCACAGGAGAGGTTCAAATCATAGAAAGTGAGAGTGTCAGTCGTCTTGTACTTAAGTCGGCATTGTGACTTTTGTATTAAATTCGTTTGCAATTTCTTTGTTTCATCGTCAATAAGAAGGTCCAAGGTATAAAGGAAACCTGAAGTGAAGCATCGGAATCCAAAACTAGACTCACAGGAGGGGTTCAAATCATAGAAAATTAGAGTGTCAGTCCTCTTGTACTTAAGTCGGCATTGTGCCTTTTGTATTAAATTCCGTTGCAATTTCATTGTTTCATCGTCAATAAGAAGGTACAAGGGATACAGTAAACCTGAAGTGAAGCATCGGAATCTATAACTGGACTCACAGGAGAGGTTCAAATCATAGAAAGTGAGGGTGTCAGTCCTCTTGTACTTAAGTCGTCATTGTGATTTTTGTATTAAATTCGGATGCAATTTCTGTGTTTCATCGTCCATAAGTAGGTCCAAGGGATACAGTAAACCTGAAGTGAAGCATCCGAATCTAACACTGCACTCACAGGATAGGTTCAATTCATAGGAAGTTAGAGTGTGCGCCCTCTTGTATTTATGTCGGCATTGTGCCTTCTGTATTAAATTCGGTTGCAATTTCTGTGTTTCATCGTCAATCAGAAGGTCCAAGGGACACAGGAAACCTTAGGTGAGACAACGGAATCGAAAACTGGTCTCACAGGAGAGGTTCAAATCATAGAAAGTTAAAGTGTCACTCCTCTTGTACTTAAGTCGGTATTGTGCCATTTGTATTAAATTCGGACGCTATTTCTGTGTTTCATCGTCAATAAGAAGGTCCAAGGTATACAGTAAACGTGAAGTGAAGCATCGGAATCTAAAACTGGACTCACAGGAGAGGTTCAAATCACAGAAAGTGTGAGTGTCAGTGGTCTTGTACTTAAGTCGGCATTGTGCCTTTTGTATTAAATTCGGATGCAATTTTTGTGTTTCATCGTCAATGAGAAGGTCCAAGGTATACAGGAAACCTGAAGTGAAGCATCGGAATCTAGAACTGGACTCACAGGAGAGGTTCAAATCATAGAAAGTTAGCGTGTCAGTCCTCTTGTACTTATTTCGGCATTGGGCCTTATATATTAAATTCGGATGCAATTTCAGTGTTTCATCGTCAATAAGAAGGTACAAGGGATACAGTAAACCTGAAGTGAAGTATCGAAATCTAAAACTGGACTCGCATTATACATTCAAATCATAGAAAGTGAGAGTGTCAGTCCACTTTTACTTAAGTCGGCATTGTGTCTTTTGTATTAAATTCGGATGCAGTTTCTGCGTTTCATCGTCAATAAGAAGGTATAAGGGATATAGTAATCCTAAAGTGAAGCACCGGAATCTAAAACTGGACTCACAGGTGGGGTTCAAATCATAGAAAGTGAGACTGTCAGTCCTCTTGTACTTAAGTCGGCATTGTGCCTTTTGTATTAAATTCGGATGAAATTTCTGTGTTTCATCGTCAATAAGAAGGTCCAAGGGATACAGTAAACCTGAAGTGAAGCATCGGAATATAAAACTGGACTCACTGGAGAGGTTCAAATCATAGAAAGTTATAGTGTCTGTCCTCTTGTACTTAAGTCGGCATTGTGCCTTTTGTATTAAATTCGGATGCAATTCCTGTGTTTCATCGTCAATAAGAAGGTCCAAGGGATACAGTAAACCTGAAGTGAAGCATCGGAATCTAAAACTGGACTCACAGGAGAGATTCAAATCATGGAGCGTGAGAGTGTCAGTCCTCTTGTACTTAAGTCGGCAGTGTGCCTTTTGTATTAAATTCGGATGCAATTTCTGTGTTTCATCGTCAATAAGGTGGTCCAAGGGATACAGGAAACCTGAAGTGAAGCATCGGAATCTATAACTGGACTCACAGGAGAGGTTCAAATCATAGAAAGTTAGAGTGTCAGTCCTCTTGTACTTAAGCCGGCATTGTGCCTTTTGTATTAAATTCGGATGCAATTTCTGTGTTTCATCTTCAATAAGTAGGTCCAAGGGACACATTAAACCTGAAGTGAGGAATCGGAATATAAAACTGGACTCACAGGAGGGGTTCAAATCATAGAAAGTGAGAGTGTCATTCCTCTTGTACTTAAGTCGGCATTGTGCTTGTTGTATTAAATTCAGATGCAATTTCTGTGTTTCATCGTCAATAAGAAGGTCCAAGGTATAAAGTAAACCTAAAGTTAGGCATCGGAATCTAAAACTGGACTCACAGGAGAGGTTCAAGTCATAGAAAGAGAGAGTGTCAGTACTCTTGTACTTAAGTCGGCATTGTGCCTTTTGTATTAAATTCGGATGCAATTTCTTTGTTTCATCGTCAATAAGAAGGTACAAGGTATCCAGTAAACCTGAAGTGAAGCATCGGATTCTAAAACTGGACACACAGGAGAGGTTCAAATCATAGAAAGTGAGAGTGTCAGTCCTCTTGTACATAAGTGGGCATTGTGCATTTTGTATTAAATTCGGATGCAATTTCTGTGTTTCATCGTCAATAAGAAGGTCCAAGGGATACAGTAAACCTGAAGTGAGGCTTCGGAATCTAAAACTGGACTCACAGGAGAGGTTCAAATCATAGAAAGTTAGTGTGTCAGTCCTCTTGTATTTAAGTCGGCATTGGGCCTTTTATATTAAGTTCGGATGCAATTTCTATGTTTCGTCGTCAATAAGAAGGTACAAGGGATACAGTAAACCTGAAGTGAAGCATCGGATTCTAAAACTGGATTCGCAGGGTACGTTCAACACATAGAAAGTGAGAGTGTCAGTCCTCTTGTACTTAAGTCGGCATTGTGAATTTTGTATTAAATTCGGATGCAATTTCTGTGTTTCATCGTCAATAAGATGTTCTAAGGGATACAGTAAACCTGAAGTGAAGCAACGGAATTTAAACTAAACTCACAGGAGCGGTTCAAATCATAGAAAGTTAGGGTGTCAGTCCTTATGTACTTAAGACGGCATTGTGCCTTTTGTATTAAATTCGGATGCAATTTCTGTGTTTCATCGTCAATAAGAAGGTCCAATGTATACAGTAAACCTGAAGTGAAGCATCGGAATCTAAAACTGGACTCACTGGAGAGGTTCAAATCATAGAAAGTGAGAGTGTCAGTCCTATTGTACTTAAGTCGGCATTGTGCCTTTTGTATAAATTCAGATGCAATTTCTGTGTTTCATCGTCAATAAGAAGGTCCAAGGTATAAAGGAAACCGGAAGTGAAGCATCGGAATCCAAAACTGGACTCACAGGAAAGGTTCAAATCATAGAAAGTTAGAGTGTCAGTCCTCTTGTACTTAAGTCAGCATTGTGCCTTTTGTATTGAATTCGGATGCAATTTCTGTGTTTCATCGGTAATAAGAAGGTCCTAGGGATACAGTATACCTGAAGTGAGGCATCGGAATCTAAAACTGGACTCACAGGAGAGGTTCAAATCATAGAAAGTTAGGGTGTCAGTCCTCTTGTACTTAAGTCAGCATTGGGCCTTTTATATTAAATTCGGATGCAATTTCTGTGTTTCTTCGTCAATAAGAAGGTACAAGGGATACAGTAAACCTGAAAACAAGCATCGGAATCTAAAACTGGACTCACAGAAGAGGTTCAAATCATAGAAAGTAAGAGTGTCAGTCACCTTGTACTTAAGTCGGCATTGTGCCTTTCGTATTAAATTCGGATGCAATTTCTGTGTTTCATCGTCAACAAGAAGGTCCAAGGGATACAGTAAACGTGAAGAGAAGCATCGGAATCTAAAACTGGACTCATAGGAGAGGTTCAAATCATAGAAAGTTAGAGTGTCAGTCCTCTTGTACTTAAGTCGGCATTGTGCCTTTTGAATTTAATTCCGATGCAATTTCTGTGCCACATCGTCAATAAGAAGGTCCAAGTTACACAGTAAACCTGAAGTCAAGCATAGGAATCTAAATCTGGACTCACAGGAGAGGTTCAAATCATAGAAAGTTAGTGTGTCAGTCCTCTTGTACTTAAGTCGGCAGTGGGCCTTTTGTATTAAATTCGGATGCAATTTCTGTGTTTCATCGTCAATAAGAAGGTACAAGGGATACAGTAAACCTGAAGTGAAGCATCGGAATCCAAACCATGACTCACAGGATAGGTTCGAATAATAGAAAGTGAGAGTGTCAGTCCTCTTGTACTTAAGTCAGCATTGTGCCTTTTGTATTAAATTCGGATGCAATATCTGTGTTTCATCGTCAATAAGAAAGTCCAAGGTATACAGGAAACCTGAAGTGAAGCATCGGAATCTAAAACTGGACTCACAGGAGTGGTTCTAATCATAGAAAGTTAGTGTGTCAGTCCTCTTGTACTTAATTCGGCATTGGGCCATTTATATTAAATTCGGTTGCAATTTCTGTGTTTCATCGTCAATGAGAAGGTACAAGGAATACAGTAAACCTGAAGTGAAGCATCGGAATCTAAAACTGGACTCACAGGATACATTCAAATCATAGAAAGTGAGAGTTTCAGTCCTCGTTTACTTAAGTCGGCCTTGTGCCTTTTATATTAAATTCGGATGCAATTTCTGTGTTTCATCGTCAATAAGAAGGTCCAAGGGATACAGTAAACCTGAAGTGAAGCATCGGAATCTAAAACTGGACTCACAGGAGAGGTTCAAATCATAGAAAGTGAGAGTGTCAGTCCTCTTGTACTTAAGTCGGCATTGTGCTTTAGTATTAAATTCGGATGCAATTTCTGTGTTTCATTGTCATTAAGTAGGTCCAAGGTATGCAGTAAACCTGAAGTGAAGCATCGGAATCTAAAACTGGACTCACAGGAGAGGTTCAAATCATAGAAAGTTAGAGTGTCAGTCCTCTTGTACTTAAGTCAGCATTGTGCCTTTTGAATTTAATTCCGATGCAATTTCTGTGCCACATCGTCAATAAGAAGGTCCAAGTTACACAGTAAACCTGAAGTGAAGCATCGGAATCTAAAACTGGACACACAGGAGAGGTTCAAATCATCGAAAGTGAGAGTGTCAGTCCTCTTGTACTTAAGTCAGCATTGTTCCTTTTGTATTGAATTCGGATGCTATATCTGTGTTTCATCGCCAATTAGGAGGTCCAAGGAATACAGGAAACCTGAAGTGAAGCATCGGAATCTGAAACTGGACTCACAGGAGAGGTTCAAATCATAGAAAATTTGTGTGTCAGTCCTCTTGTACCTAATTCGGCATTGGGCCTTTTATATTAAATTCGGATGCTATTTCTGTGTTTCATCGTCAATAAGAAGGTACAAGGGATACAGTAAACCTGAAGTGAAGCATCCGAATCTAAAAGTGGACTCACAGGAGAGGCTCAAATCATAGAAAGTTAGAGTGTCAGTCCTCTTGAACTTAAGTCGGCATTGTGCCTTTTGTATTGAATTCGGATGCAATTTCTGTGTTTCATCGTTAATAAGAAGGTCCTAGGGATACAGTAAACATGGAGTGAAGCATCGAAATCTAAAACTGGACTCACAGGAGATGTTCAAATCATAGAAAGTTAGAGTGTCAGTCCTCTTGTACTTAAGTCGGCATTGTGCCTTTTGTATTGAATTCGGATGCAATTTCTGTGTTTCATCGTTAATAAGAAGGTCCTAGGGATACAGTATACCTGAAGTGAGGCATCGGAATCTAAAACTGGACTCACAGGAGAGGTTCAAATCATAGAAAGTTAGGGTGTCAGTCCTCTTGTACTTAAGTCAGCATTGGGCCTTTTATATTAAATTCGGATGCAATTTCTGTGTTTCTTCGTCAATAAGAAGGTACAAGGGATACAGTAAACCTGAAAACAAGCATCGGAATCTAAAACTGGACTCACAGAAGAGGTTCAAATCATAGAAAGTAAGAGTGTCAGTCACCTTGTACTTAAGTCGGCATTGTGCCTTTCGTATTAAATTCGGATGCAATTTCTGTGTTTCATCGTCAACAAGAAGGTCCAAGGGATACAGTAAACGTGAAGAGAAGCATCGGAATCTAAAACTGGACTCATAGGAGAGGTTCAAATCATAGAAAGTTAGAGTGTCAGTCCTCTTGTACTTAAGTCGGCATTGTGCCTTTTGAATTTAATTCCGATGCAATTTCTGTGCCACATCGTCAATAAGAAGGTCCAAGTTACACAGTAAACCTGAAGTCAAGCATAGGAATCTAAATCTGGACTCACAGGAGAGGTTCAAATCATAGAAAGTTAGTGTGTCAGTCCTCTTGTACTTAAGTCGGCAGTGGGCCTTTTGTATTAAATTCGGATGCAATTTCTGTGTTTCATCGTCAATAAGAAGGTACAAGGGATACAGTAAACCTGAAGTGAAGCATCGGAATCCAAACCATGACTCACAGGATAGGTTCGAATAATAGAAAGTGAGAGTGTCAGTCCTCTTGTACTTAAGTCAGCATTGTGCCTTTTGTATTAAATTCGGATGCAATATCTGTGTTTCATCGTCAATAAGAAAGTCCAAGGTATACAGGAAACCTGAAGTGAAGCATCGGAATCTAAAACTGGACTCACAGGAGTGGTTCTAATCATAGAAAGTTAGTGTGTCAGTCCTCTTGTACTTAATTCGGCATTGGGCCATTTATATTAAATTCGGTTGCAATTTCTGTGTTTCATCGTCAATGAGAAGGTACAAGGAATACAGTAAACCTGAAGTGAAGCATCGGAATCTAAAACTGGACTCACAGGATACATTCAAATCATAGAAAGTGAGAGTTTCAGTCCTCGTTTACTTAAGTCGGCCTTGTGCCTTTTATATTAAATTCGGATGCAATTTCTGTGTTTCATCGTCAATAAGAAGGTCCAAGGGATACAGTAAACCTGAAGTGAAGCATCGGAATCTAAAACTGGACTCACAGGAGAGGTTCAAATCATAGAAAGTGAGAGTGTCAGTCCTCTTGTACTTAAGTCGGCATTGTGCTTTAGTATTAAATTCGGATGCAATTTCTGTGTTTCATTGTCATTAAGTAGGTCCAAGGTATGCAGTAAACCTGAAGTGAAGCATCGGAATCTAAAACTGGACTCACAGGAGAGGTTCAAATCATAGAAAGTTAGAGTGTCAGTCCTCTTGTACTTAAGTCAGCATTGTGCCTTTTGAATTTAATTCCGATGCAATTTCTGTGCCACATCGTCAATAAGAAGGTCCAAGTTACACAGTAAACCTGAAGTGAAGCATCGGAATCTAAAACTGGACACACAGGAGAGGTTCAAATCATCGAAAGTGAGAGTGTCAGTCCTCTTGTACTTAAGTCAGCATTGTTCCTTTTGTATTGAATTCGGATGCTATATCTGTGTTTCATCGTCAATTAGGAGGTCCAAGGAATACAGGAAACCTGAAGTGAAGCATCGGAATCTGAAACTGGACTCACAGGAGAGGTTCAAATCATAGAAAATTTGTGTGTCAGTCCTCTTGTACCTAATTCGGCATTGGGCCTTTTATATTAAATTCGGATGCTATTTCTGTGTTTCATCGTCAATAAGAAGGTACAAGGGATACAGTAAACCTGAAGTGAAGCATCCGAATCTAAAAGTGGACTCACAGGAGAGGCTCAAATCATAGAAAGTTAGAGTGTCAGTCCTCTTGTACTTAAGTCGGCATTGTGCCTTTTGTATTGAATTCGGATGCAATTTCTGTGTTTCATCGTTAATAAGAAGGTCCTAGGGATACAGTAAACATGGAGTGAAGCATCGAAATCTAAAACTGGACTCACAGGAGATGTTCAAATCATAGAAAGTTAGAGTGTCAGTCCTCTTGTACTTAAGTCGGCATTGTGCCTTTTGTATTGAATTCGGATGCAATTTCTGTGTTTCATCGTTAATAAGAAGGTCCTAGGGATACAGTATACCTGAAGTGAGGCATCGGAATCTAAAACTGGACTCACAGGAGAGGTTCAAATCATGGAAAGTTAGGGTGTCAGTCCTCTTGTACTTAAGTCAGCATTGGGCCTTTTATATTAAATTCGGATGCAATTTCTGTGTTTCTTCGTCAATAAGAAGGTACAAGGGATACAGTAAACCTGAAAACAAGCATCGGAATCTAAAACTGGACTCACAGAAGAGGTTCAAATCATAGAAAGTGAGAGTGTCAGTCACCTTGTACTTAAGTCGGCATTGTGCCTTTCGTATTAAATTCGGATGCAATTTCTGTGTTTCATCGTCAATAAGAAGGTCCAAGGGATACAGTAAACGTGAAGAGAAGCATCGGAATCTAAAACTGGACTCATAGGAGAGGTTCAAATCATAGAAAGTTAGAGTGTCAGTCCTCTTGTACTTAAGTCGGCATTGTGCCTTTTGAATTTAATTCCGATGCAATTTCTGTGCCACATCGTCAATAAGAAGGTCCAAGTTACACAGTAAACCTGAAGTCAAGCACAGGAATCTAAATCTGGACTCACAGGAGAGGTTCAAATCATAGAAAGTTAGTGTGTCAGTCCTCTTGTACTTAAGTCGGCAGTGGGCCTTTTGTATTAAATTCGGATGCAATTTCTGTGTTTCATCGTCAATAAGAAGGTACAAGGGATACAGTAAACCTGAAGTGAAGCATCGGAATCCAAACCATGACTCACAGGATAGGTTCGAATAATAGAAAGTGAGAGTGTCAGTCCTCTTGTACTTAAGTCAGCATTGTGCCTTTTGTATTAAATTCGGATGCAATATCTGTGTTTCATCGTCAATAAGAAGGTCCAAGGTATACAGGAAACCTGAAGTGAAGCATCGGAATCTAAAACTGGACTCACAGGAGTGGTTCTAATCATAGAAAGTTAGTGTGTCAGTCCTCTTGTACTTAATTCGGCATTGGGCCATTTATATTAAATTCGGTTGCAATTTCTGTGTTTCATCGTCAATGAGAAGGTACAAGGAATACAGTTAACCTGAAGTGAAGCATCGGAATCTAAAACTGGACTCACAGGATACATTCAAATCATAGAAAGTGAGAGGTGCAGTCCTCGTTTACTTAAGTCGGCCTTGTGCCTTTTATATTAAATTCGGATGCAATTTCTGTGTTTCATCGTCAATAAGAAGGTCCAATGGATACAGTAAACCTGAAGTGAAGCATCGGAATCTAAAACTGGACTCACAGGAGAGGTTCAAATCATAGAAAGTGAGAGTGTCAGTCCTCTTGTACTTAAGTCGGCATTGTGCTTTAGTATTAAATTCGGATGCAATTTCTGTGTTTCATTGTCATTAAGTAGGTCCAAGGTATGCAGTAAACCTGAAGTGAAGCATCGGAATCTAAAACTGGACTCACAGGAGAGGTTCAAATCATAGAAAGTTAGAGTGTCAGTCCTCTTGTACTTAAGTCAGCATTGTGCTTTTTGAATTTAATTCCGATGCAATTTCTGTGCCACATCGTCAATAAGAAGGTCCAAGTTACACAGTAAACCTGAAGTGAAGCATCGGAATCTAAAACTGGACACACAGGAGAGGTTCAAATCATCGAAAGTGAGAGTGTCAGTCCTCTTGTACTTAAGTCAGCATTGTTCCTTTTGTATTGAATTCGGATGCTATATCTGTGTTTCATCGTCAATTAGGAGGTCCAAGGTATACAGGAAACCTGAAGTGAAGCATCGGAATCTGAAACTGGACTCACAGGAGAGGTTCAAATCATAGAAAATTTGTGTGTCAGTCCTCTTGTACCTAATTCGGCATTGGGCCTTTTATATTAAATTCGGATGCTATTTCTGTGTTTCATCGTCAATAAGAAGGTACAAGGGATACAGTAAACCTGAAGTGAAGCATCCGAATCTAAAAGTGGACTCACAGGAGAGGCTCAAATCATAGAAAGTTAGATTGTCAGTCCTCTTGTACTTAAGTCGGCATTGTGCCTTTTGTATTGAATTCGGATGCAATTTCTGTGTTTCATCGTTAATAAGAAGGTCCTAGGGATACAGTAAACATGAAGTGAAGCATCGAAATCTAAAACTGGACTCACAGGAGATGTTCAAATTATAGAAAGTTAGAGTGTCAGTCCTCTTGTACGTAAGTCGGCATTGTGCCTTTTGTAATGAATTCGGATGCAATTTCTGTGTTTCATCGTTAATAAGAAGGTCCTAGGGATACAGTATACCTGAAGTGAGGCATCGGAATCTAAAACTGGACTCACAGGAGAGGTTCAAATCATAGAAAGTTGGAGTGTCAGTCCTCTTGTACTTAAGTCGGCATTGTGCCTTTTGTATTGAATTCGGATGCAATTTCTGTGTTTCATCGTTAATAAGAAGGTCCTAGGGATACAGTATACCTGAAGTGAGGCATCGGAATCTAAAACTGGACTCACAGGAGAGGTTCAAATCATAGAAAGTTAGGGTGTCAGTCCTCTTGTACTTAAGTCAGCATTGGGCCTTTTATATTAAATTCGGATGCAATTTCTGTGTTTCTTCGTCAATAAGAAGGTACAAGGGATACAGTAAACCTGAAAACAAGCATCGGAATCTAAAACTGGACTCACAGAAGAGGTTCAAATCATAGAAAGTGAGAGTGTCAGTCACCTTGTACTTAAGTCGGCATTGTGCCTTTCGTATTAAATTCGGATACAATTTCTGTGTTTCATCGTCAACAAGAAGGTCCAAGGGATACAGTAAACGTGAAGAGAAGCATCGGAATCTAAAACTGGACTCATAGGAGAGGTTCAAATCATAGCAAGTTAGAGTGTCAGTCCTCTTGTACTTAAGTCGGCATTGTGCCTTTTGAATTTAATTCCGATGCAATTTCTGTGCCACATCGTCAATAAGAAGGTCCAAGTTACACAGTAAACCTGAAGTCAAGCATAGGAATCTAAATCTGGACTCACAGGAGAGGTTCAAATCATAGAAAGTTAGTGTGTCAGTCCTCTTGTACTTAAGTCGGCAGTGGGCCTTTTGTATTAAATTCGGATGCAATTTCTGTGTTTCATCGTCAATAAGAAGGTACAAGGGATACAGTAAACCTGAAGTGAAGCATCGGAATCCAAACCATGACTCACAGGATAGGTTCGAATAATAGAAAGTGAGAGTGTCAGTCCTCTTGTACTTAAGTCAGCATTGTGCCTTTTGTATTAAATTCGGATGCAATATCTGTGTTTCATCGTCAATAAGAAGGTCCAAGGTATACAGGAAACCTGAAGTGAAGCATCGGAATCTAAAACTGGACTCACAGGAGTGGTTCTAATCATAGAAAGTTAGTGTGTCAGTCCTCTTGTACTTAATTCGGCATTGGGCCATTTATATTAAATTCGGTTGCAATTTCTGTGTTTCATCGTCAATGAGAAGGTACAAAGAATACAGTAAACCTGAAGTGAAGCATCGGAATCTAAAACTGGACTCACAGGATACATTCAAATCATAGAAAGTGAGAGTTTCAGTCCTCGTTTACTTAAGTCGGCCTTGTGCCTTTTATATTAAATTCGGATGCAATTTCTGTGTTTCATCGTCAATAAGAAGGTCCAAGGGATACAGTAAACCTGAAGTGAAGCATCGGAATCTAAAACTGGACTCACAGGAGAGGTTCAAATCATAGAAAGTGAGAGTGTCAGTCCTCTTGTACTTAAGTCGGCATTGTGCTTTAGTATTAAATTCGGATGCAATTTCTGTGTTTCATTGTCATTAAGTAGGTCCAAGGTATGCAGTAAACCTGAAGTGAAGCATCGGAATCTAAAACTGGACTCACAGGAGAGGTTCAAATCATAGAAAGTTAGAGTGTCAGTCCTCTTGTACTTAAGTCAGCATTGTGCCTTTTGAATTTAATTCCGATGCAATTTCTGTGCCACATCGTCAATAAGAAGGTCCAAGTTACACAGTAAACGTGAAGTGAAGCATCGGAATCTAAAACTGGACACACAGGAGAGGTTCAAATCATCGAAAGTGAGAGTGTCAGTCCTCTTGTACTTAAGTCAGCATTGTTCCTTTTGTATTGAATTCGGATGCTATATCTGTCTTTCATCGTCAATTAGGAGGTCCAAGGTATACAGGAAACCTGAAGTGAAGCATCGGAATCTGAAACTGGACTCACAGGAGAGGTTCAAATCATAGAAAATTTGTGTGTCAGTCCTCTTGTACCTAATTCGGCATTGGGCCTTTTATATTAAATTCGGATGCTATTTCTGTGTTTCATCGTCAATAAGAAGGTACAAGGGATACAGTAAACCTGAAGTGAAGCATCCGAATCTAAAAGTGGACTCACAGGAGAGGCTCAAATCATAGAAAGTTAGAGTGTCAGTCCTCTTGTACTTAAGTCGGCATTGTGCCTTTTGTATTGAATTCGGATGCAATTTCTGTGTTTCATCGTTAATAAGAAGGTCCTAGGGATACAGTAAACATGAAGTGAAGCATCGAAATCTAAAACTGGACTCACAGGAGATGTTCAAATCATAGAAAGTTAGAGTGTCAGTCCTCTTGTACTTAAGTCGGCATTGTGCCTTTTGTATTGAATTCGGATGCAATTTCTGTGTTTCATCGTTAATAAGAAGGTCCTAGGGATACAGTATACCTGAAGTGAGGCATCGGAATCTAAAACTGGACTCACAGGAGAGGTTCAAATCATAGAAAGTTAGGGTGTCAGTCCTCTTGTACTTAAGTCAGCATTGGGCCTTTTATATTAAATTCGGATGCAATTTCTGTGTTTCTTCGTCAATAAGAATTTACAAGGGATACAGTAAACCTGAAAACAAGCATCGGAATCTAAAACTGGACTCACAGAAGAGGTTCAAATCATAGAAAGTGAGAGTGTCAGTCACCTTGTACTTAAGTCGGCATTGTGCCTTTCGTATTAAATTCGTATGCAATTTCTGTGTTTCATCGTCAACAAGAAGGTCCAAGGGATACAGTAAACGTGAAGTGAAGCATCGGAATCTAAAACTGGACTCATAGGAGAGGTTCAAATCATAGAAAGTTAGAGTGTCAGTCCTCTTGTACTTAAGTCGGCATTGTGCCTTTTGAATTTAATTCCGACGCAATTTCTGTGCCACATCGTCAATAAGAAGGTCCAAGTTACACAGTAAACCTGAAGTCAAGCATAGGAATCTAAATCTGGACTCACAGGAGAGGTTCAAATCATAGAAAGTTAGTGTGTCAGTCCTCTTGTACTTAAGTCGGCAGTGGGCCTTTTGTATTAAATTCGGATGCAATTTCTGTGTTTCATCGTCAATATGAAGGTACAAGGGATACAGTAAACCTGAAGTGAAGCATCGGAATCCAAACCATGACTCACAGGATAGGTTCGAATAATAGAAAGTGAGAGTGTCAGTCCTCTTGTACTTAAGTCAGCATTGTGCCTTTTGTATTAAATTCGGATGCAATATCTGTGTTTCATCGTCAATAAGAAGGTCCAAGGTATACAGGAAACCTGAAGTGAAGCATCGGAATCTAAAACTGGACTCACAGGAGTGGTTCAAATCATAGAAAGTTAGTGTGTCAGTCCTCTTGTACTTAAGTCGGCCTTGTGCCTTTTATATTAAATTCGGATGCAATTTCTGTGTTTCATCGTCAATAAGAAGGTCCAATGGATACAGTAAACCTGAAGTGAAGCATCGGAATCTAAAACTGGACTCACTGGAGAGGTTCAAATCATAGAAAGTGAGAGTGTCAGTCCTCTTGTACTTAAGTCGGCATTGTGCTTTAGTATTAAATTCGGATGCAATTTCTGTGTTTCATTGTCATTAAGTAGGTCCAAGGTATGCAGTAAACCTGAAGTGAAGCATCGGAATCTAAAACTGGACTCACAGGAGAGGTTCAAATCATAGAAAGTTAGAGTGTCAGTCCTCTTGTACTTAAGTCAGCATTGTGCTTTTTGAATTTAATTCCGATGCAATTTCTGTGCCACATCGTCAATAAGAAGGTCCAAGTTACACAGTAAACCTGAAGTGAAGCATCGGAATCTAAAACTGGACACACAGGAGAGGTTCAAATCATCGAAAGTGAGAGTGTCAGTCCTCTTGTACTTAAGTCAGCATTGTTCCTTTTGTATTGAATTCGGATGCTATATCTGTGTTTCATCGTCAATTAGGAGGTCCAAGGTATACAGGAAACCTGAAGTGAAGCATCGGAATCTGAAACTGGACTCACAGGAGAGGTTCAAATCATAGAAAATTTGTGTGTCAGTCCTCTTGTACCTAATTCGGCATTGGGCCTTTTATATTAAATTCGGATGCTATTTCTGTGTTTCATCGTCAATAAGAAGGTACAAGGGATACAGTAAACCTGAAGTGAAGCATCCGAATCTAAAAGTGGACTCACAGGAGAGGCTCAAATCATAGAAAGTTAGATTGTCAGTCCTCTTGTACTTAAGTCGGCATTGTGCCTTTTGTATTGAATTCGGATGCAATTTCTGTGTTTCATCGTTAATAAGAAGGTCCTAGGGATACAGTAAACATGAAGTGAAGCATCGAAATCTAAAACTGGACTCACAGGAGATGTTCAAATCATAGAAAGTTAGAGTGTCAGTCCTCTTGTACGTAAGTCGGCATTGTGCCTTTTGTAATGAATTCGGATGCAATTTCTGTGTTTCATCGTTAATAAGAAGGTCCTAGGGATACAGTATACCTGAAGTGAGGCATCGGAATCTAAAACTGGACTCACAGGAGAGGTTCAAATCATAGAAAGTTAGAGTGTCAGTCCTCTTGTACTTAAGTCGGCATTGTGCCTTTTGTATTGAATTCGGATGCAATTTCTGTGTTTCATCGTTAATAAGAAGGTCCTAGGGATACAGTATACCTGAAGTGAGGCATCGGAATCTAAAACTGGACTCACAGGAGAGGTTCAAATCATAGAAAGTTAGGGTGTCAGTCCTCTTGTACTTAAGTCAGCATTGGGCCTTTTATATTAAATTCGGATGCAATTTCTGTGTTTCTTCGTCAATAAGAAGGTACAAGGGATACAGTAAACCTGAAAACAAGCATCGGAATCTAAAACTGGACTCACAGAAGAGGTTCAAATCATAGAAAGTGAGAGTGTCAGTCACCTTGTACTTAAGTCGGCATTGTGCCTTTCGTATTAAATTCGGATACAATTTCTGTGTTTCATCGTCAACAAGAAGGTCCAAGGGATACAGTAAACGTGAAGAGAAGCATCGGAATCTAAAACTGGACTCATAGGAGAGGTTCAAATCATAGCAAGTTAGAGTGTCAGTCCTCTTGTACTTAAGTCGGCATTGTGCCTTTTGAATTTAATTCCGATGCAATTTCTGTGCCACATCGTCAATAAGAAGGTCCAAGTTACACAGTAAACCTGAAGTCAAGCATAGGAATCTAAATCTGGACTCACAGGAGAGGTTCAAATCATAGAAAGTTAGTGTGTCAGTCCTCTTGTACTTAAGTCGGCAGTGGGCCTTTTGTATTAAATTCGGATGCAATTTCTGTGTTTCATCGTCAATAAGAAGGTACAAGGGATACAGTAAACCTGAAGTGAAGCATCGGAATCCAAACCATGACTCACAGGATAGGTTCGAATAATAGAAAGTGAGAGTGTCAGTCCTCTTGTACTTAAGTCAGCATTGTGCCTTTTGTATTAAATTCGGATGCAATATCTGTGTTTCATCGTCAATAAGAAGGTCCAAGGTATACAGGAAACCTGAAGTGAAGCATCGGAATCTAAAACTGGACTCACAGGAGTGGTTCTAATCATAGAAAGTTAGTGTGTCAGTCCTCTTGTACTTAATTCGGCATTGGGCCATTTATATTAAATTCGGTTGCAATTTCTGTGTTTCATCGTCAATGAGAAGGTACAAAGAATACAGTAAACCTGAAGTGAAGCATCGGAATCTAAAACTGGACTCACAGGATACATTCAAATCATAGAAAGTGAGAGTTTCAGTCCTCGTTTACTTAAGTCGGCCTTGTGCCTTTTATATTAAATTCGGATGCAATTTCTGTGTTTCATCGTCAATAAGAAGGTCCAAGGGATACAGTAAACCTGAAGTGAAGCATCGGAATCTAAAACTGGACTCACAGGAGAGGTTCAAATCATAGAAAGTGAGAGTGTCAGTCCTCTTGTACTTAAGTCGGCATTGTGCTTTAGTATTAAATTCGGATGCAATTTCTGTGTTTCATTGTCATTAAGTAGGTCCAAGGTATGCAGTAAACCTGAAGTGAAGCATCGGAATCTAAAACTGGACTCACAGGAGAGGTTCAAATCATAGAAAGTTAGAGTGTCAGTCCTCTTGTACTTAAGTCAGCATTGTGCCTTTTGAATTTAATTCCGATGCAATTTCTGTGCCACATCGTCAATAAGAAGGTCCAAGTTACACAGTAAACGTGAAGTGAAGCATCGGAATCTAAAACTGGACACACAGGAGAGGTTCAAATCATCGAAAGTGAGAGTGTCAGTCCTCTTGTACTTAAGTCAGCATTGTTCCTTTTGTATTGAATTCGGATGCTATATCTGTCTTTCATCGTCAATTAGGAGGTCCAAGGTATACAGGAAACCTGAAGTGAAGCATCGGAATCTGAAACTGGACTCACAGGAGAGGTTCAAATCATAGAAAATTTGTGTGTCAGTCCTCTTGTACCTAATTCGGCATTGGGCCTTTTATATTAAATTCGGATGCTATTTCTGTGTTTCATCGTCAATAAGAAGGTACAAGGGATACAGTAAACCTGAAGTGAAGCATCCGAATCTAAAAGTGGACTCACAGGAGAGGCTCAAATCATAGAAAGTTAGAGTGTCAGTCCTCTTGTACTTAAGTCGGCATTGTGCCTTTTGTATTGAATTCGGATGCAATTTCTGTGTTTCATCGTTAATAAGAAGGTCCTAGGGATACAGTAAACATGAAGTGAAGCATCGAAATCTAAAACTGGACTCACAGGAGATGTTCAAATCATAGAAAGTTAGAGTGTCAGTCCTCTTGTACTTAAGTCGGCATTGTGCCTTTTGTATTGAATTCGGATGCAATTTCTGTGTTTCATCGTTAATAAGAAGGTCCTAGGGATACAGTATACCTGAAGTGAGGCATCGGAATCTAAAACTGGACTCACAGGAGAGGTTCAAATCATAGAAAGTTAGGGTGTCAGTCCTCTTGTACTTAAGTCAGCATTGGGCCTTTTATATTAAATTCGGATGCAATTTCTGTGTTTCTTCGTCAATAAGAAGGTACAAGGGATACAGTAAACCTGAAAACAAGCATCGGAATCTAAAACTGGACTCACAGAAGAGGTTCAAATCATAGAAAGTGAGAGTGTCAGTCACCTTGTACTTAAGTCGGCATTGTGCCTTTCGTATTAAATTCGTATGCAATTTCTGTGTTTCATCGTCAACAAGAAGGTCCAAGGGATACAGTAAACGTGAAGTGAAGCATCGGAATCTAAAACTGGACTCATAGGAGAGGTTCAAATCATAGAAAGTTAGAGTGTCAGTCCTCTTGTACTTAAGTCGGCATTGTGCCTTTTGAATTTAATTCCGACGCAATTTCTGTGCCACATCGTCAATAAGAAGGTCCAAGTTACACAGTAAACCTGAAGTCAAGCATAGGAATCTAAATCTGGACTCACAGGAGAGGTTCAAATCATAGAAAGTTAGTGTGTCAGTCCTCTTGTACTTAAGTCGGCAGTGGGCCTTTTGTATTAAATTCGGATGCAATTTCTGTGTTTCATCGTCAATATGAAGGTACAAGGGATACAGTAAACCTGAAGTGAAGCATCGGAATCCAAACCATGACTCACAGGATAGGTTCGAATAATAGAAAGTGAGAGTGTCAGTCCTCTTGTACTTAAGTCAGCATTGTGCCTTTTGTATTAAATTCGGATGCAATATCTGTGTTTCATCGTCAATAAGAAGGTCCAAGGTATACAGGAAACCTGAAGTGAAGCATCGGAATCTAAAACTGGACTCACAGGAGTGGTTCTAATCATAGAAAGTTAGTGTGTCAGTCCTCTTGTTCTTAATTCGGCATTGGGCCATTTATATTAAATTCGGTTGCAATTTCTGTGTTTCATCGTCAATATGAAGGTACAAGGGATACAGTAAACCTGCAGTGAAGCATCGGAATCTAAAACAGGACTCACAGGATAGGTTCAACACTCGAAAGTGAGAGTGTCAGTCCTCTTGTACTTAAGTCGGCATTGTGCCTTTTGTATTAAATTCGGATGCAATTTCTGTGTTTCATCGTCAATAAGATGTTCCAAGGGATACAGTAAACCTGAAGTGAAACATCGGAATTTAAACTGGACTCACAGGAGCGGTTCAAATCATAGAATGTTAGAGTGTCAGTCCTGATGTACTTAAGTCGGCATTGTGCATTTTGTATTAAATTCGGATGGAATTTCTGTGCCTCATCGTCAACAAGAAGGTCCAACGGATACAGTAAACCTGAAGTGAAGCATCGGAATCTAAAACTGGACTCACAGGAGAGGTTCAAATCATAGAATGTTAGAGTGTCAGTCCTCTTATACTTAAGTCGGCATTGTGCCTTTTGTATTAAATTCGGATGCAATTTCTGTGTTTCATCGTCAATAAGAAGGTCCAAGGGATACAGTAAACCTGAAGTGATGCATCGGAATCTAAAACTGGACTCACAGGAGAGGTTCAAATCATAGAAAGTTAGAGTGTCAGTCCTCTTGTACTTATGTCGGCATTGTGCCTTTTGTATTAAATTCGGATGCAATTTCTGTGTTTCATCGTCAATAAGAAGGTCCAATTACACAGTAAACCTGAAGTGAAGCATCGGAATCTAAAACTGGACACACGGGAGAGGTTCAAATCATAGAAAGTTATTGTGTCAGTCCTCTTGTACTTATGTCGGCAGTGTGCCTTTTATATTTAATTCGGATGCAATTTCTGTGTTTCATCGTCAATAAGAAGGTACAAGGGATACAGTAAACCTGACGTGAAGCATCGGAATCCAAATCTAGACCATCAGGATATGTTCGAATCATAGAAAGTGAGAGTGTCAGTCCTCTTGTACTTAAGTCGGCATTGTGCCTTTTGTATTAAATACGGGTGCAATTTCTGTGTTTCATCGTCAATATGAGGGTCCAAGGGGGACAGTAAACCTTAAGTGAAGCATCGGAATCTAACACTGGACTCACAGGAGGGGTTCAAATCCTAGAAAGTGAGAGTGTCAGTCCTCTTGTACTTAAGTCGTCATTGTGCCTTTTGTATTAAATTCGGATGCAATTTCTGTGTTTCATTGTCAATAAGAAGGTCCAAGGGATACAGTAAACCTGAAGTGAAGCATCGGAATGTAAAACTTGACTCACAAGAGAGGTTCAAATCATAGAAAGTTAGAGTGTCAGACCTCTTGTACATAAGTCAGCATTGTGCATTTTGTATTAAATTCGGATGCAATATCTGTGTTTCATCGTCAATTAGAAGGTCCAAGGGATACAGTAAACCTGACGTGAAGCATCGGAATCCAAATCAAGACCCACAGGATATGTTCGAATCATAGAAAGTGAGAGTGTCAGTCCTCTTGTACTTAAGTCGGCATTGTGCTTTTGTATTAAATTCGGATACAATTTCTGTATTTCACCCTCAATAAGAAGGTCCAAGGTGTACAGTAAACCTGACGTGAAGCATCGGAATCCAAATCAAGACCCACAGGATATGTTCGAATCATAGAAAGTGAGAGTGTCAGTCCTCTTGTACTTAAGTCGGCATTGTGCTTTTGTATTAAATTCGGGTACAATTTCTGTATTTCATCGTCAATTAGAAGGTCCAAGGGATACAGTAAACCTGACGTGAAGCATCGGAATCCAAATCAAGACCCACAGGATATGTTCGAATCATAGAAAGTGAGAGTGTCAGTCCTCTTGTACTTAAGTCGGCATTGTGCATTTTGTATTAAATTCGGATGCAATTTCTGTGTTTGATCGTCAATAAGTAGGTCCAAGATATACAGGAAACCTGAAGTGAAGCATCGGAATCGAAAACTGGACTCCCAGGAGAGGTTCAAATCATAGAAAGTTAGTGTGTCAGTCCTCTTGTACTTAAGTCGGCATTGGGCCTTTTATATTAAATGCGGATGAATTTCTGTGTTTCATCGTCAATATGAAGGTACAAGGGATACAGTAAACCTGAAGTGAAGCATCGGAATCCAAAACAGGACTCACAGGATAGGTTCAACACTCGAAAGTGAGAGTGTCAGTCCTCTTGTACTTAAGTCGGCATTGTGCCTTTTGTATTAAATTCGGATGCAATTTCTGTGTTTCATCGTCAATAAGAAGGTCCAAGGGATACAGTAAACCTGAAGTGATGCATCGGAATCTAAAACTGGACTCACAGGAGAGGTTCAAATCATAGAAAGTTAGAGTGTCAGTCCTCTTGTACTTATGTCGGCATTGTGCCTTTTGTATTAAATTCGGATGCAATTTCTGTTTTCATCGTCAATAAGAAGGTCCAATGTATACAGTAAACCTGAAGTGAAGCATCGGAATCTAAAACTGGACTCACTGGAGAGGGTCAAATCATAGAAAGTGAGAGTGTCAGTCCTATTGTACTTAAGTCGGCATTGTGCCTTTTGTATAAATTCCGATGCAATTTCTGTGTTTCATCGTCAATAAGAAGGTCCAAGGTATAAAGGAAACCTGAAGTGAAGCATCGGAATCCAAAACTGGACTCATAGGAGAGGTTCAAATCATAGAAAGTTAGAGTGTCAGTCCTCTTGTACTTAAGTCGGCATTGTGCCTTTTGTATTAAATTCGGATGCAATTTCTGTGTTTCATCGTCAATAAGAGGGTCCAAGGGGGACAGTAAACCTTAAGTGAAGCATCGGAATCTAACACTGGACTCACAGGAGAGGCTCAAATCATAGAAAGTTAGAGTGTCAGTCCTCTTGTACTTAAGTCGGCATTGTGCCTTTTGTATTAAATTCGGATGCAATATCTGTGTTTCATCGTCAATTAGAAGGTCCAAGGTATACAGGAAACCTGAAGTGAAGCATCGGAATTTAAAACTGGACTCACAGGATACGTTCAAATCATAGCAAGTCAGAGTTTCAGTCCTCGTTTACTTAAGTCGGCCTTGTGCCTTTTATATTAAATTCGGATGCAATTTCTGTGTTTCAACGTCAATAAGGAGGTCCAAGGGAGACAGTAAACCTGAAGTGACGCATCGGAATCTAAAACTGGACTCACAGGAGAGGTTCAAAACATAGAAAGTGAGAGTGTCAGTCCTCTTGTACTTAAGTCGGCATTGGGCTTTTGTATTAAATTCGGTTGCAATTTCTGCGTTTCATTGTCATTAAGAAGGTCCAAGGGATACAGTATACCTGAAGTGAAGCATCGGAATCAAAAAGTGGACTCACAGGAGAGGTTCAAGTCAGAGAAAGTTAGAGTGTCAATCCTCTAGTACTTAAGTCGGCATTGTGCCTTTTGTATTAAATTCGGATGCAATTTCTGTGTTTCATCGTCAATAAGAGGGTCCAAGGGGGACAGTAAACCTGAAGTGAAGCATCGGAATCTAAAACTGGACTCACAGAAAAAGGTTCAAATCATAGAAAATTTGTGTGTCAGTCCTCTTGTACCTAATTCGGCCTTGTGCCTTTTATGTTAAATTCGGTTGCAATTTCTGTGTTTCATCGTCAATAAGAAGGTCCAAGGGATACAGTAAACTTGAAGTGAAGCATCGGAATCTAAAACTGGACTCACAGGAGAGGTTCAAATTATAGAAAGTGAGAGTGTCAGTCCTTTTGTACTTAAGTCGGCATTGTGCTTTTGTATTAAATTCGGATGCAATTTCTGTGCCACATCGTCAATAAGAAGGTCCACGTTACACAGTAAACCTAAAGTGAAGCATCGGAATCTAAAACTGGACTCACAGGAAAGGTTCAAATCATAGAAAGTTAGTGTGTCAGTCCTCTTGTACTTAAGTCGGCAGTGGGCCTTTTGTATTAAATTCGGATGCAATTTCTGTGTTTCATCGTCACTAAGAAGGTACAAGGGATACAGAAAACCTGAAGTGAAGCATCGGAATCTAATACAGGACTCACAGGATAGGTTCGAATCATAGAAAGTGAGAGTGTCAGTCCTCTTGTTCTTAAGTCAGCATTGTGCCTTTTGTATTAAATTCGGATGCAATATCTGTGTTTCATCGTCAATAAGAAGGTCCATGGTATACAGGAAACCTGAAGTGAATCATCGGAATCTGAAACTGGACTCACAGGAGAGTTTCAAATCATAGAAAATTTGTGTGTCAGTCCTCTTGTACCTAATTCGGCATTGGGCATTTTATATAATTAATTCGGATGCTATTTCTGTGTTTCATCGTCAATAAGAAGGTACAAGGGATACAGTAAACCTGAAGTGAAGCATCCGAATCTAAAACTGGACTCACAGGAGAGGTTCACATCATAGAAAGTGAGAGTGTCAGTCCGCTTGTACTTAAGTCGGCATTATGCCTTTTGTATTAAATTCGGATGCAATTTCTGTGTTTCATTGTCAATAAGAAGGTCCAATTGATACAGTAAACCTTAAGTGAAGCATCGGAATCTAAAACTTGACTCACAAGAGTGGTTCAAATCATAGAAAGTTAGAGTGTCAGACCTCTTGTACTTAAGTCGGCATTGTGCTTTGGTATTAAATTCGGATGCAATTTTTGTTTTTCATCGTCAATAAGAAGGTCCAAGGTATACAGGAAACCTGTAGTGAAGCGTCGGAATCTAAAACTGGACTCACAGGATACGTTCAAATCATAGCAAGTGAGAGTTTCAGTCCTCGTTTACTTAAGTCGGCCTTGTGCCTTTTATATTAAATTCGGAAGCAATTTCTGTGTTTCATCGTCAATAAGAAGGTCCAAGGGATACAGTAAACCTGAAGTGAAGCATCGGAATCTAAAACTGGACTCACAGGAGAGGTTCAAATCATAGAAAGTGAGAGTGTCAGTCCTCTTGTACTTAGGTCAGCATTGTGCCTTTTGTATTAAATTCGGATGCAATTTCTCTGTTTCATCGTTAATAAGAAGGTCCTAGGGATACAGTAAACCTGAAGAGAGGCATCGGAATCTAAAACTGGCTTCACAGGAGAGGTTCAAATCACAGAAAGTTAGGGTGTCAGTCCTCATGTACTTAAGTCGGCAGTGGGCCTTTTATATTAAATTCGGATGCTATTTCTGTGTTTCATCGTCAATAAGAAGGTACAAGGGATACAGTAAACCTGAAGTGAAGCATCGGAATATAAAACTGGACTCACAGGAGAGGTTCAAATCTTAGAAGGTTAGTGTGTCAGTCCTCTTGTACTGAATTCGGCATTGGGCCTTTTATATTAAATTCGGATGCAATTTCTGTGTTTCATCGTCAATAAGAAGGTACAAGGGATATAGTAAACCTGAAAACAAGCATCGGAATCTAAAACTGGACTCACAGAAGAGGTTCAAAGCATAGAAAGTGAGAGTGTCAGTCACCTTGTACTTAAGTCGGCATTGTGCCTTTCGTATTAAATTCGGATGCAATTTCTGTGTTTCATCGTCAATAAGAAGGTCCGAGGGATACAGTAAACGTGAAGTGAAGCATCGGAATCTAAAACTGGACTCACAGGAGAGGTTCAAATCAAAGAAAGTTAGAGTGTCAGTCCTCTTGTACTTAAGTCGGCATTGTGCTTTTTGAATTTAATTCCGATGCAATTTCAGTGCCACATCGTCAATAAGAAGGTCCAAGTTACACAGTAAACCTGAAGTGAAGCATCGGAATCTAAAACTGGACTCACAGGAAAGGTTCAAATCATAGAAAGTTAGTGTGTCAGTCCTCTTGTACTTAAGTCGGCAGTGGGTCTTTTATATTAAATTTGGATGCAATTTCTGTGTTTCATCGGCAATAAGAAGGTACAAGGGATACAGTAAACCTGAAGTGAAGCATCGGAATCTAAAACAGGACTCACAGGATAGGTTGGAATCATAGAAAGTGAGAGTGTCAGTCCTCTTGTACTTATGTCGGGATTGTGCCTTTTCTATTAAATTCGGATGCCATATCTGTGTTTCATCGTCAATAAGAAGGTCCAAGGTATACAGGAAACCTGAAGTGAAGCATCGGAATCTAAAACTGGACTCACAGGAGAGGTTCAAATCATAGAAAATTTGTGTGTCAGTCCTCTTGTACCTAATTCGGCTTTGGGCCTTTTACATTAAATTCGGATGCTATTTCTGTGTTTCATCGTCAATAAGAAGGTACAAGGGATACAGTAAACCTGAAGTGAAGCATCCGAATCTAAAACTGGTCTCACAGGAGAGGTTCAAATCATAGAAAGTGAGAGTGTCAGTCCTCTTGTACTTAAGTCGGCATTGTGCTTTGGTATTAAATTCGGCTGCAATTTCTGTTTTTCATCGTCATTAAGAAGGTCCAAGGTATACAGTAAACCTGAATTGAAGAAGCGGAATCTAGAACTGGACTCACAGGAGAGAGGTTCAAATCATTGAAAGTGAGAGTGTCAGTCGTCTTGTACTTAAGTCGGCATTACGCCTTTTGTATTAAATTCGGATGCAATTTCTGTGTTTCATCGTCAATAAGAAGGTCCAAGGTATACAGGAACCCTGAAGTGAAGCATCGGAATCTAAAACTGGGCTCACAGGAGAGGTTCAAATCATAGAAAGTTAGTGTGTCAGTCCTCTTGTACTTAAGTCGGCATTGTGCTTTTGTATTAAATTCGGATGCAATTTCTGTGTTTCATCGTCAATAAGAAGGTCCAAGGGATACAGTAAACATGAAGTAAAGCATCGGAATCAAAAACTGGACTCACAGGAGAGGTTCAAGTCATAGTAAGTTAGAGTGTCAGTCCTCTTGTATTTAAGTCGGCATTGTGCCTTTTGTATTAAATTCGGATGCAATTTCCATGTTTCATCGTTAATAAGTAGGTCCTAGCGATACAGTAAACCTGAAGTGAGGCATCGGAATCTAAAACTGGCCTCACAGGAGAGGTTCAAATCATAGAAAGTAAGGGTGTCAGTCCTCTTGTACTTAAGTCAGCATTGTGTCTTTTGTATTAAATTCGGATGCAATTTATGTGTTTCATCGTCAATAAGAAGTTCCAAGGGATACAGTATATCTTAAGCGACGCATTGGAATCTAAAACTGGACTCACAGGAGAGGTTCAAATAATAGAAAGTGAGAGTGTCAGTCCTCTTGTACTTAAGTCGGCATTGTGCCTTTTGTATCAAATTCGGATGCAATTTCTGTGTTTCATCGTCAATTAGAAGATCCAAGGTATACAGGAAACCTGAAGTGAAGCATCGGAATCTAAAACTTGACTCACAAGAGTGGTTCAAATCATAGAAATTTAGAGTGTCAGACCTCTTGTACTTAAGTCGGCATTGTGCTTTGGTATTAAATTCGGATGCAATTTCTGATTTTCATCGTCAATAAGAAGGTCAAAGGTATACAGTAAACCTGAAGTGAAGCATCGGAATATAAAACTGGACTCACAGGATACGTTCAAATCCTAGCAAGTGAGAGTTTCAGTCCTCGTTTACTTAAGTCGGCCTTGTGCCTTTTATATTAAATTCGGATGCAATTTCTGTGTTTCATCGTCAATAAGAAGGTCCAAGGGATTCAGTAATCCTGAAGTGAAGCATCGGAATCTAAAACTGGACTCACAGGAAAGGTTCAAATCATAGAAAGTGAGAGTGTCAGCCCTCTTGTACTTAAGTCAGCATTGTGCCTTTTGTATTAAATTCGGATGCAATTTCTCTGTTTCATCGTTAATAAGAAGGTCCTAGGGATACAGTAAACCTGAAGTGAAGCATCGGAATCTAAAACTGGACTCACAGGAGAGGTTCAAATCATAGAAAGTTAGTGTGTCAGTCCTCTTGTACTTATTTCGGCATTGGGCCTTTTATATTAAATTCGGATGCAATTTCTGTGTTTCATCGTCAATAAGAAGGTACAAGGGATATAGTAAACCTGAAAACAAGCATCGGAATCTAAAACTGGACTCACAGAAGAGGTTCAAATCATAGAAAGTGAGAGTGTCAGTCACCTTGTACTTAAGTCGGCATTGTGCCTTTCGTATTAAATTCGGATGCAATTTCTGTGTTTCATCGTCAATAAGACGGTCCAAGGGATACAGTAAACGTGAAGTGAAGCATCGGAATCTAAAACTGGACTCACTGGAGAGGTTCAAATCAAAGAAAGTTAGAGTGTCAGTCCTCTTGTACTTAAGTCGGCATTGTGCCTTTTGAATTTAATTCCGATGCAATTTCTGTGCCACATCGTCAATAAGAAGGTCCAAGTTACACAGTAAACCTGAAGTGAAGCATCGGAATCTAAAACTGGACTGACAGGAAAGGTTCAAATCATAGAAAGTTAGTGTGTCAGTCCTCTTGTATTTATGTCGGCAGTGGGCCTTTTATATTAAATTCGGATGCAATTTCTGTGTTTCATCGTCAATAAGAAGGTACAAGGGATACAGTAAACCTGAAGTGAAGCATCGGAATCTAAAACACGACTCACAGGAGAGGTTCAAATCATAGAAAGTTAGAGTGTCAGACCTCTTGTACTTAAGTCGGCATTGTGCTTTGGTATTAAATTCGGATGCAATTTCTGTGTTTCATCGTCAATAAGAAGGTCCAAGGTATACAGGAAACCTGAAGTGAAGCATCGGAATCTAAAACTGGACTCACAAGAGAGGTTCAAATAATAGAATGTTAGAGTGTCAGTCCTCTTGTACTTAAGTCGGCATTGTGCTTTGGTATTAAATTCGGATGCAATTTCTGTTTTTCATCGTCAGTAAGAAGGTCCAAGGTATACAGTAAACCTGAAGTGAAGAATCGGAATCTAAAACTGGACTCACAGGAGAGGTTCAAATCATTGAAAGTGAGAGTGTCAGTCGTCTTGTACTTAAGTCGGCATTATGCCTTTTGTATTAAATTCGGATGCAATTTCTGTGTTTCATCGTCAATAAGAAGGTCCAAGGTATACAGGAAACCTGAAGTGAAGCATCGGAATCTAAAACTGGACTCACAGGATACGTTCAAGTCATAGAAAGTGAGAGTCTTAGTCCTCGTTTACTTAAGTCGGCCTTGTGCTTTTTATATTAAATTCGGATGCAATTTCTGTGTTTCATCGTCAATAAGAAGGTCCAAGGGATACAGTGAACCTGAAGTGAAGCATCGGAATTTAGAACTGGACTCACAGGAGAGGTTCAAATCATAGAAAGTGAGAGTGTCAGTCCTCTTGTACTTAAGTCGGCATTGTGCTTTTGTATTAAATTCGGATGCAATTTCTGTGTTTCATTGTCATTAAGAAGGTCCAAGGGATACAGTAAACCTGAAGTGAAGCATCGGAATCTAAAAGTGGACTCACAGGAGAGGTTCAAATCAGAGAAAGTTAGAGTGTCAATCCTCTTGAACTTAAGTCGGCATTGTGCCTTTTGTATTAAATTCGGATGCAGTTTCTGTGTTTCATCGTCAATAACAAGGTCCAAGGGATACAGAAAACATGAAATAAAGCATCGGAATCTAAAACTGGTCTCACAGGAGAGGTTCAAGTCATAGAAAGTTAGAGTGTCAGTCCTCTTGTATTTAATTCGGCATTGTGCATTTTGTATTAAATTCGGATGCAATTTATGTGTTTCATCTTCAATAAGAAGGTACAAGGGATATAGTAAACCTGAAAACAAGCATCGGAATCTAAAACTGGACTCACAGGAGAGGTTCAAATCATAGAAAGTGAGAGTGTCAGTCCTCTTGTACTTAAGTCAGCATTGTGCCTTTTGTGTTAAATTCGGATGCAATTTCTCTGTTTCATCGTTAATAAGAAGGTTCTAGGGATACAGTAAACCTGAAGAGAGGCATCGGAATCTAAAACTGGCCTCACAGGAGAGGTTCAAATCATAGAAAGTTAGGGTGTCAGTCCTCTTGTACTTAAGTCGGCAGTAGGCCTTTCATATTAAATTCGGATGCTATTTCGGTGTTTCATCGTCAATAAGAAGGTACAAGGGATACAGTAAACCTGAAGTGCAGCATCGGAATCTAAAACTGGACTCACAGGAGAGGTTCAAATCATAGAAAGTTAGTGTGTCAGTCCTCTTGTACTGAATTCGGCATTGGGCCTTTTATATTAAATTCGGATGCAATTTCTGTGTTTCATCGTCAATAAGAAGGTACAAGGGATATAGTAAACCTGAAAACAAGCATCGGAATCTAAAACTGGACTCACAGAAGAGGTTCAAAACATAGAAAGTGAGAGTGTCAGTCACCTTGTACTTAAGTCGGCATTGTGCCTTTCGTATTAAATTCGGATGCAATTTCTGTGTTTCATCCTCAATAAGAAGGTCCGAGGGATACAGTAAACGTGAAGTGAAGCAACGGAATCTAAAACTGGACTCACAGGAGAGGTCAAATCAAAGAAAGTTAGAGTGTCAGTCCTCTTGTACTTAAGTCGGCATTGTGCCTTTTGAATTTAACTCCGATGCAATTTCAGTGCCACATCGTCAATAAGAATGTCCAAGTTACACAGTCAACCTGAAGTGAAGCATCGGAATCTAAAACTGGACTCACAGGAAAGGTTCAAATCATAGAAAGTTAGTGTGTCAGTCCTCTTGTACTTAAGTCGGCAGTGGGCCTTTTATATTAAATTTGGATGCAATTTCTGTGTTTCATCGTCAATAAGAAGGTACATGGGATACAGTAAACCTGAAGTGAAGCATCGGGATCTAAAACAGGACACACAGGATAGGTTGGAATCATAGAAAGTGAGAGTGTCAGTCCTCTTGTACTTATGTCAGGATTGTGCCTTTTCTATTAAATTCGGATGCAATATCTGTGTTTCATCGTCAATAAGAAGGTCCAAGGTATACAGGAAACCTGAAGTGAAGCATCGGAATCTAAAACTGGACTCACAGGAGAGGTTCAAATCATAGAAAATTTGTGTGTCAGTCCTCTTGTACCAAATTCGGCATTGGGCCTTTTATATTAAATTCGGATGCTATTTCTGTGTTTCATCGTCAATAAGAAGGTACAAGGGATACAGTAAACCTGAAGTGAAGCATCCAAATCTAAAACTCGACTCACAGGAGAAGTTCAAATCATAGAAAGTGAGAGTGTCAGTCCTCTTGTACTTAAGTCGGCTTTGTACCTTTTGTATCAAATTCGGATGCAATTTCTGTGTTTCATCGTCAATAAGAAGGTCCAAGGGATACAGTAAACCTGAAATGAGGCATCGGAATCTAAAACTTGACTCACAGGAGAGGTTCAAATCATAGAAAGTTAGAGTGTCAGACCTCTTGTACTTAAGTCGGCATTGTGCTTTGGTATTAAATTCGGATGCAATTTCTGTGTTTCATCGTCAATAAGAAGGTCCAAGGTATACAGGAAACCTGAAGTGAAGCATCGGAATCTAAAACTGGACTCACAAGAGAGGTTCATATAATAGAATGTTATAGTGTCAGTCCTCTTGTACTTAAGTCGGCATTGTGCTTTGGTATTAAATTCGGATGCAATTTCTGTTTTTCATCGTCAGTAAGAAGGTCCAAGGTATACAGTAAACCTGAAGTGAAGAATCGGAATCTAAAACTGGACTCACAGGAGAGGTTCAAATCATTGAAAGTGAGAGTGTCAGTCGTCTTGTACTTAAGTCGGCATTATGCCTTTTGTATTAAATTCGGATGCAATTTCTGTATTTCATCGTCAATAAGAAGGTCCAAGGTATACAGGAAACCTGAAGTGAAGCATCGGAATCTAAAACTGGACTCACAGGATACGTTCAAATCATAGAAAGTGAGAGTTTTAGTCCTCGTTTACTTAAGTCGGCCTTGTGCCTTTTATATTAAATTCGGATGCAATTTCTGTGTTTCATCGTCTATAAGAAGGTCCAAGGGATACAGTGAACCTGAACTGAAGCATCGGAATTTAGAACTGGACTCACAGGAGAGGTTCAAATCATAGAAAGTGAGAGTGTCAGTCCTCTTGTACTTAAGTCGGCATTGTGCTTTTGTATTAAATTCGGATGCAATTTCTGTGTTTCATTGTCATTAAGAAGGTCCAAGGGATACAGTAAACCTGAAGTGAAGCATCGGAATCTAAAAGTGGACTCACAGGAGAGGTTCAAATCAGAGAAAGTTAGAGTGTCAATCCTCTTGTACTTAAGTCAGCATTGTGCCTTTTGTGTTAAATTCGGATGCAATTTCTCTGTTTCATCGTTAATAAGAAGGTTCTAGGGATACAGTAAACCTGAAGTGAGGCATCGGAATCTAAAACTGGCCTCACAGGAGAGGTTCAAATCATAGAAAGTTAGGGTGTCAGTCCTCTTGTACTTAAGTCGGCAGTAGGCCTTTCATATTAAATTCGGATGCTATTTCGGTGTTTCATCGTCAATAAGAAGGTACAAGGGATACAGTAAACCTGAAGTGCAGCATCGGAATCTAAAACTGGACTCACAGGAGAGGTTCAAATCATAGAAAGTTAGTGTGTCAGTCCTCTTGTACTGAATTCGGCATTGGGCCTTTTATATTAAATTCGGATGCAATTTCTGTGTTTCATCGTCAATAAGAAGGTACAAGGGATATAGTAAACCTGAAAACAAGCATCGGAATCTAAAACTGGACTCACAGAAGAGGTTCAAAACATAGAAAGTGAGAGTGTCAGTCACCTTGTACTTAAGTCGGCATTGTGCCTTTCGTATTAAATTCGGATGCAATTTCTGTGTTTCATCGTCAATAAGAAGGTCCGAGGGATACAGTAAACGTGAAGTGAAGCAACGGAATCTAAAACTGGACTCACAGGAGAGGTCAAATCAAAGAAAGTTAGAGTGTCAGTCCTCTTGTACTTAAGTCGGCATTGTGCCTTTTGAATTTAACTCCGATGCAATTTCAGTGCCACATCGTCAATAAGAATGTCCAAGTTACACAGTCAACCTGAAGTGAAGCATCGGAATCTAAAACTGGACTCACAAGAAAGGTTCAAATCATAGAAAGTTAGTGTGTCAGTCCTCTTGTACTTAAGTCGGCAGTGGGCCTTTTATATTAAATTTGGATGCAATTTCTGTGTTTCATCGTCAATAAGAAGGTACATGGGATACAGTAAACCTGAAGTGAAGCATCGGGATCTAAAACAGGACACACAGGATAGGTTGGAATCATAGAAAGTGAGAGTGTCAGTCCTCTTGTACTTATGTCAGGATTGTGCCTTTTCTATTAAATTCGGATGCAATATCTGTGTTTCATCGTCAATAAGAAGGTCCAAGGTATACACGAAACCTGAAGTGAAGCATCGGAATCTAAAACTGGACTCACAGGAGAGGTTCAAATCATAGAAAATTTGTGTGTCAGTCCTCTTGTACCAAATTCGGCATTGGGCCTTTTATATTAAATTCGGATGCTATTTCTGTGTTTCATCGTCAATAAGAAGGTACAAGGGATACAGTAAACCTGAAGTGAAGCATCCAAATCTAAAACTCGACTCACAGGAGAAGTTCAAATCATAGAAAGTGAGAGTGTCAGTCCTCTTGTACTTAAGTCGGCTTTGTTCCTTTTGTATCAAATTCGGATGCAATTTCTGTGTTTCATCGTCAATAAGAAGGTCCAAGGGATACAGTAAACCTGAAATGAAGCATCGGAATCTAAAACTTGACTCACAGGAGAGGTTCAAATCATAGAAAGTTAGAGTGTCAGACCTCTTGTACTTAAGTCGGCATTGTGCTTTGGTATTAAATTCGGATGCAATTTCTGTGTTTCATCGTAAATAAGAAGGTCCAAGGTATACAGGAAACCTGAAGTGAAGCATCGGAATCTAAAACTGGACTCACAAGAGAGGTTCAAATAGTAGAATGTTAGAGTGTCAGTCCTCTTGTACTTAAGTCGGCATTGTGCTTTGGTATTAAATTCGGATGCAATTTCTGTTTTTCATCGTCAGTAAGAAGGTCCAAG
This sequence comes from Schistocerca serialis cubense, assembly GCF_023864345.2. NCBI lineage: Eukaryota > Metazoa > Arthropoda > Insecta > Orthoptera > Acrididae > Schistocerca > Schistocerca serialis. The sequence continues at coordinate 59,011,880 of NC_064639.1, forward strand.
GTATACAGTAAACCTGAAGTGAAGAATCGGAATCTAAAACTGGACTCACAGGAGAGGTTCAAATCATTGAAAGTGAGAGTGTCAGTCGTCTTGTACTTAAGTCGGCATTACGCCTTTTGTATTAAATTCGGATGCAATTTCTGTATTTCATCGTCAATAAGAAGGTCCAAGGTATACAGGAAACCTGAAGTGAAGCATCGGAATCTAAAACTGGACTCACAGGATACGTTCAAATCATAGAAAGTGAGAGTTTTAGTCCTCGTTTACTTAAGTCGGCCTTGTGCCTTTTATATTAAATTCGGATGCAATTTCTGTGTTTCATCGTCAATAAGAAGGTCCAAGGGATACAGTGAACCTGAAGTGAAGCATCGGAATTTAGAACTGGACTCACAGGAGAGGTTCAAATCATAGAAAGTGAGAGTGTCAGTCCTCTTGTACTTAAGTCGGCATTGTGCTTTTGTATTAAATTCGGATGCAATTTCTGTGTTTCATTGTCATTAAGAAGGTCCAAGGGATACAGTAAACCTGAAGTAAAGCATCGGAATCTAAAAGTGGACTCACAGGAGAGGTTCAAATCAGAGAAAGTTAGAGTGTCAATCCTCTTGAACTTAAGTCGGCATTGTGCCTTTTGTATTAAATTCGGATGCAGTTTCTGTGTTTCATCGTCAATAACAAGGTCCAAGGGATACAGAAAACATGAAATAAAGCATCGGAATCTAAAACTGGTCTCACAGGAGAGGTTCAAGTCATAGAAAGTTAGAGTGTCAGTCCTCTTGTATTTAATTCGGCATTGTGCATTTTGTATTAAATTCGGATGCAATTTATGTGTTTCATCGTCAATAAGAAGGTACAAGGGAAATAGTAAACCTGAAAACAAGCATCGGAATCTAAAACTGGACTCACAGGAGAGGTTCAAATCATAGAAAGTGAGAGTGTCAGTCCTCTTGTACTTAAGTCAGCATTGTGCCTTTTGTGTTAAATTCGGATGCAATTTCTCTGTTTCATCGTTAATAAGAAGGTCCTAGGGATACAGTAAACCTGAAGTGAGGCATCGGAATCTAAAACTGGCCTCACAGGAGAGGTTCAAATCATAGAAAGTTAGGGTGCCAGTCCTCTTGTACTTAAGTCGGCAGTAGGCCTTTCATATTAAATTCGGATGCTATTTCGGTGTTTCATCGTCAATAAGAAGGTACAAGGGATACAGTAAACGTGAAGTGAAGCATCGGAATCTAAAACTGGACTCACAGGAGAGGTTCAAATCATAGAAAGTTAGTGTGTCAGTCCTCTTGTACTGAATTCGGCATTGGGCCTTTTATATTAAATTCGGATGCAATTTCTGTGTTTCATCGTCAATAAGAAGGTACAAGGGATATAGTAAACCCGAAAACAAGCATCGGAATCTAAAATTGGACTCACAGAAGAGGTTCAAAACATAGAAAGTGAGAGTGTCAGTCACCTTGTATCTAAGTCGGCATTGTGCCTTTCGTATTAAATTCGGATGCAATTTCTGTGTTTCATCGTCAATAAGAAAGTCCGAGGGATACAGTAAACGTGAAGTGAAGCATCGGAATCTAAAACTGGACTCACAGGAGAGGTCAAATCAAAGAAAGTTAGAGTGTCAGTCCTCTTGTACTTAAGTCGGCATTGTGCCTTTTGAATTTAATTCCGATGCAATTTCAGTGCCACATCGTCAATAAGAATGTCCAAGTTACACAGTCAACCTGAAGTGAAGCATCGGAATCTAAAACTGGACTCACAGGAAAGGTTCAAATCATAGAAAGTTAGTGTGTCAGTCCTCTTGTACTTAAGTCGGCAGTGGGCCTTTTATATTAAATTTGGATGCAATATCTGTGTTTCATCGTCAATCAGAAGGTACATGGGATACAGTAAACCTGAAGTGAAGCATCGGGATCTAAAACGGGACACACAGGATAGGTTGGAATCATAGAAAGTGAGAGTGTCAGTCCTCTTGTACTTATGTCAGGATTGTGCCTTTTCTATTAAATTCGGATGCAATATCTGTGTTTCATCGTCAATAAGAAGGTCCAAGGTATACAGGAAACCTGAAGCGAAGCATCGGAATCTAAAACTGGACTCACAGGAGAGGTTCAAATCATAGAAAATTTGTGTGTCAGTCCTCTTGTACCTAATTCGGCATTGGGCCTTTTATATTAAATTCGGATGCTATTTCTGTGTTTCATCGTCAATAAGAAGGTACAAGGGATACAGTAAACCTGAAGTGAAGCATCCAAATCTAAAACTGGACTCACAGGAGAAGTTCAAATCATACAAAGTGAGAGTGTCAGTCCTCTTGTACTTAAGTCGGCTTTGTACCTTTTGTATCAAATTCGGATGCAATTTCTGTGTTTCATCGTCAATAAGAAGGTCCAAGGGATACAGTAAACCTGAAATGAAGCATCGGAATCTAAAACTTGACTCACAAGAGAGGTTCAAATCATTGAATGTTAGAGTGTCAGTCCTCTTGTACTTAAGTCGGCATTGTGCTTTGGTATTAAATTCGGATGCAATTTCTGTTTTTCATCGTCAGTAAGAAGGTCCAAGGTATACAGTAAACCTGAAGTGAAGAAGCGGAATCCAAAACTGGACTCACAGGAGAGGTTCAAATCGTTGAAAGTGAGAGTGTCAGTCGTCTTGTACTTAAGTCGGCATTACGCCTTTTGTATTAAATTCGGATGCAGTTTCTGTGTTTCATCGTCAATAAGAAGGTCCAAGGTATACAGGAAACCTGAAGTGAAGCATCGGAATCTAAAACTGGACTCACAGGAGAGGTTCAAATCATAGAAAGTTAGTGTGTCAGTCCTTTTGTACTTAAGTCGGCATTGCGCTTTTGCATTAAATTCGGATGCAATTTCTGTGTTTCATCGTCAATAAGAAGGTCCAAGGGATACAGTAAACATGAAGTAAAGCATCGGAATCTAAGACTGGACTCACAGTAGAGGTTCAAGTCATAGTAAGTTAGAGTGTCAGTCCTCTTGTATTTAAGTCGGCATTGTGCGTTTTGTATTAAACTCGGATGCAATTTCCATGTTTCATCGTTAATAAGTAGGTCCTAGGGATACAGTAAACCTGAAGTGAGGCATTGGAATCTAAAACTGGCCTCATAGGAGAGGTTCAAATCATAGAAAGTAAGGGTGTCAGTCCTCTTGTACTTAAGTCAGCATTGTGTCTTTTGTATTAAATTCGGATGCAATTTATGTGTTTCATCGTCAATAAGAAGTTCCAAGGGATACAGTATATCTTAAGCGACGCATTGGAACCTAAAACTGGACTCACAGGAGAGGTTCAAATAATAGAAAGTAAGAGTGTCAGTCCTCTTGTACTTAAGTCGGCATTGTGCCTTTTGTATCAAATTCGGATGCAATTTCTGTGTTTCATCGTCAATTAGAAGATCCAAGGTATACAGCAAACCTGAAGTGAAGCATCGGAATCTAAAACTTGACTCACAAGAGTGGTTCAAATCATAGAAAGTTAGAGTGTCAGACCTCTTGTACTTAAGTCGGCATTGTGCTTTGGTATTAAATTCGGATGCAATTTCTGTTTTTCATCGTCAATAAGAAGGTCCAAGGTATACAGTAAACCTGAAGTGAAGCATCGGAATCTAAAACAGGACTCACAGGATACGTTCAAATCCTAGCAAGTGAGAGTTTCAGTCCTCGTTTACTTAAGTCGGCCTTGTGCATTTTATATTAAATTCGGATGCAATTTCTGTGTTTCATCGTCAATAAGAAGGTCCAAGGGATTCAGTAAACCTGAAGTGAAGCATCGGAATCTAAAACTGGACTCACAGGAGAGGTTCAAATCAAAGAAAGTGAGAGTGTCAGTCCTCTTGTACTTAAATCAGCATTGTGCCTTTTGTATTAAATTCGGATGCAATTTCTCTGTTTCATCGTTAATAAGAAGGTCCTAGGGATACAGTAAACCTGAAGTAAAGCATCGGAATCTAAATCTGGACTCACAGGAGAGGTTCAAATCATAGAAAGTTAGTGTGTCAGTCCTCTTGTACTTAATTCGGCATTGGGCCTTTTATATTAAATTCTGATGCAATTTCTGTGTTTCATCGTCAATAAGAAGGTACAAGGGATATAGTAAACCTGAAAACAAGCATCGGAATCAAAACTGGACTCACAGAAGAGGTTCAAATCATAGAAAGTGAGAGTGTCAGTCACCTTGTACTCAAGTCGGCATTGTGCCTTTCGTATTAAATTCGGATGCAATTTCTGTTTTTCATCGTCAATAAGAAGGTCCAAGGTATACAGTAAACCTGAAGTGAAGCATCGGAATCTAAAACTGGACTCACAGGATACGTTCAAATCATAGCAAGTGAGAGTTTCAGTCCTAGTTTACTTAAGTCGGCCTTGTGCCTTTTATACTAAATTCGGATGCAATTTCTGTGTTTCATCATCAATAAGAAGGTCCAAGGGATACAGTAAACCTGAAGTGAAGCATCGGAATCTAAAACAGGACTCACAGGATAGGTTGGAATCATAGAAAGTGAGAGTGTCAGTCCTCTTGTACTTATGTCAGGATTGTGCCTTTTCTATTAAATTCGGATGCAATATCTGTGTTTCATCGTCAATAAGAAGGTCCAAGGTATACAGGAAACCTGAAGTGAAGCATCGGAATCTAAAACTGGACTCACAGGAGAGGTTCAAATCATAGAATATCTGTGTGTCAGTCCTCTTGTACCTAATTCGGCATTGGGCCTTTTATATTAAATTCGGATGCTATTTCTGTGTTTCATCGTCAATAAGAAGGTACAAGGGATACAGTAAACCTGAAGTGAAGCATCCGAATCTAAAACTGGACTCACAGGAGAGGTTCAAATCATAGAAAATGAGAGTGTCAGTCCTCTTGTACTTAAGTCGGCATTGTACCTTTTGTATCAAATTCGGATGCAATTTCTGTGTTTCATCGTCAATAAGAAGTTCCAAGGGATACAGTAAACCTGAAATGAAGCATCGGAATCTAAAACTTGACTCACAAGAGAGGTTCAAATCATTGAATGTTAGAGTGTCAGTCCTCTTGTACTTAAGTCGGCATTGTGCTTTGGTATTAAATTCGGATGCAATTTCTGTCTTTCATCGTCAGTAAGAAGGTCCAAGGTATACAGTAAACCTGAAGTGAAGAAGCGGAATCTAAAACTGGACTCACAGGAGAGGTTCAAATCATTGAAAGTGAGAGTGTCAGTCGTCTTGTACTTAAGTCGGCATTACGCCTTTTGTATTAAATTCGGATGCAATTTCTGTGTGTCATCGTCAATAAGAAGGTCCAAGGTATACAGGAAACCTGAAGTGAAGCATCGGAATCTAAAACTGGACTCACAGGAGAGGTTCAAATCATAGAAAGTTATTGTGTCAGTCCTCTTGTACTTAAGTCGGCATTGTGCTTTTGTATTAAATTCGGATGCAATTTCTGTGTTTCAGCGTCAATAAGAAGGTCCAAGGGATACAGTAAACATGAAGTAAAGCATCGGAATCTAAAACTGGACTCACAGTAGAGGTTCAAGTCATAGTAAGTTAGAGTGTCAGTCCTCTTGTATTTAAGTCGGCATTGTGCCTTTTGTATTAAATTCGGATGCAATTTCCATGTTTCATCGTTAATAAGTAGGTCCTAGGGATACAGTAAACCTGAAGTGAGGCATCGTAATCTAAAACTGGCCTCACAGGAGAGGTTCAAATCGTAGAAAGTAAGGGTGTCAGTCCTCTTGTACTTAAGTCAGCATTGTGTCTTTTGTATTAAATTCGGATGCAATTTATGTGTTTCATCGTCAATAGGAAGTTCCAAGGGATACAGTATATCTTAAGCGACGCATTGGAATCTAAAACTGGACTCACTGGAGAGGTTCAAATCAAAGAAAGTTAGTGTGTCAGTCCTCTTGTACTTAATTCGGCATTGGGCCTTTTATATTAAATTCGGATGCAATTTCCGTGTTTCATCGTCAATAAGAAGGTACAAGGGATATAGTAAACCTGAAAACAAGCATCGGAATCTAAAACTGGACTCACAGAAGAGGTTCAAAACATAGAAAGTGAGAGTGTCAGTCACCTTGTACTTAGGTCGGCATTGTGCCTTTCGTATTAAATACGGATGCAATTTCTGTGTTTCATCGTCAATAAGGAGGTCCGAGGGATACAGTAAACGTGAAGTGAAGCATCGGAATCTAAAACTGGACTCACAGGAGAGGTCAAATCAAAGAAAGTTAGAGTGTCAGTCCTCTTGTACTTAAGTCGGCATTGTGCCTTTTGAATTTAATTCCGATGCAATTTCAGTGCCACATCGTCAATAAGAATGTCCAAGTTACACAGTCAACCTGAAGTGAAGCATCGGAATCTAAAACTGGACTCACAGGAAAGGTTCAAATCATAGAAAGTTAGTGTGTCAGTCCTCTTGTACTTAAGTCGGCAGTGGGCCTTTTATATTAAATTTGGATGCAATTTCTGTGTTTCATCGTCAATAAGAAGGTACATGGGATACAGTAAACCTGAAGTGAAGCATCGGGATCTAAAACAGGACACACAGGATAGGTTGGAATCATAGAAAGTGAGAGTGTCAGTCCTCTTGTACTTATGTCAGGATTGTGCCTTTTCTATTAAATTCGGATGCAATATCTGTGTTTCATCGTCAATAAGAAGGTCCAAGGTATACAGGAAACCTGAAGCGAAGCATCGGAATCTAAAACTGGACTCACAGGAGAGGTTCAAATCATAGAAAATTTGTGTGTCAGTCCTCTTGTACCTAATTCGGCATTGGGCCTTTTATATTAAATTCGGATGCTATTTCTGTGTTTCATCGTCAATAAGAAGGTACAAGGGATACAGTAAACCTGAAGTGAAGCATCCAAATCTAAAACTGGACTCACAGGAGAAGTTCAAATCATAGAAAGTGAGAGTGTCAGTCCTCTTGTACTTAAGTCGGCATTGTGCTTTGGTATTAAATTCGGATGCAATTTCTGTTTTTCATCGTCAGTAAGAAGGTCCAAGGTATACAGTAAACCTGAAGTGAAGAAGCGGAATCCAAAACTGGACTCACAGGAGAGGTTCAAATCATTGAAAGTGAGAGTGTCAGTCGTCTTGTACTTAAGTCGGCATTACGCCTTTTGTATTAAATTCGGATGCAGTTTCTGTGTTTCATCGTCAATAAGAAGGTCCAAGGTATACAGGAAACCTGAAGTGAAGCATCGGAATCTAAAACTGGACTCACAGGAGAGGTTCAAATCATAGAAAGTTAGTGTGTCAGTCCTTTTGTACTTAAGTCGGCATTGTGCTTTTGTATTAAATTCGGATGCAATTTCTGTGTTTCATCGTCAATAAGAAGGTCCAAGGGATACAGTAAACATGAAGTAAAGCATCGGAATCTATGACTGGACTCACAGTAGAGGTTCAAGTCATAGTAAGTTAGAGTGTCAGTCCTCTTGTATTTAAGTCGGCATTCTGCGTTTTGTATTAAATTCGGATGCAATTTCCATGTTTCATCGTTAATAAGTAGGTCCTAGGGATACAGTAAACCTGAAGTGAGGTATTGGAATCTAAAACTGGCCTCATAGGAGAGGTTCAAATCATAGAAAGTAAGGGTGTCAGTCCTCTTGTACTTAAGTCAGCATTGTGTCTTTTGTATTAAATTCGGATGCAATTTATGTGTTTCATCGTCAATAAGAAGTTCCAAGGGATACAGTATATCTTAAGCGACGCATTGGAACCTAAAACTGGACTCACAGGAGAGGTTCAAATAATAGAAAGTAAGAGTGTCAGTCCTCTTGTACTTAAGTCGGCATTGTGCCTTTTGTATCAAATTCGGATGCAATTTCTGTGTTTCATCGTCAATAAGAAGGTCCAAGGTATACAGTAAACCTGCAGTGAGGCATCGGAATCTAAAACTGGACTCACAGGATACGTTCAAATCATAGCAAGTGAGAGTTTCAGTCCTAGTTTACTTAAGTCGGCCTTGTGCCTTTTATATTAAATTCGGATGCAATTTCTGTGTTTCATCATCAATAAGAAGGTCCAAGGGATACAGTAAACCTGAAGTGAAGCATCGGAAACTAAAACAGGACTCACAGGATAGGTTGGAATCATAGAAAGTGAGAGTGTCAGTCCTCTTGTACTTATGTCAGGATTGTGCCTTTTCTATTAAATTCGGATGCAATATCTGTGTTTCATCGTCAATAAGAAGGTCCAAGGTATACAGGAAACCTGAAGTGAAGCATCGGAATCTAAAACTGGACTCACAGGAGAGGTTCAAATCATAGAATATCTGTGTGTCAGTCCTCTTGTACCTAATTCGGCATTGGGCATTTTATATTAAATTCGGATGCTATTTCTGTGTTTCATCGTCAATAAGAAGTTACAAGGGATACAGTAAACCTGAAGTGAAGCATCCGAATCTAAAACTGGACTCACAGGAGAGGTTCAAATCATAGAAAGTGAGAGTGTCAGTCCTCTTGTACTTAAGTCGGCATTGTACCTTTTGTATCAAATTCGGATGCAATTTCTGTGTTTCATCGTCAATAAGAAGTTCCAAGGGATACAGTAAACCTGAAATGAAGCATCGGAATCTAAAACTTGACTCACAAGAGAGGTTCAAATCATTGAATGTTAGAGTGTCAGTCCTCTTGTACTTAAGTCGGCATTGTGCTTTGGTATTAAATTCGGATGCAATTTCTGTTTTTCATCGTCAGTAAGAAGGTCCAAGGTATACAGTAAACCTGAAGTGAAGAAGCGGAATCTAAAACTGGACTCACAGGAGAGGTTCAAATCATTGAAAGTGAGAGTGTCAGTCGTCTTGTACTTAAGTCGGCATTACGCCTTTTGTATTAAATTCGGATGCAATTTCTGTGTGTCATCGTCAATAAGAAGGTCCAAGGTATACAGGAAACCTGAAGTGAAGCATCGGAATCTAATACTGGACTCACAGGAGAGGTTCAAATCATAGAAAGTTATTGTGTCAGTCCTCTTGTACTTAAGTCGGCATTGTGCTTTTGTATTAAATTCGGATGCAATTTCTGTGTTTCATCGTCAATAAGAAGGTCCAAGGGATACAGTAAACATGAAGTAAAGCATCGGAATCGAAAACTGGACTCACAGTAGAGGTTCAAGTCATAGTAAGTTAGAGTGTCAGTCCTCTTGTATTTAAGTCGGCATTGTGCCTTTTGTATTAAATTCGGATGCAATTTCCATGTTTCATCGTTAATAAGTAGGTCCTAGGGATACAGTAAACCTGAAGTGAGGCATCGTAATCTAAAACTGGCCTCACAGGAGAGGTTCAAATCATAGAAAGTAAGGGTGTCAGTCATCTTGTACTTAAGTCAGCATTGTGTCTTTTGTATTAAATTCGGATGCAATTTATGTGTTTCATCGTCGATAAGAAGTTCCAAGGGATACAGTATATCTTAAGCGACGCATTGGAATCTAAAACTGGACTCACTGGAGAGGTTCAATTCAAAGAAAGTTAGTGTGTCAGTCCTCTTGTGCTTAATTCGGCATTGGGCCTTTTATATTAAATTCGGATGCAATTTCTGTGTTTCATCGTCAATAAGAAGGTACAAGGGATATAGTAAACCTGAAAACAAGCATCGGAATCTAAAACTGGACTCACAGAAGAGGTTCAAATCATAGTTGTGGTGTCACCGCCAGACACCACACTTGCTAGGTGGTAGTTTAAATCGGCCGCGGTCCATGTAGTACATGTCGGACCCGCGTGTCGCCACTGTGATCGCAGACCTAGCGCCACCACCAAGGCAGGTCTCGTGATACGAGAGTGGACTCGACCCCAGTTGTACGAGAACCAAGCTACCGCCCAGTTGTACGCGAACCTAGCTATCGCCCAGTTGTACGAAGCCTTTCTCTCTCATTAGCCGAGAGACAGAATAGCCATCAGAAGTTAATGGCTACGAACTAGCAAGGAGCCATTTGTATCAGTGCCTATAGCGTACGAGTATTCAAGAGAGATGTATTCCAAGGAATCAATAAAAGTTAAGTAAAAAGCATCTACATACTTTTCTTCTTATTCATTCATAAGTTTTTATGTTCCAGACTTCACGCCCGTATGCTTATTGCCGTTCGTGCACTATCGGCCACAGCGTTAGTTTAACATTCCTTTTCAGCAATCAACATCACGGTGTCGGTCCAGCTACCGACACTACAATTATTGGCGACGAGGGAAAAGGACCTTTTTCTGCTTGCTTACATTTATTTCTGATTGCTTACATTTATTTGTGTCATGGCTTCGCCACAATCTCCAGATGTACTGTCCGAATTTTATCGCTTGCAGAATCAGCAGACGCAGGCGTTACTGGATGCCCTTGGACAGCTCGTCCAGGGTCAACGTGCGCTGCACACCGATGCGGCCGCCGCCGCTTCTTCGCTACCGCTGCCACTGAACGCTGTTGCACCTCCCTTTCGACCATACGTGGCAGCCGATGAGACCTGGCAAGAGTGGTCTCGTCAGTTCGCCTTTCACATGGCTGCCTACAGAATTCAAGGTAATGAGCGGCAGCCGTTTTTGCTTTCTTGTGTCGGTGTGTCCACATACCGTGTGATAGTGAAATTGTTTCCCCGCCGCGACGTAGCAACTTTGTCATACGAGGAAATTTTGTCTGCATTAGATGCCTATTTCAAAGAAACAGTTAATGTGGTTGCAAAACGGTATACGTTTTTTCGTACAAAACGTACGGCCGGTCAAACTAATAGGGAGTGGGTAGCAACATTGCAAGGACTTACTAGGGACTGTGCCTTTGAATGTGACTGTGGTCTTTCTTATTCAGATACAATGGTGCGTGATGCAATTGCACAGAACGTTTCTGATGTTCGCATACGGGAGCAAATTTTGAAACTAGTTAATCCCTCCCTTCAACAAGTGATAGACATATTGGATAGACAGGACACACTGGACTGTGCTCAGGAATCTTTTGAAACTTCGCCAGCAGTGTGTAACATTAACCGGCCCGCTGGACGCGCTGCGCGGCCCGGTGACCGGGCCTCGCGCACGGCCGCCCAGCGACCGCCGCGTGCTAAGCCAGGTGTGCCGCGCCAGTCCACAAATGTAGTGAAATCGTGCCCGCGGTGTGCTACTAGACATTCGCGTGAACATTGCCCGTCACGCCAAGCTATTTGCTTTTTCTGCAATAAGAAAGGACATGTTCAAAGTGTTTGCCAGAAAAAGCTCAGATCAGACAATCACAATCGTTCCAGGCCCTTTGCTTCGCGCCGGAATCGAACCAAGGACACTCAGGCTCATGGACCTTCGCCTATGGACATTCATGTCGTTAATTCTTCTTCGTCCAGTGACACTTTCTCTAACAGTGACTGTGATCGTCCCACAAAAACTGTGCGTCGACGTCGCCGGAAATCACGTCAATTAGCCAGTGATTCTGTACCAGTGTCTGTTCCAATTGCACAAAACAGTCGCTCTTGTCGTCAGCAGGACAATAAACTTTTTGTGGACTTAGACTTTGAAGGCAAAGTGATACCATTCCAGCTCGATACCGGAGCTGCGGTTTCATTGCTCAATCACGACACATACAAACAACTGGGCGCACCTCCGTTGCGTGCCGCAAATGTTAAGCTAACTACATATTCCGGACAGACAATTCCTGTGTTAGGACAGTGCAGCCTTCTTGCAACATTCAAGGGACAAACAAAACTTGTGTCATTTTACGTTCTTCGTTCTTCTTCTGCAGTGAACTTATTTGGTCTAGATTTATTTAAGTTGTTTAACATGTCTATTGTAAATCAGGTCCTATCAGTGAATCAGACTGTGCCTACAGACAGTGTTTCTCGGCTGTGTGACGAATTTGCAGACATTTTTGCACCGGGCTTAGGTTGCGCTAAAAACTATGAAGCACATTTAGAACTGAAGGTAAACGCGCAACCGAAATTTTTCAGAGCGCGCAATGTTCCCCACGCATTGCGTGATGAGGTCGCAAGAACGTTACACGATCTCGAATCACAGGGTGTAATTGAACGTGTGCAAGCTTCTCTCTGGGCCTCACCCTTAGTCATTTTGCCAAAACCTTCCGGAAAATTGAGACTTTGCGTGGACTTCAAGGCCACAGTGAATCCACAGCTAGTGACTGCTACTTTTCCTTTGCCCCGCCCGGAAGATCTTTTTGCTAAACTGTGCCCGGGAAAATATTTTTCAAAGTTGGACCTAGCCGATGCGTACTTGCAAATACCGGTGGACGACGAATCCCAGCGCGTATTGGTGGTTAACACGCATCTTGGATTGTACCGCTTCAAAAGACTGCCTTTCGGGTGTGCATCCGCCCCTGCCTTGTTTCAGCAATATTTACAAACTATTTGTGCGTCGGTTTATTACCATAAATATGTGCGCAATGCCTCTTCCATTTCAGCTCCGCTTCATCGCTTACGCCGTAAAGGTGTTCCGTTCGTTTGGACGACGGAATGTGAACGCGCCTTTCGCCAGTTGAAATCGGCGTTGCTTTCTAATACTTGCCTTACGCCATTCGATCCCCAGAAACCCCTTTTATTGATGGTAGATGCATCGGATTTCGGGATCGGTGCTGTGCTTGCGCACAAAGTTGGCTCACATGATCGCCCTATTGCCTTTGCGTCCAAATTGCTCTCGTCTGCGCAAAGAAATTATTCACAGATAGAGAAAGAAGCTTTGGCTCTCGTGTTTGGTGTTACTAAGTTCCATGATTTCTTGTATGGTCGTCACTTTACCATCATCACAGACCACAAACCTTTGACATCGCTTTTTCATCCGACCAAGCCTGTACCTCCACGTACAGCGCAGAAATTCATTCGCTGGTCTATTTTCCTCTCGCAGTACCGCTACGATATCTTGTATCGGTCCACTGCTAAGCACGGAAACGCCGATGCGTTGTCCCGTTTGCCTGTTGCTGAGGATAAAGCATTCGATTCTTCCGAACTTGCTTGCATGTTCATTGATTCGGAAACCGATGAAGTGGTCGAATCGTTTCCGATTGATTTTCGTCGTGTCGCTACAGCCACAGCTGCTGACCCTGTCCTTGCTACTGTTTTACGTTTTGTTGCTACGCAATGGCCTTTGTCCAAGTCTCGGATCGAGGATCCGTTGGTTCGCCGATTTTTTGCTAACAAGCAGAGACTTTTTGTTCGACGTGGTGTTTTGTTGTTGCGTTCTGATAATGATCAGTCCAGAGTCGTGGTCCCACGTTCATTACAGTCCTCTGTCTTACGGCTTCTTCACCAAGGACATTGGGGTATAGTGCGAACGAAACAACTTGCTCGTCAGCACTGTACTTGGTTCGGAATCGATGCTGCGATTACGAATATGTGTTCTTCGTGCCCGGCGTGTGCCGAACAACAGTCCGCACCGCCGCGGAAAGTCTTTGCGTGGCCAAAAGCCACTTCCCCTTGGCAACGCTTGCACGTTGATTTTGCTGGTCCATTCTGGAATGCTCGATGGTTGGTTCTAGTCGACGCCTTCAGTAATTTTCCTTTTGTTGTTCGGATGTCTTCCACGACGTCCTCCGCCACCATCCAAGCGTTGTCTGCTATCTTTTGCATTGAAGGTCTTCCGCAGACTATTGTTTCCGACAATGGCCCACAATTCATGTCCGCAGAATTCCAGTCTTTCTGCCAGGCCAATGGTATTCAACATCTGACATCCGCGCCGTTTTCGCCTCAGTCCAACGGTGCCGCTGAACGATTGGTCCGGACTTTCAAGTCACAGATGTTGAAATTGAAAGAGTCGCATTCTCGGGAGGACGCATTGTTGCTCTTTTTGTCTTCGTATCGCTCTCAGCCCCGAGATGGTCGCTCGCCGGCTGAGTTGCTCCACGGTCGTCCTCATCGCACCTTGATGTCTTTGCTGCATCCGCCGCATCAGGTTCCTTTGCAGCGGCAGACTCCTGCTTTTGCTCCAGGCGACGTTGTATTTTATCGCAACTATCGAGGTTCACGGCGTTGGCTCGCAGGGCGCATTCTTCGCTGCCTCGGCCGCGCGATGTATTTGGTTTTGGGGGCCTCTGGTGAGGTGCGTCGGCATCTCAATCAGCTGCGCCTCTGTCGTCGCTCGGGTTCTGCCGCTCCCCGTCTGCTTTCAGCGACGGTGCCGTCCGGTCAGCGCCCTGGGGACCCATCTACTGGCTCGCCTCATCCCCAGGTGTTACCGACGATGCCTTCCATTTTGCCCGATGGCGACGCGCCGCCGCCGCCGCCGCAGCAGCAGCAGCCGCCGCCGCCGCCGCTGCTTGTTCTCCCGCCGCCGGCGCCCGCGTTCGACGCTTCCTTGCAGCCGCCAGGCGCCTCCCAGGGTCACGCGCCGCCGTTCGCTTCCCGTGACCAGCTGTCCTCCGCCATGGAACTCCCGACCGCTCCGGACCACATGACGTCATCGCGCGTCGGCTACCCCGACGCCATGGAAGTAGACCCTTCGGTCCCTCATGTCTTCTCACGGGCGCATACACCGCATGTTGACGTGCACCCTGGACTAGTTTTGCAGGCGTTTCCTAGCTCCCCTCGGACCGGATGGCCGGGTGCGGGTGGCACAGCCTCGCCTGTTGTTAGGCTCCCCACCTCATCGCATACGTCAACATGTGGTCCTCCCCACGGCGGGCGGAAGCCTTATTACACGACCGTTCGCCGATTTGCGGGGGAGGAATGTGGTGTCACCGCCAGACACCACACTTGCTAGGTGGTAGTTTAAATCGGCCGCGGTCCATGTAGTACATGTCGGACCCGCGTGTCGCCACTGTGATCGCAGACCTAGCGCCACCACCAAGGCAGGTCTCGTGATACGAGAGTGGACTCGACCCCAGTTGTACGAGAACCAAGCTACCGCCCAGTTGTACGCGAACCTAGCTATCGCCCAGTTGTACGAAGCCTTTCTCTCTCATTAGCCGAGAGACAGAATAGCCATCAGAAGTTAATGGCTACGAACTAGCAAGGAGCCATTTGTATCAGTGCCTATAGCGTACGAGTATTCAAGAGAGATGTATTCCAAGGAATCAATAAAAGTTAAGTAAAAAGCATCTACATACTTTTCTTCTTATTCATTCATAAGTTTTTATGTTCCAGACTTCACGCCCGTATGCTTATTGCCGTTCGTGCACTATCGGCCACAGCGTTAGTTTAACATTCCTTTTCAGCAATCAACATCACGGTGTCGGTCCAGCTACCGACACTACAATAGTAAGTGAGAGTGTCAGTCACCTTGTACTTAAGTCGGCATTGTGCCTTTCGTATTAAATTCGGATGCAATTTCTGTGTTTCATCGTCAATAAGAAGGTCCAAGGGATACAGTGAACGTGAAGTGAAGCATCGGAATCTAAAACTGGACTCACTGGAGAGGTTCAAATCAAAGAAAGTTTGAGTGTCAGTCCTCTTGTACTTAAGTCGGCATTGTGCCTTTTGAATTTAATTCCGATGCAATTTCTGTGCCACATCGTCAATAAGAAGGTCCAAGTTACACAGTAAACCTGAAGTGAAGCATCGGAATCTAAAACTGGACTGACAGGAAAGGTTCAAATCATAGAAAGTTAGTGTGTCAGTCCTCTTGTACTTATGTCGGCAGTGGGCCATTTATATTAAATTCGGATGCAATTTCTGTGTTTCATCGTCAATAAGAAGGTACAAGGGATACAGTAAACGTGAAGTGAAGCATCGGAATCTAAAACACGACTCACAGGATAGGTTGGAATCATAGAAAGTGAGAGTGTCAGTCCTCTTGTACTTAAGTCAGCATTGTGCCTTCTGTATTAAATTCGGATGCAATATCTGTGTTTCATCGTCAATAAGAAGGTGCAAGGTATACAGGAAACCTGAAGTGATGCATCGGAATCTAAAACTGGACTCACAAGAGAGGTTCAAATAATAGAATGTTAGAGTGTCAGTCCTCTTGTACTTAAGTCGGCATTGTGCTGTGGTATTAAATTCGGATGCAATTTCTGTGTTTCATCGTCAATAAGAAGGTCCAAGGTATACAGGAAACCTGAAGTGAAGCATCGGAATCTAAAACTGGACTCACAGGAGAGGTTCAAATCATAGAAAGTTAGTGTGTCAGTCCTCTTGTACTTAATTCGGCATTGGGCCTTTTATATTAAATTCGGTTGCAATTTCTGTGTTTCATCGTCAATAAGAAGGTACAAGGGATACAGTAAACCTGAAGTGAAGCATCGGAATCTAAAACTGGACTCACAGGATACGTTCAAATCATAGAAAGTGAGAGTTTCAGTCCTCGTTTACTTAAGTCGGCCTTGTGCCTTTTATATTAAATTCGGATGCAATTTCTGTGTTTCATCGTCAATAAGAAGGTCCAAGGGATACAGTAAACCTGAAGTGAAGCATGGGAATTTAGAACTGGACTCACAGGAGAGGTTCAAATCATAGAAAGTGAGAGTGTCAGTCCTCTTGTACTTAAGTCGGCATTGTGCATTTTGTATTAAATTCGGATGCAATTTATGTGTTTCATCGTCAATAAGAAGTTCCAAGGGATACAGTATATCTTAAGCGACGCATTGGAATCTAAAACTGGACTCACAGGAGAGGTTCAAATAATAGAAAGAGAGAGTGTCAGTCCTCTTGTACTTAAAACGGCATTTTGCCTTTTGTATTAAATTCGGATGCAATTTCTGTGTTTCATCGTCAATAAGAGGGTCCAAGGGGTACAGTAAACCTGAAGTGAAGCATCGGAATCTAACACTGGACCCACAGGAGAGGCTCAAATAATAGAAAGTTAGAGTGTCAGTCCTCTTGTACTTAAGTTGGTATTGTGATTTTTGTATTTTATTCGGATGCAATTTCTGTGTTTCATCGTCAATAAGAAGGTCCAAAGTATACAGTAAACCTGAAGTGAAGCTTCAGAATCTAAAACTGGACTCACAGGAGAGGTTCAAATCATCGAAAGTGAGAGTGTCAGTCCTCTTGTTCTTAAGTCAACATTGTGCTTTTTGTATTAAATTCGGATGCAATATCTGTGTTTCATCGTCAATAAGAAGGTCCAAGGTATAGAGGAAACCTGATGTGAAGCATCGGAATCAAAAACTGGACTCACAGGAGAGGTTCAAATCACAGAAAATTTGTGTGTCAGTCCTCTTGTACCTAATTCGGCATTGGGCCTTTTATATTAAATTCGGGTGCTATTTCTGTGTTTCATCGTCAATAAGAAGGTACAAGG
The DNA here is from genome assembly GCF_023864345.2 of Schistocerca serialis cubense. NCBI lineage: Eukaryota > Metazoa > Arthropoda > Insecta > Orthoptera > Acrididae > Schistocerca > Schistocerca serialis. The sequence goes on from NC_064639.1 coordinate 59,029,019, forward strand.
GATATAGTAAACCTGAAGTGAAGCATCCGAATCTAAAACTGAACTCACAGGAGAGGTTCAAATCATAGAAAGTGAGAGTGTCAGTCCTCTTGTACTTAAGTCGGCATTGTGCCTTTTGTATTAAATTCGGATGCAATTTCTGTGTTTCATCGTCAATAAGAAGGTCCAAGGGATACAGTAAACCTGAAGTGAAGCATCGGAATCTAAAACTGGACTCACAGGAGAGGTTCAAATCATTGAAAGTGAGAGTGTCAGTCGTCTTGTACTTAAGTCGGAATTATGCCTTTTGTATTAAATTCGGATGCAATTTCTGTGTTTCATCGTCAATAAGAAGGTCCAAGGTATACAGGAAACCTAAAGTGAAGCATCGGAATCTAAAACTGGACTCACAGGAGAGGTTCAAATCATAGAAAGTTAGTGTGTCAGTCCTCTTGTACTTAAGTCGGCATTGTGCCTTTTATATTAAATTCGGTGGCAATGTCTGTGTTTCATCGTCAATAAGAAGGTCCAAGGGATACAGTAAACCTGAAGTGAAGCATCGGAATCTAAAACTGGACTCACAGGAGAGGTTCAAATCATTGAAAGTGAGAGTGTCAGTCGTCTTGTACTTAAGTCGGAATTATGCCTTTTGTATTAAATTCGGATGCAATTTCTGTGTTTCATCGTCAATAAGAAGGTCCAAGGTATACAGGAATCCTGAAGTGAAGCATCGGAATCTAAAACTGGACTCACAGGAGAGGTCCAAATCATAGAAAGTTAGTGTGTCAGTCCTCTTGTACTTAATTCGGCATTGGGCCTTTTATATTAAATTCGGTTGCAATTTCTGTGTTTCATCGTCAATAAGAAGGTACAAGGGATACAGTAAACCTGAAGTGAAGCATCGGAATCTAAAACTGGACTCACAGGATACGTTCAAATCATAGAAAGTGAGAGTTTCAGTCCTCGTTTACTTAAGTCGGCCTTGTGCCTTTTATATTAAATTCGGATGCAATTTCTGTGTTTCATCGTCAATAAGAAGGTCCAAGGGATACAGTAAACCTGAAGTGAAGCATCGGAATTTAGAACTGGACTCACAGGAGAGGTTCAAATCATAGAAAGTGAGAGTGTCAGTCCTCTTGTACTTAAGTCGGCATTGTGCATTTTGTATTAAATTCGGATGCAATTTATGTGTTTCATCGTCAATAAGAAGTTCCAAGGGATACAGTATATCTTATGCGACGCATTGGAATCTAAAACTGGACTCACAGGAGAGGTTCAAATAATAGAAAGAGAGAGTGTCAGTCCTCTTGTACTTAAAACGGCATTTTGCCTTTTGTATTAAATTCGGATGCAATTTCTGTGTTTCATCGTCAATAAGAGGGTCCAAGGGGTACAGTAAACCTGACGTGAAGCATCGGAATCTAACAATGGACTCACAGGAGAGGCTCAAATCATAGAAAGTTAGAGTGTCAGTCCTCTTGTACTTAAGTTGGTATTGTGCCATTTGTATTAAATTCGGATGCAATTTCTGTGTTTCATCGTCAATAAGAAGGTCCAAAGTATACAGTAAACCTGAAGTGAAGCTTCAGAATCTAAAACTGGACTCACAGGAGTGGTTCAAATCATCGAAAGTGAGAGTGTCAGTCCTCTTGTTTTTAAGTCAACATTGTGCTTTTTGTATTAAATTCGGATGCAATATCTGTGTTTCATCGTCAATAAGAAGGTCCAAGGTATACAGGAAACCTGATGTGAAGCATCGGAATCTAAAACTGGACTCACAGGAGAGGTTCAAATCATAGAAAATTTGTGTGTCAGTCCTCTTGTACCTAATTCGGCATTGGGCCTTTTATATTAAATTCGGGTGCTATTTCTGTGTTTCATCGTCAATAAGATGGTACAAGGGATATAGTAAACCTGAAGTGAAGCATCCGAATCTAAAACTGAACTCACAGGAGAGGTTCAAATCATAGAAAGTGAGAGTGTCAGTCCTCTTGTACTTAAGTCGGCATTGTGCCTTTTGTATTAAATTCGGATGCAATTTCTGTGTTTCATCGTCAATAAGAAGGTCCAAGGGATACAGTAAACCTGAAGTGAAGCATCGGAATCTAAATCTTGACTCACAAGAGAGGTTCAAATCATTGAAAGTGAGAGTGTCAGTCGTCTTGTACTTAAGTCGGAATTATGCCTTTTGTATTAAATTCGGATGCAATTTCTGTGTTTCATCGTCAATAAGAAGGTCCAAGGTATACAGGAAACCTGAAGTGAAGCATCGGAATCTAAAACTGGACTCACAGGAGAGGTTCAAATCATAGAAAGTTAGTGTGTCAGTCCTCTTGTACTTAAGTCGGCATTGTGCCTTTTATATTAAATTCGGTGGCAATGTCTGTGTTTCATCGTCAATGAGAAGGTACAAGGGATACAGTAAACCTGAAGTGAAGCATCGGAATCTAAAACTGGTCTCACAGGATACGTTCAAATCATAGAAAGTGAGAATTTCAGACCTAGTTTACTTTAGTCGGCCTTGTGCCTTTTAAATTAAATTCGGATGCAATTTCTGTGTTTCATCTCCAATAAGAAGGTCCAAGGGATACAGTAAACCTGAAGTGAAGCTTCGGAATCTAAAACTGGACTCACAGGAGAGGTTCAAATCATAGAAAGTGAGATTGTTAGTCCTTTTGTACTCAAGTCGGCATTGTGCTTTTGTATTATATTCGGATGCAATTTCTGTGTTTCATTGTCATTAAGAAGGTCCAAGGGATACAGTAAACCTGAAGTGAAGCATCGGAATCTAAAAGTGGACTCACAGGAGAGGTTCAAGTCATAGAAAGTTAGAGTGTCAATCCTCTTGAACTTAAGTCGGCATTGTGCCTTTTGTATTAAATTCGGATGCAATTTATGTGTTTCATCGTCAATAAGAAGATCCAAGGGATACAGTATACCTTAAGTGAGCATTGGAATCTAAAACTGGCCTCACAGGAGAGGTTCAAATAATAGAAAGAGGGAGTGTCAGTCCTCTTGTACTTAAGTCGGCATTGTGCCTTTTGTATCCAATTCGGATGCAATTTCTGTGTTTCATCGTCAATTAGAAGGTCCAAGGTATACAGGAATCCTGAAGTGAAGCATCGGAATCTAAAAATGGACTCACAGGAGAGGTTCAAATAATAGAAAGTTAGTGTGTCAGTCCTCTTGTACTTAATTCGGCATTGGGTTTTTTATATTAAATTCAGATGCAATTTCTGTATTTCATCGTCAATAAGAAGGTACAAGAGATACAGTAAACCAGAAGCGAAGCTTTGGAATCTTAAACTGGACTCACAGGATAGGTTCAAATCACAGAAGGTGAGAGTGTCTGTCCTCTTGTACTTATGTCGGCATTGTGCCCTTTGTATTAGATTCGGATGCAATTTCTGTGTTTCATCGTCAATAAGAAGGTCCAAGGGATACAGTAAACCTGAAGTGAAGCATCGGAATCTAAAACTGGACTCACAGGAGAGGTTCAAATCATTGAAAGTGAGAGTCTCAGTCGTCTTGTACTTATGTCGGCACTGTGCTTTTTGTATTAAATTCGGATGCAATTTCTGTGTTTCATCGTCAATAAGAAGGTCCAAGGGATACAGTAAACCTGAAGTGAAGCATCGGAATCTAAAACTGGACTCACAGGAGAGGTTCAAATCATTGAAAGTGAGAGTGTGAGTCCTCTTGTTCTTAATTCGGCATTGGGCCTTTGATATTAAATTCGGATTCAATTTCTGTGTTTCATCGTCAATAAGAAGGTCCAAGGGATACAGTAAACCTGAAGTGAAGCATCGGAATCTCAAACTGCACTCACAGAATAGGTTCAGATCATAGAACGTGAGAGTGTCAGTCCTCTTTTACTGAAGTCGGCATTTTGCCTTTTGTAATAAATTCGGATGCAATTGCTGTGTTTCATCCTCAATAAGAAGGTCCAAGGGATACAGTAAACCTGAAGTGAAGCATCGGAATATAAAACTGGACTCACAGGAAAGGTTCAAATCTTAGAAAGTGAGAAAGTCAGTCCTCTTGTACTTAAGTCGGCATAGGGCCTTTTATATTAAATTCGGATGCAATTTCTGTGTTTCATCGTCAATAAGAAGGTCCAAGGGGTCCAGTAAACCTGAAGTGAAGCATCGGAATCTAAAACTGGACTCACAGGAAAGGTTCAAATCATAGAAAGTTAGTGTGTCAGTCCTCTTGTACTTAATTCGGCATTGGGCCTTTTATATTAAATTCGGATGCAATTTCTGTGTTTCATCGTCAATAAGAAGGTACAAGAGATACAGTAAACCTGAAGCGAAGCTTTGGAACCTTAAACTGGACTCACAGGATAGGTTCAAATCATAGAAGGTGAGAGAGTCAGTCCTCTTGTACTTAATTCGGCATTGTGCCTTTTGTATTAAATTCGGATGCAATTTCTGTGTTTCATCGTCAATAAGAAGGTCCTAGGGATGCAGTAAACCTGAAGTGAAGCATTGGAATCTGAAACTGGACTCAAAGGAGAGGTTCATATCACAGAAAGTGAGAGTGTCAGTCCTCTTGTACTTAAGTCGGCATTGTGCCTTTTGTATTAAATTCGGATGCAATTTCTGTGTTTCATCGTCAATAAGAAGGTCCAAGGGATACAGTAAAACTGAAGTGAAGCATTGGAATCAGAAACTGGACTCAAAGGAGAGGTTCATATCACAGAAAGTGAGAGTGTCAGTCCACTTGTACTTAAGTCGGCACTGTGCCTTTTGTATTGAATTCGGATGCAATTTCTGTGTTTCATCGTCAATAAGAAGGTCCAAGGTATGCTGGAAACCTGAAGTGAAGCATCGGAGTCTAAAACTGGACTCACAGGAGAGGTTCAAATCATAGAAAGTTAGTGTTTCAGTCCTCTTGTACTGAAGTCGGCATTGTGCCTTTTATATTAAATTCGGTGGCAATGTCTGTGTTTCATCGTCAATAAGAAGGTACAAGGGATACAGTAAACCTGAAGTGAAGCATCGGAATCTAAAACTGGACTCACAGGATACGTTCAAATCATAGAAAGTGAGAATTTCAGTCCTCGTTTACTTTAGTCGGCCTTATGCCTTTTAAATTAAATTCGGATGCAATTTCTGTGTTTCATCTTCAATAAGAAGGTCCAAGGCATACAGTAAACCTGAAGTGAAGCTTCGGAATCTAAAACTGGACTCACAGAAGAGGTTCAAGTCATAGAAAGTTAGAGTGTCAATCCTCTTGAACTTAAGCCGGCATTGTGCTTTTGTATTAAATTCGGATGCAATTTCTGTGTTTCATTGTCATTAAGAAGGTCCAAGGGATACAGTAAACCTGAAGTGAAGCATCGGAATCTAAAAGTGGACTCACAGGAGAGGTTCAAGTCATAGAAAGTTAGAGTGTCAATCCTCTTGAACTTAAGCCGGCATTGTGCCTTTTGTATTGAATTCGGATGCAATTTCTGTGTTTCATCGTCAATAAGAAGGTCCAATGGATACAGTAAACATGAAGTGAAGCATCGGAATCTAAAACTGGACTCACAGGAGAGATTCAAATCATAGAGTGTTAGAGTGTCAGTCCTCTTGTACTTAAGTCGGTATTGTGCCTTTTGTATTAAATTCGGATACAATTTCTGTGTTTCATCGTTAATAAGAAGGTCCTAGGTATACAGTAAACCTGAAGAGAGGCATCGGAATCTAAAACTGGCCTCACAGGAGAGGTTAAAATCATAGAAAATTAGGGTGTCAGTCCTCTTGTACTTAAGCCAGCATTGTGCCTTTTGTATTAAATTCGGATGCAATTTATGTTTTTCATCGTCAATAAGAAGTTCCAAGGAATACAGTATACCTTAAGTGAGCATTGGAATCTAAAACTGGACTCACAGGAGAGGTTCCAATAATAGAAAGTGAGAGTGTCAGTCCTCTTGTACTTAAGTCGGCATTGTGCCTTTTGTATGATATTCGGATGCAATGTCTGTGTTTCATCGTCAATTAGAAGGTCCAAGGTATACAGGAATCCTGAAGTGAAGCATCGGAATCTAAAACTGGACTCACAGGAGAGGTTCAAATCATAGAAAGTTAGTGTGTCAGTCCTCTTGTACTTATTTCGGCATTGGGTTTTTTATATTAAATTCAGATGCAATTTCTGTATTTCATCGTCAATAAGAAGGTACAAGAGATACAGTAAACCAGAAGCGAAGCTTTGGAATCTTAAACTGGACTCACAGGATAGGTTCAAATCACAGAAGGTGAGAGTGTCAGTCCTCTTGTACTTAAGTCGGCATTGTGCCTTTTGTATTAAATTCGGATGCAATTCTTGTGTTTCATCGTCAATAAGAAGGTCCAAGGGATACAGTAAACCTGAAGTGAAGCATCGGAATCTGAAACTGGAATCAAAGGAGAGGTTCATATCACAGAAAGTGAGAGTGTCAGTCCTCACGTACTTATGTCGGCATTGTGCTCTTTGTATTAAATTCGGATGCAATTTCTGTGTTTCATCGTCAATAAGAAGGTCCAAGGGATACAGTAAACCTGAAGTGAAGCATCGGAATCTAAAACTGGACTCACAGGAGAGGTTCAAATCATTGAAAGTGAGAGTCTCAGTCGTCTTGTACTTATGTCGGCACTGTGCTTTTTGTATTAATTTCGGATGCAATTTCTGTGTTTCATCGTTAATAAGAAGGTCCAAGGTTTACAGGAAACCTGAAGTGAAGCATCGGAGTCTAAAACTGGACTCACAGAAGAGGTTCAAATCATTGAAAGTGAGAGGGTGAGTCCTCTTGTTCTTAATTCGGCATTGGGCCTTTGATATTAAATTCGGATTCAATTTCTGTGTTTCATCGTCAATAAGAGGGTCCAAGGGATACAGTAAACATGAAGTGAAGCATCGGAATCTAAAACTGCACTCATAGGATAGGTTCAAATCATAGAACGTGAGGGTGTCAGTCCTCTTTTACTGAAGTCGGCATTGTGCCTTTTGTAATAAATTCGGATGCAATTGCTGTGTTTCATCGTCAATAAGAAGGTCTAAGGGATACAGTAAACCTGAAGTGAAGCATCGGAATCTAAAACTGGACTCACAGGAAAGGTTCAAATCTTAGAAAGTGAGAAAGTCAGTCCTCTTGTACTTAAGTCGGCATTGTGCCTTTTGTATTAAATTCGGATGCAATTTCTGTGTTTCATCGTCAATAAGAAGAACCAAGGGGTCCAGTAAACCTGAAGTGAAGCATCGGAATCTAAAACTGAACTCACAGGAGAGGTTCAAATCATAGAAAGTTAGTGTGTCAGTCCTCTTGTACTTAATTCGGCATTGGGCCCTTTATATTAAATTCGGATGCAATTTCTGTGTTTCATCGTCAATAAGATGGTACAAGAGATACAGTAAACCTGAATCGAAGCTTTGGAACCTTAAACTGCACTCACAGGATAGGTTCAAGTCATAGAATGTGAGAGTGTCAGTCCTCTTGTACTTAATTCGGCATTGTGCCTTTTGTATTAAATTCGGATGCAATTTCTGTGTTTCATCGTCAATAAGAAGGTCCAAGGGATGCAGTAAACCTGAAGTGAAGCATTGGAATCTGAAACTGGACTCAAAGGAGAGGTTCATATCACAGAAAGTGAGAGTGTCAGTCCTCTTGTACTTAAGTCGGCATTGTGCCTTATGTATTAAATTCGGATGAAATTTTCTGTGTTTCATCGTCAATAAGAAGGTCCAAGGGATACAGTAAACCTGAAGTGAAGCATTGGAATCTGAAACTGGACTCAAAGGAGAGGTTCATATCACAGAAAGTGAGAGTGTCAGTCCTCTTGTACTTAAGTCGGCACTGTGCCTTTTGTATTAAATTCGGATGGAATTTCTGTGTTTCATCGTCAATAAGAAGGTCCAAGGCATACTGGAAACCTGAAGTGAAGCATCGGAGTCTAAAACAGGACTCACAGGAGAGGTTCAAATCATTGAAAGTGGGAGTGTCAGCCCTCTTGTTCGTAATTCGGCATTGGGCCTTTTATATTAAATTCGGATTCAATTTCTGTGTTTCATCGTCAATAAGAAGGTACAAGGGATACAGTAAACCTGAAGTGAAGCATCGGAATCTAAAACTGCACTCACAGGATAGGTTCAAATCATAGAACGTGAGAGTGTCAGTCCTCTTTTACTGAAGTGGGCATTGTGCCTTTTGTAATAAATTCGGATGCAATTTCTGTGTTCCATCGTCAATAAGAAGGTCCAAGGGATACAGTAAACCTGAAGTGAAGCATCGGAATCTAAAACAGGACTCATAGGAGAGGTTCAAATAATAGAAAGTTAGAGTGTCAGTCGTCTTGTACTTAAGTCGGCATTGTGCCTTTTGTATTGAATTCGGATGCAATTTCTGTGTTCCATCGTCAATAAGAAGGTACAAGAGATACAGTAAACCTGAAGCGAAGCTTTGGAATCTTAAACTGGACTCACAGGTTAGGTTCAAATCATAGAAGGTGAGAGTGTCAGTCCTCTTGTACTTAAGTCGGCATTGTGCCTTTTGTATTAGATTCGGATGCAATTTCTGTGTTCCATCGTCAATAAGAAGGTCCAAGGGATACAGTAAACCTGAAGTGAAGCATCGGAATCTGAAACTGGACTCAAAGGAGAGGTTCATATCACAGAAAGTGAGAGTCTCAGTCCTCTTGTACGTAAGTCGGCATTGTGCCTTTTGTATTAAATTCGGATGCAATATCTGTGTTTCATCGTCAATAAGAAGGTACGAGGGATACAGTAAACATGAAGTGAAGCATTGGAATCTGAAACTGGATTCAAAGCAGAGGTTCATATCACAGAAAGTGAGAGTGTCAGTCCTCTTGTACTTAAGTCGGCACTGTGCCTTTTGTATTAAATTCGGATGCAATTTCTGTGTTTCATCGTCAATAAGAAGGTCCAAGGGATACAGTAAACCTGAAGTGAAGCATCGAAATCTAAAACTGGACTCACAGGACAGGTTCAAATCATAGAAAGTGGGTGAGTCAGTCATCTTGTACTTAAGTCGGCATTGTGCCTTTTGTATTAAATTCGGAAGCAATTTCTGTGTTTCATCGTCAATAAGAAGGTCCAAGGGATGCAGTAAGCCTGAAGTGAAGCATTGGAATCTGAAACTGGACTCAAAGGAGAGGTTCATATCACGGAAAGTGAGAGTGTCAGTCCTCTTGTCCTTAAGTCGGCATTGTGCCTTTTGTATTAAATTCGGATGCAATTTCTGTGTTTCATCGTCAATTAGAAGGTCCAAGGGATACAGTAAACCTGAAGTGAAGCATTGGAATCTGAAAGTGGATTCAAAGGAGAGGTTCATATCACAGAAAGTGAGAGTGTCAGTCCTCTTGTACTTAAGTCGGCACTGTGCCTTTTGTATTAAATTCGGATGCAATTTCTGTGTTTCATCGTCAATAAGAAGGTCCAAGGTATACAGGAAACCTGAAGTGAAGCATCGGAGTCTAAAACTGGACTCACAGGAGAGGTTCAAATCATTGAAAGTGAGAGTGTCAGTCCTCTTGTTCTTAATTCGGCATTGGGCCTTTTATATTAAATTCGGATGCAATTTCTGTGTTTCATCGTCAATAAGAAGGTACAAGACATACAGTAAACCTGAAGCGAAGCTTTGGAACCTTAAACTGCACTCACAGGATAGGTTCAAATCATAGAATGTGAGAGTGTCAGTCCTCTTGTACTTAATTCGGCATTGTGCCTTTTGTATTAAATTCGGATGCAATTTCTGTGTTTCATCGTCAATAAGAAGGTCCAAGGGATGCAGTAAACCTGAAGTGAAGCATTGGAATCTGAAACTGGACTCAAAGGAGAGGTTAAGATCACAGACAGTGAGAGTGTCAGTCCTCTTGTACTTAAGTCGGCATTGTGCCTTTTGTATTAAATTCGGATGCAATTTCTGTGTTTCATCGTCAATAAGAAGGTCCAAGGGATACAGTAAACCTGAAGTGAAGCATTGGAATCTGAAACTGGACTCAAAGGAGAGGTTCATATCACAGAAAGTGAGAGTGTCAGTCCTCTTGTACTTAAGTCGGCACTGTGCCTTTTGTATTAAATTCGGATGCAATTTCTGTGTTTCATCGTCAATAAGAAGGTCCAAGGTATACTGGAAACCTGAAGTGAAGCATCGGAGTCTAAAACTGGACTCACAGGAGAGGTTCAAATCATTGAAAGTGAGAGTGTCAGCCCTCTTGTTCTTAATTCGGCATTGGGCCTTTTATATTAAATTCGGATTCAATTTCTGTGTTTCATCGTCAATAAGAAGGTACAAGGGATACAGTAAACCTGAAGTGAAGCATCGGAATCTAAAACTGCACTCACAGGATAGGTTCAAATCATAGAACGTGAGAGTGTCAGTCCTCTTTTACTGAAGTGGGCATTGTGCCTTTTGTAATAAATTCGGATGCAATTTCTGTGTTCCATCGTCAATAAGAAGGTCCAAGGGATACTGTAAACCTGAAGTGAAGCATCGGAATCTAAAACTGGACTCACAGGAGAGGTTCAAAATATAGAAAGTGAGAGTGTCAGTCCTCTTGTACTTAAGTCGGCATTGGGCCTTTTGTATTAAATTCGGATCCAATATCTGTGTTTCATCGTCAATAAGATGGTCCAAGGGATACAGTAAACCTGAAGTGAAGCATCGGAATCTAAAGCAGGACTCATAGGAGAGGTTCAAATTATAGAAAGTTAGAGTGTCAGTCGTCTTGTACTTAAGTCGGCATTGTGCCTTTTGTATTGAATTCGGATGCAATTTCTGTGTTCCATCGTCAATAAGAAGGTACAAGAGGTACAGTAAACCTGAAGCGAAGCTTTGGAATCTTAAACTGGACTCACAGGATAGGTTCAAATCATAGAAGGTGAGAGTGTCAGTCCTCTTGTACTTATGTCGGCATTGTGCCTTTTGTATTAAATTCGGATGCAATTTCTGTGTTCCATCGTCAATAAGAAGGTCCAAGGGATACAGTAAACCTGAAGTGAAGCATCGGAATCTGAAACTGGACTCAAAGGAGAGGTTCATATCACAGAAATTGAGAGTCTCAGTCCTCTTGTACGTAAGTCGGCATTGTGCCTTTAGTATTAAATTCGGATGCAATATCTGTGTTTCATCGTCAATAAGAAGGTACGAGGGATACAGTAAACATGAAGTGAAGCATTGGAATCTGAAACTGGATTCAAAGGAGAGGTTCATATCACAGAAAGTGAGAGTGTCAGTCCTCTTGTACTTAAGTCGGCACTGTGCCTTTTGTATTAAATTCGGATGGAATTTCTGTGTTTCATCGTCAATAAGAAGGTCCAAGGGATACAGTAAACCTGAAGTGAAGCATCGGAATCTAAAACTGGACTCACAGGACAGGTTCAAATCATAGAAAGTGGGTGTGTCAGTCATCTTGTACTTAAGTTGGCACTGTGCCTTTTGTATTAAATTTGGATGCAATTTCTGTGTTTCATCGTCAATAAGAAGGTCCAAGGGATGCAGTAAACCTGAAGCGAAGCATTGGAATCTGAAACTGGACTCAAAGGAGAGGTTCATATCACAGAAAGTGAGAGTGTCAGTCCTCTTGTCCTTAAGTCGGCATTGTGCCTTTTGTATTAAATTCGGATGCAATTTCTGTGTTTCATCGTCAATTAGAAGGTCCAAGGGATACAGTAAACCTGAAGTGAAGCATTGGAATCTGAAAGGGGATTCAAAGGAGAGGTTCATATCACAACAAGTGAGAGTGTCAGTCCTCTTGTACTTAAGTCGGCACTGTGCCTTTTGTATTAAATTCGGATGCAATTTCTGTGTTTCATCGTCAATAAGAAGGTCCAAGGTATACAGGAAACCTGAAGTGAAGCATCGGAGTCTAAAACTGGACTCACAGGAGAGGTTCAAATCATTGAAAGTGAGAGTGTCAGTCCTCTTGTTCTTAATTCGGCATTGGGCCTTTTATATTAAATTCGGATTCAATTTCTGTGTTTCATCGTCAATAAGAAGGTACAAGGGATACTGGAAACCTGAAGTGAAGCATCGGAATCTAAAACTGCACTCACAGGATAGGTTCAAATCATAGAACGTGAGAGTGTCAGTCCTCTTTTACTGAAGTCGGCATTGTGCCTTTTGTAATAAATTAGGATGCAATTTCTGTGTTCCATCGTCAATAAGAAGGTCCAAGGGATACAGTAAACCTGAAGTGAAGCATCGGAATCTAAAACTGGACTCACAGGACAGGGTCAAATCATAGAAAGTGAGAGTGTCAGTCTTCTTGTACTTAAGTCGGCATTGTGCCTTTTGTATTAAATTCGGATGCAATATCTGTGATTCATCGTCAATAAGAAGGTCCATGGGATACTGTAAACCTGAAGTGAAGCAGCGGAATCTAAAACTGGACTCACAGGAGAGGTTCAAATTATAGAAAGTGAGAGTGTCAGTCCTCTTGTACTTAAGTCAGCATTGGGCCTTTTGTATTAAATTCGGATCCAATTTTTGTGTTTCATCGTCAATAAGATGGTCCAAGGGATACAGTAAACCTGAAGTGAAGCATCGGAATCTAAAACTAGACTCATAGGAGAGGTTCAAATAATAGAAAGTTAGAGTGTCAGTCGTCTTGTACTTAAGTCAGCATTGTGCCTTTTGTATTGAATTCGGATGCAATTTCTGTGTTTCATCGTCAATAAGAGGGTCCAAGAAGTACAGTAAACCTGAAGCAAAGCATCGGAATCTAAAACTGGACTCACAGGAGAGGTTCAAATCATAGAAGGTGAGAGTGTCAGTCCTCTTGTACTTAAGTCGGCACTGTGCCTTTTGTATTAAATTCGGATGCAATTTCTGTGTTCCATCGTCAATAAGAAGGTTCAAGGGATACAGTAAACCTGAAGTGAAGCATCGGAATCTGAAACTGGACTCAAAGGAGAGGTTCATATCACAGAAAGTGAGAGTCTCAGTCCTCTTGTACGTAAGTCGGCATTGTGCCTTTTGTATTAAATTCGGATGCAATATCTGTGTTTCATCGTCAATAAGAAGGTACAAGGGATACAGTAAACCTGAAGTGAAGCATCGGAATCTAAAACTGCACTCACAGGATAGGTTCAAATCATAGAACGTGAGAGTGTCAGTCCTCTTTTACTGATGTCGGCATTGTGAGTTTTTTAATAAATTCGGAAGCAATTTCTGTGTTTCATCGTCAATAAGAAGGTCCAAGGGATACAGTAAACCTGAAGTGAAGCATCGGAATCTAAAACTGGACTCACAGGACAGGTTCAAATCATAGAAAGTGGGAGTGTCAGTCATCTTGTACTTAAGTCGGCATTGTGCCTTTTGTATTAAATTCGGATGCAATTTCTGTGTTTCATCGTCAATATGAAGGTCCAAGGGATACAGTAAACCTGAAGTGAAGCATCGGAATGTAAAACTGGACTCACAGGAGAGGTTCAAATCATAGAAAGTTAGAGTGTCAGTCCTCTTGTGCTTAAGTCGGCATTGTGCCTTTTGTATTAAATTCGGATGCAATATCTGTGTTTCATCGTCAATAAGAAGGTCCAAGGGATACTGTAAAAATGAAGTGAAGCATCGGAATCTAAAACTGGACTCACAGGAGGGTTCAAATTATAGAAAGTGAGAGTGTCAGTTCTCTTGTACTTAAGTCGGCATTGGGCTTTTTGTATTAAATTCGGTTCCAATTTCTGTGTTTCATCGTCGATAATAGGGTCCAAGGGGTACAGTAAACCTGAAGTGAAGCATCGGAATCTAACACTGGACTCACAGGAGAGGTTCAAATCATCGAAAGTGAGAGTGTCAGTCCTCTTGTTCTTAAGTCATCATTGTGGTTTTTGTATTAAATTCGGATGCAATATCTGTGTTTCATCGTCAATAAGAAGGTCCAAGGTATACAGGAAACCTGATGTGAAGCATCGGAATCTAAAACTGGACTCACAGGAGAGGTTAAAATCATAGAAAATTTGTGTGTCAGTCCTCTTGTACCTAATTCGGCATTGGGCCTTTTATATCAAATTCGGGTGCTATTTCTGTGTTTCATCGTCAATAAGAAGGTACAAGGGATACAGTAAACCTGAAGTGAAGCATCCGAATCTAAAACTGGACTCACAGGAGAGGTTCAAATCATAGAAAGTGAGAGTGTCAGTCCTCTTGTACTTAAGTCGGCATTGTGCCTTTTGTATTAAATTCGGATGCAATTTCTGTGTTTCATCGTCAATAAGAAGGTCTAAGGGATACAGTAAACCTGAAGTGAAACATCGGAATCTAAAACTTGACTCACAAGAGCGGTTCAAATCATTGAAAGTGAGAGTGTCAGTCGTCTTGTACTTAAGTCGGAATTATGCCTTTTGTATTAAATTCGGATGCAATTTCTGTGTTTCATCGTCAGTAAGAAGGTCCAAGGTATACAGGAAACCTGAAGTGAAGCATCGGAATCTAAAACTGGACTCTCAGGAGAGGTTCAAATCATAGAAAGTTAGTGTGTCAGTCCTCTTGTACTTAAGTCGGCATTGTGCCTTTTATATTAAATTCGTTGGCAATGTCTGTGTTTCATCGTCAATAAGAAGGTACAAGGGATACAGTAAACCTGAAGTGAAGCATCGGAATCTAAAACTGGACTCACAGCATACGTTCAAATCATAGACAGTGAGAATTTCAGTCCTCGTTTACTTTAGTCGGCCTTGTGCCTTTTAAATTAAATTCGGATGCAATTTCTGTGTTTCATCTTCAATAAGAAGGTCCAAGGGATACAGTAAACCTGAAGTGAAGCTTCGGAATCTAAAACTGGACTCACAGGAGAGGTTCAAATCATAGAAAGTGAGATTGTTAGTCCTTTTGTACTTAAGTCGGCATTGTGCTTTTGTATTAAATTCGGATGCAATTTCTGTGTTTCATTGTCATTAAGGAGGTCCAAGGGATGCAGTAAACCTGAAGTGAAGCATCGGAATCTAAAAGTGGACTCACAGGAGAGGTTCAAGTCATAGAAAGTTAGAGTGTCAATCCTCTTGAACTTAAGTCGGCATTGTGCCTTTTGTATTGAATTCGGATGCAATTTCTGTGTTTCATCGTCATTAAGAAGGTCCGATGGATACAGTAAACATGAAGTGAAGCAACGGAATCTAAAACTGGACTCACAGGAGAGATTCAAATCATAGAATGTTAGAGTGTCAGTCCTCTTGTACTTAAGACGGTATTGTGCCTTTTGTATTAAATTCGGATACAATTTCTGTGTTTCATCGTTAATAAGAAGGTCCTAGGGATACAGTAAACCTGAAGTGAGGCATCGGAATCTAAAACTGGCCTCACAGGAGAGGTTAAAATCATAGAAAGTTAGGGTGTCAGTCCTCTTGTACTTAAGCCAGCATTGTGCCTTTTGTATTAAATTCGGATGCAATTTATGTGTTTCATCGTCAATAAGAAGTTCCAAGGGATACAGTATACCTTAAGTGAGCATTGGAATCTAAAACTGGACTCACAGGAGAGGTTCAAATAATAGAAAGTGATAGTGTCAGTCCTCTTGTACTTAAGTCGGCATTGTGCCTTTTGTATCAAATTCGGATGCAATTTCTGTGTTTCATCGTCAATTAGAAGGTCCAAGGTATACAGGAATCCTGAATTGAAGCATCGGAATCTAAAACTGGACTCACAGGAGTGGTTCAAATCATAGAAAGTTAGTGTGTCAGTCCTCTTGTACTAAATTCAGCATTGGGTTTTTTATATTAAATTCAGATGCAATTTCTGTATTTCATCGTCAATAAGAAGGTACAAGAGATACAGTAATCCTGAAGCGAAGCTTTGGAATCTTAAACTGGACTCACAGGATAGGTTCAAATCACAGAAGGTGAGAGTGTCAGTCCTCTTGTACTTAAGTCGGCATTGTGCCTTTTGTATTAAATTCGGATGAAATTTCTGTGTTTCATCGTCAATAAGAAGGTCCAAGGGATACAGTAAACCTGAAGTGAAGCATCGGAATCTGAAACTGGACTCAAAGGAGAGGTTCATATCACAGAAAGTGAGAGTGTCAGTCCTCTTGTACTTATGTCGGCATTGTGCCCTTTGTATTAAATTCGGATGCAATTTCTGTGTTTCATCGTCAATAAGAAGGTCCAAGGGATACAGTAAACCTGAAGTGAAGCATCGGAATCTAAAACTGGACTCACAGGAGAGGTTCAAATCATTGAAACTGAGAGTCTCAGTCGTCTTGTACTTATGTCGGCACTGTGCTTTTTGTATTAAATTCGGATGCAATTTCTGTGTTTCATCGTCAATAAGAAGGTCCCAGGTTTACAGGAAACCTGAAGTGAAGCATCGGAGTCTAAAACTGGACTCACAGAAGAGGTTCATATCATTCAAAGTGAGAGTGTGAGTATTCTTGTTCTTAATTCGGCATTCGGCCTTTGATATTAAATTCGGATTCAATTTCTGTGTTTCATCGTCAATACGAAGGTCCAAGGGATACAGTAAACCTGAAGTGAAGCATCGGAATCTAAAACTGCACTCACAGGGTAGGTTCAAATCATAGAACGTGAGAGTGTCAGTCCTCTTTTACTGAAGTCGGCATTGTGCCTTTTGTAATAAATTCGGATGCAATTGCTGTGTTTCACCGTCAATAAGAAGGTCCAAGGGATACAGTAAACCTGAAGTGAAGCATCGGAATCTAAAACTGGACTCACAGGAAGGGTTCAAATCTTAGAAAGTGAGAAAGTCAGTCCTCTTGTACTTAAGTCGGCATTGTGCCTTTTGTATTAAATTCGGATGCTATTTCTGTGTTTCATCGTCAATAAGAAGGTCCAAGGGGTCCAGTAAACCTGAAGTGAAGCATCGAAATCTAAAACTGGACTCACAGGAGAGGTTCAAATCATAGAAAGTTAGTGTGTCAGTCCTCTTGTACTTAATTCGGCATTGGGCCTTTTATATTAAATTCGGATGCAATTTCTGTGTTTCATCGTCAATAAGAAGGTACAAGAGATACAGTAAACCTGAAGCGAAGCTTTGGAACCTTAAGCTGGACTCACAGGATAGGTTCATATCATAGAAGGTGAGAGTGTCAGTCCTCTTGTACTTAATTCGGCATTGTGCCATTTGTATTAAATTCGGTTGCAATTTCTGTGTCTCATCGTCAATAAGAAGGTCCAAGGGATGCAGTAAACCTGAAGTGAAGCATTGGAATCTGAAACTGGACTCAAAGGAGAGGTTCACATCACAGAAAGTGAGAGTGTCAGTCCTCTTGTACTTAAGTCGGCATTGTGCCATTTGTATTAAATTCGGATGCAATTTCTGTGTTTCATCGTCAATAAGAAGGTCCAAGGATACAGTAAACCTGAAGTGAAGCATTGGAATCTGAAACTGGACTCAAATGAGGGGTTCATATCACAGAAAGTGAGAGTGTCAGTCTTCTTGTACTTAAGTCGGCATTGTGCCTTTTGTAATAAATTCGGATGCAATTTCTGTGTTCCATCGTCAATAAGAAGGTCCAAGGGATACTGTAAACCTGAAGTGAAGCATCGGAATCTAAAACTAGACTCACAGGAGAGGTTCAAATTATAGAAAGTGAGAGTGTCAGTCCTCTTGTACTTAAGTCGGCATTGGGCCTTTTGTATCAAATTCGGATCCAATATCTGTGTTTCATCGTCAATAAGATGGTCCAAGGGATACAGTAAACCTGAAGTGAAGCATCGGAATCTAAAACTGGACTCATGGGAGAGGTTCAAATAATAGAAAGTTAGAGTGTCAGTCCTCTTGTACTTAAGTCGGCATTGTGCCTTTTGTATTGAATTCGGATGCAATTTCTGTGTTTCATCGTCAATAAGAAGGTCCAAGAAGTACAGTAAACCTGAAGCAAAGCATCGGAATCTAAAACTGGACTTACAGGAGAGGTCAAATCATAGAAAGTTATAGTGTCAGTCCTCTTGTACTTAAGTCGGCATTGTGCCTTTTGTATCTAATTCGGATGCAATTTCTGTGTTTCATCGTCAATTAGAAGGTCCAAGGTATACAGGAAACCTGAAGTGAAGCATCAGAATCGAAAACTGGACTCACAGGAGTGGTTCAAATCATAGGAAGTTAGTGTGTCAGTCCTCTTGTACTTAATTCGGCATTGGGCCCTTTATATTAACTTCGGATGCAATTTCTGGGTTTCATCGTCAATAAGAAGGTACAAGAGATACAGTAAAGCTGAAGCGAAGCTTTGGAATCTGAAACTGGACTCACAGGTTAGGTTCAAATCATAGAAGGTGAGAGTGTCAGTCCTCTTGTACTTAAGTCGGCATTGTGCCTTTTGTATTAAATTCGGATGCAATTTCTGTGTTCCATCGTCAATAAGAAGGTCCAAGGGATACAGTAAACCTGAAGTGAAGCATCGGAATCTGAAACTGGACTCAAAGGAGAGGTTCATATCACAGAAAGTGAGAGTCTCAGTCCTCTTGTACGTAAGTCGGCATTGTGCCTTTTGTATTAAAATCGGATGCATTATCTGTGTTTCATCGTCAATAAGAAGGTACGAGGGATACAGTAAACCTGAAGTGAAGCATCGGAATCTAAAACTGCACTCACAGGATAGGTTCAAATCATAGAACGTGAGAGTGTCAGTCCTCTTTTACTGATGTCGGCATTGTGCCTTTTGTAACAAATTCGGAAGCAATTTCTGTGTTTCATCGTCAATAAGAAGGTCCAAGGGATACAGTAAACCTGAAGTGAAGCATCGGAATCTAAAACTGGACTCACAGGACAGGTTCAAATCATAGAAAGTGGGTGTGTCAGTCATATTGTACTTAAGTCGGCATTGTGCCTTTTGTATTAAATTCGGATGCAATTTCTATGTTTCATCGTCAATTAGAAGGTCCAAGGGATGCAGTAAACCTGAAGTGAAGCATTGGAATCTGAAACTGGACTCAAAGGAGAGGTTCATATCACAGAAAGTGAGAGTGTCAGTCCTCTTGTTCTTAAGTCGGCATTGTGCCTTTTGTATTAAATTCGGATGCAATTTCTGCGTTTCATCGTCAATTAGAAGGTCCAAGGGATACAGTAAACCTGAAGTGAAGCATTGGAATCTGAAACAGGATTTAAAGGAGAGGTTCATAACACAGAAAGTGAGAGTGTCAGTCCTCTTGTACTTTAGTCGGCACTGTGCCTTTTGTATTAAATTCGGATGCAATTTCTGTGTTTCATCGTCAATAAGAAGGTCCAAGGTATACAGGAAACCTGAAGTGAAGCATCGGAGTCTAAAACTGGACTCACAGGAGAGGTTCAAATCATTGAAAGTGAGAGTGTCAGTCCTCTTGTTCTTAATTCGGCATTGTGCCTTTTCTATTAAATTCGGATTCAATTTCTGTGTTTCATCGTCAATAAGAAGGTACAAGGGATACAGTAAACCTGAAGTGAAGCATCGGTATGTAAAACTGCACTCACAGGATAGGTTCAAATCATAGAACGTGAGAGTGTCAGTCCTCTTTTACTGAAGTCGGCATTGTGCCTTTTGTAATAAATTCGGATGCAATTTCTGTGTTCCATCGTCAATAAGAAGGTCCAAGGGTAACAGTAAACCTGAAGTGAAGCATCGGAATCTAAAACTGGACTCACAGGACAGGTTCAAATCATAGAAAGTGAGAGTGTCAGTCTTCTTGTACTTAAGTCGGCATTGTGCCTTTTGTATTAAATTCGGATGCAATTTCTGTGTTTCATCGTCAATAAGAAGGTCCAAGGGGTACAGTAAACGTGAAGTGGAGCATCGGAATCCAGAACTGGACTCACAGGAGAGGCTCAAATCATAGAAAGTTAGAGTGTCAGTCCTCTTGTACTTAAGTCGGCATTGTGCCTTTTGTATTAAATTCGGATGCAATATCTGTGATTCATCGTCAATAAGAAGGTCCAAGGGATACTGTAAACCTGAAGTGAAGCATCGGAATCTAAAACTGGACTCACAGGAGAGGCTCAAATCATAGAAAGTTAGAGTGTCAGTCCTCTTGTACTTAAGTCGGCATTGTGCCTTTTGTATTAAATTCGGATGCAATATCTGTGATTCATCGTCAATAAGAAGGTCCAAGGGATACTGTAAACCTGAAGTGAAGCATCGGAATCTAAAACTGCACTCACAGGAGAGGTTCAAATTATAGAAAGTGAGAGTGTCAGTCCACTTGTACTTAAGTCGGCATTGTGCCTTTTGTATATAATTCGGATGCAATTTCTGTGTTTCATCGCCAATAAGAAGGTCCAAGGGGTACAGTAAACGTGAAGTGAAGCATCGGAATCCAGAACTGGACTCACAGGAGAGGCTCAAATCATAGAAAGTTAGAGTGTCAGTCCTCTTGTACTTAAGTCGGCATTGTGCCTTTTGTATTAAATTCGGATGCAATATCTGTGATTCATCGTCAATAAGAAGGACCAAGGGATACTGTAAACCTGAAGTGAAGCATCGGAATCTAAAACTGGACTCGCAGGAGAGGTTCAAATTATAGAAAGTGAGAGTGTCAGTCCACTTGTACTTAAGTCGGCATTGTGCCTTTTGTATTGAATTCGGATGCAATTTCTGTGTTTCATCGTCAATAAGAAGGTCCAAGAAGTACAGTAAACCTGAAGCAAAGCATCGGAATCTAAAACTGGACTTACAGGAGAGGTCAAATCATAGAAAGTTAGAGTGTCAGTCCTCTTGTACTTAAGTCGGCATTGTGCCTTTTGTATCTAATTCAGATGCAATTTCTGTGTTTCATCGTCAATTAGAAGGTCCAAGGTATACAGGAAACCTGAAGTGAAGCATCAGAATCGAAAACTGGACTCACAGGAGAGGTTCAAATCATAGAAAGTTAGTGTCTCAGTCCTCTTGTACTTAATTCGGCATTGGGCCCTTTATATTAAATTCGGATGCAATTTCTGGGTTTCATCGTCAATAAGAAGGTACAAGAGATACAGTAAAGCTGAAGCGAAGCTTTGGAATCTTAAACTGGACTCACAGGTTAGGTTCAAATCATAGAAGGTGAGAGTGTCACTCCTCTTGTACTTAAGTCGGCATTGTGCCTTTTGTATTAAATTCGGATGCAATTTCTGTGTTCCATCGTCAATAAGAAGATCCAAGGGATACAGTAAACCTGAAGTGAAGCATCGGAATCTGAAACTGGACTCAAAGGAGAGGTTCATATCACAGAAAGTGAGAGTCTCAGTCCTCTTGTACGTAAGTCGGCATTGTGCCTTTTGTATTAAAATCGGATGCGTTATCTGTGTTTCATCGTCAATAAGAAGGTACGAGGGATACAGTAAACCTGAAGTGAAGCATCGGAATCTAAAACTGCACTCACAGGATAGGTTCAAATCATAGAACGTGAGAGTGTCAGTCCTCTTTTACTGATGTCGGCATTGTGCCTTTTGTAACAAATTCGGAAGCAATTTCTGTGTTCCATCGTCAATAAGAAGGTCCAAGGGATACAGTAAACCTGAAGTGAAGCATCGGAATCTAAAACTGGACTCACAGGACAGGTTCAAATCATAGAAAGTGGGTGTGTCAGTCATCTTGTACTTAAGTCGGCATTGTGCCTTTTGTATTAAATTCGGATGCAATTTCTATGTTTCATCGTCAATAAGAAGGTCCAAGGGATGCAGTAAACCTGAAGTGAAGCATTGGAATCTGAAACTGGACTCAAAGGAGAGGTTCATATCACATAAAGTGAGAGTGTCAGTCCTCTTGTTCTTAAGTCGGCATTGTGCCTTTTGTATTAAATTCGGATGCAATTTCTGCGTTTCATCGTCAATTAGAAGGTCCAAGGGATACAGTAAACCTGAAGTGAAGCATTGGAATCTGAAACTGGATTTAAAGGAGAGGTTCATAACACAGAAAGTGAGAGTGTCAGTCCTCTTGTACTTAAGTCGGCACTGTGCCTTTTGTATTAAATTCGGATGCAATTTCTGTGTTTCATCGTCAATAAGAAGGTCCAAGGTATACAGGAAACCTGAAGTGAAGCATCGGAGTCTAAAACTGGACTCACAGGAGAGGTTCAAATCATTGAAAGTGAGAGTGTCAGTCCTCTTGTTCTTAATTCGGCATTGTGCCTTTTCTATTAAATTCGGACTCAATTTCTGTGTTTCATCGTCAATATGAAGGTACAAGGGATACAGTAAACCTGAAGTGAAGCATCGGTATGTAAAACTGCACTCACAGGATAGGTTCAAATCATAGAACGTGAGAGTGTCAGTCCTCTTTTACTGAAGTCGGCATTGTGCCTTTTGTAATAAATTCGGATGCAATTTCTGTGTTCCATCGTCAATAAGAAGGTCCAAGGGTAACAGTAAACCTGAAGTGAAGCATCGGAATCTAAAACTGGACTCACAGGACAGGTTCAAATCATAGAAAGTGAGAGTGTCAGTCTTCTTGTACTTAAGTCGGCATTGTGCCTTTTGTATTAAATTCGGATGCAATTTATGTGTTTCATCGTCAATAAGAAGGTCCAAGGGGTACAGTAAACGTGAAGTGAAGCATCGGAATCCAGAACTGGACTCACAGGAGAGGCTCAAATCATAGAAAGTTAGAGTGTCAGTCCTCTTGTACTTAAGTCGGCATTGTGCCTTTTGTATTAAATTCGGATGCAATATCTGTGATTCATCGTCAATAAGAAGGTCCAAGCGATACTGTAAACCTGAAGTGAAGCATCGGAATCTAAAACTGGACTCACAGGAGAGGTTCAAATTATAGAAAGTGAGAGTGTCAGTCCACTTGTACTTAAGTCGGCATTGTGCCTTTTGTATATAATTCGGATGCAATTTCTGTGTTTCATCGTCAATAAGAAGGTCCAAGGGGTACAGTAAACGTGAAGTGAAGCATCGGAATCCAGAACTGGACTCACAGGAGACGCTGAAATCATAGAAAGTTAGAGTGTCAGTCCTCTTGTACTTAAGTCGGCATTGTGCCTTTTGTATTAAATTCGGATGCAATATCTGTGATTCATCGTCAATAAGAAGGTCCAAGGGATACTGTAAACCTGAAGTGAAGCATCGGAATCTAAAACTGGACTCACAGGAGAGGTTCAAATTATAGAAAGTGAGAGTGTCAGTCCACTTGTACTTAAGTCGGCATTGTGCCTTTTGTATTGAATTCGGATGCAATTTCTGTGTTTCATCGTCAATAAGAAGGTCCAAGAAGTACAGTAAACCTGAAGCAAAGCATCGGAATCTAAAACTGGACTTACAGGAGAGGTCAAATCATAGAAAGTTAGAGTGTCAGTCCTCTTGTACTTATGTCGGCATTGTGCCTTTTGTATGTAATTCGGATGCAATTTCTGTGTTTCATCGTCAATTAGAAGGTCCAAGGTATACAGGAAACCTGAAGTGAAGCATCAGAATCGAAAACTGGACTCACAGGAGAGGTTCAAATCACAGAAAGTTAGTGTGTCAGTCCTCTTGTACTTAATTCGGCATTGGGCCCTTTATATTAAATTCGGATGCAATTTCTGGGTTTCATCGTCAATAAGAAGGTACAAGAGATACAGTAAAGCTGAAGCGAAGCTTTGGAATCTTAAACTGGACTCACAGGTTAGGTTCAAATCATAGAAAGTGAGAGTGTCAGTCTTCTTGTACTTAAGTCGGCATTGTGCCTTTTGTATTAAATTCGGATGCAATTTCTGTGTTTCATCGTCAATAAGAAGGTCCAAGGGGTACAGTAAACGTGAAGTGGAGCATCGGAATCCAGAACTGGACTCACAGGAGAGGCTCAAATCATAGAAAGTTAGAGTGTCAGTCCTCTTGTACTTAAGTCGGCATTGTGCCTTTTGTATTAAATTCGGATGCAATATCTGTGATTCATCGTCAATAAGAAGGTCCAAGGGATACTGTAAACCTGAAGTGAAGCATCGGAATCTAAAACTGGACTCACAGGAGAGGCTCAAATCATAGAAAGTTAGAGTGTCAGTCCTCTTGTACTTAAGTCGGCATTGTGCCTTTTGTATTAAATTCGGATGCAATATCTGTGATTCATCGTCAATAAGAAGGTCCAAGGGATACTGTAAACCTGAAGTGAAGCATCGGAATCTAAAACTGCACTCACAGGAGAGGTTCAAATTATAGAAAGTGAGAGTGTCAGTCCACTTGTACTTAAGTCGGCATTGTGCCTTTTGTATATAATTCGGATGCAATTTCTGTGTTTCATCGCCAATAAGAAGGTCCAAGGGGTACAGTAAACGTGAAGTGAAGCATCGGAATCCAGAACTGGACTCACAGGAGAGGCTCAAATCATAGAAAGTTAGAGTGTCAGTCCTCTTGTACTTAAGTCGGCATTGTGCCTTTTGTATTAAATTCGGATGCAATATCTGTGATTCATCGTCAATAAGAAGGACCAAGGGATACTGTAAACCTGAAGTGAAGCATCGGAATCTAAAACTGGACTCGCAGGAGAGGTTCAAATTATAGAAAGTGAGAGTGTCAGTCCACTTGTACTTAAGTCGGCATTGTGCCTTTTGTATTGAATTCGGATGCAATTTCTGTGTTTCATCGTCAATAAGAAGGTCCAAGAAGTACAGTAAACCTGAAGCAAAGCATCGGAATCTAAAACTGGACTTACAGGAGAGGTCAAATCATAGAAAGTTAGAGTGTCAGTCCTCTTGTACTTAAGTCGGCATTGTGCCTTTTGTATCTAATTCAGATGCAATTTCTGTGTTTCATCGTCAATTAGAAGGTCCAAGGTATACAGGAAACCTGAAGTGAAGCATCAGAATCGAAAACTGGACTCACAGGAGAGGTTCAAATCATAGAAAGTTAGTGTCTCAGTCCTCTTGTACTTAATTCGGCATTGGGCCCTTTATATTAAATTCGGATGCAATTTCTGGGTTTCATCGTCAATAAGAAGGTACAAGAGATACAGTAAAGCTGAAGCGAAGCTTTGGAATCTTAAACTGGACTCACAGGTTAGGTTCAAATCATAGAAGGTGAGAGTGTCACTCCTCTTGTACTTAAGTCGGCATTGTGCCTTTTGTATTAAATTCGGATGCAATTTCTGTGTTCCATCGTCAATAAGAAGATCCAAGGGATACAGTAAACCTGAAGTGAAGCATCGGAATCTGAAACTGGACTCAAAGGAGAGGTTCATATCACAGAAAGTGAGAGTCTCAGTCCTCTTGTACGTAAGTCGGCATTGTGCCTTTTGTATTAAAATCGGATGCGTTATCTGTGTTTCATCGTCAATAAGAAGGTACGAGGGATACAGTAAACCTGAAGTGAAGCATCGGAATCTAAAACTGCACTCACAGGATAGGTTCAAATCATAGAACGTGAGAGTGTCAGTCCTCTTTTACTGATGTCGGCATTGTGCCTTTTGTAACAAATTCGGAAGCAATTTCTGTGTTCCATCGTCAATAAGAAGGTCCAAGGG
Organism: Schistocerca serialis cubense; assembly: GCF_023864345.2. Taxonomy (NCBI): domain Eukaryota; kingdom Metazoa; phylum Arthropoda; class Insecta; order Orthoptera; family Acrididae; genus Schistocerca; species Schistocerca serialis. The sequence goes on from NC_064639.1 coordinate 59,054,317, forward strand.
ATACAGTAAACCTGAAGTGAAGCATCGGAATCTAAAACTGGACTCACAGGACAGGTTCAAATCATAGAAAGTGGGTGTGTCAGTCATCTTGTACTTAAGTCGGCATTGTGCCTTTTGTATTAAATTCGGATGCAATTTCTATGTTTCATCGTCAATAAGAAGGTCCAAGGGATGCAGTAAACCTGAAGTGAAGCATTGGAATCTGAAACTGGACTCAAAGGAGAGGTTCATATCACATAAAGTGAGAGTGTCAGTCCTCTTGTTCTTAAGTCGGCATTGTGCCTTTTGTATTAAATTCGGATGCAATTTCTGCGTTTCATCGTCAATTAGAAGGTCCAAGGGATACAGTAAACCTGAAGTGAAGCATTGGAATCTGAAACTGGATTTAAAGGAGAGGTTCATAACACAGAAAGTGAGAGTGTCAGTCCTCTTGTACTTAAGTCGGCACTGTGCCTTTTGTATTAAATTCGGATGCAATTTCTGTGTTTCATCGTCAATAAGAAGGTCCAAGGTATACAGGAAACCTGAAGTGAAGCATCGGAGTCTAAAACTGGACTCACAGGAGAGGTTCAAATCATTGAAAGTGAGAGTGTCAGTCCTCTTGTTCTTAATTCGGCATTGTGCCTTTTCTATTAAATTCGGACTCAATTTCTGTGTTTCATCGTCAATATGAAGGTACAAGGGATACAGTAAACCTGAAGTGAAGCATCGGTATGTAAAACTGCACTCACAGGATAGGTTCAAATCATAGAACGTGAGAGTGTCAGTCCTCTTTTACTGAAGTCGGCATTGTGCCTTTTGTAATAAATTCGGATGCAATTTCTGTGTTCCATCGTCAATAAGAAGGTCCAAGGGTAACAGTAAACCTGAAGTGAAGCATCGGAATCTAAAACTGGACTCACAGGACAGGTTCAAATCATAGAAAGTGAGAGTGTCAGTCTTCTTGTACTTAAGTCGGCATTGTGCCTTTTGTATTAAATTCGGATGCAATTTATGTGTTTCATCGTCAATAAGAAGGTCCAAGGGGTACAGTAAACGTGAAGTGAAGCATCGGAATCCAGAACTGGACTCACAGGAGAGGCTCAAATCATAGAAAGTTAGAGTGTCAGTCCTCTTGTACTTAAGTCGGCATTGTGCCTTTTGTATTAAATTCGGATGCAATATCTGTGATTCATCGTCAATAAGAAGGTCCAAGCGATACTGTAAACCTGAAGTGAAGCATCGGAATCTAAAACTGGACTCACAGGAGAGGTTCAAATTATAGAAAGTGAGAGTGTCAGTCCACTTGTACTTAAGTCGGCATTGTGCCTTTTGTATATAATTCGGATGCAATTTCTGTGTTTCATCGTCAATAAGAAGGTCCAAGGGGTACAGTAAACGTGAAGTGAAGCATCGGAATCCAGAACTGGACTCACAGGAGACGCTGAAATCATAGAAAGTTAGAGTGTCAGTCCTCTTGTACTTAAGTCGGCATTGTGCCTTTTGTATTAAATTCGGATGCAATATCTGTGATTCATCGTCAATAAGAAGGTCCAAGGGATACTGTAAACCTGAAGTGAAGCATCGGAATCTAAAACTGGACTCACAGGAGAGGTTCAAATTATAGAAAGTGAGAGTGTCAGTCCACTTGTACTTAAGTCGGCATTGTGCCTTTTGTATTGAATTCGGATGCAATTTCTGTGTTTCATCGTCAATAAGAAGGTCCAAGAAGTACAGTAAACCTGAAGCAAAGCATCGGAATCTAAAACTGGACTTACAGGAGAGGTCAAATCATAGAAAGTTAGAGTGTCAGTCCTCTTGTACTTATGTCGGCATTGTGCCTTTTGTATGTAATTCGGATGCAATTTCTGTGTTTCATCGTCAATTAGAAGGTCCAAGGTATACAGGAAACCTGAAGTGAAGCATCAGAATCGAAAACTGGACTCACAGGAGAGGTTCAAATCACAGAAAGTTAGTGTGTCAGTCCTCTTGTACTTAATTCGGCATTGGGCCCTTTATATTAAATTCGGATGCAATTTCTGGGTTTCATCGTCAATAAGAAGGTACAAGAGATACAGTAAAGCTGAAGCGAAGCTTTGGAATCTTAAACTGGACTCACAGGTTAGGTTCAAATCATAGAAGGTGAGAGTGTCAGTCCTCTTGTACTTAAGTCGGCATTGTGCCTTTTGTATTAAATTCGGATGCAATTTCTGTGTTCCATCGTCAATAAGAAGATCCAAGGGATACAGTAAACCTGAAGTGAAGCATCGGAATCTGAAACTGGACTCAAAGGAGAGGTTCATATCACAGAAAGTGAGAGTCTCAGTCCTCTTGTACGTAAGTCGGCATTGTGCCTTTTGTATTAAAATCGGATGCATTATCTGTGTTTCATCGTCAATAAGAAGGTACGAGGGATACAGTAAACCTGAAGTGAAGCATCGGAATCTAATACTGCACTCACAGGATAGGTTCAAATCATAGAACGTGAGAGTGTCAGTCCTCTTTTACTGATGTCGGCATTGTGCCTTTTGTAACAAATTCGGAAGCAATTTCTGTGTTTCATCGTCAATAAGAAGGTCCAAGGGATACAGTAAACCTGAAGTGAAGCATTGGAATCTGAAACTGGACTCAAAGGAGAGGTTCATATCACAGAAAGTGAGAGTGTCAGTCCTCTAGTTCTTAAGTCGGCATTGTGCCTTTTGTATTAAATTCGGATGCAATTTCTGCGTTTCATCGTCAATTAGAAGGTCCAAGGGATACAGTAAACCTGAAGTGAAGCATTGGAATCTGAAACTGGATTTAAAGGAGAGGTTCATAACACAGAAAGTGAGAGTGTCAGTCCTCTTGTACTTAAGTCGGCACTGTGCCTTTTGTATTAAATTCGGATACAATTTCTGTGTTTCATCGTCAATAAGAAGGTCCAAGGTATACAGGAAACCTGAAGTGAAGCATCGGAGTCTAAAACTGGACTCACAGGAGAGGTTCAAATCATTGAAAGTGAGAGTGTCAGTCCTCTTGTTCTTAATTCGGCATTGTGCCTTTTCTATTAAATTCGGACTCAATTTCTGTGTTTCATCGTCAATAAGAAGGTACAAGGGATACAGTAAACCTGAAGTGAAGCATCGGTATGTAAAACTGCACTCACAGGATAGGTTCAAATCATAGAACGTGAGAGTGTCAGTCCTCTTTTACTGAAGTCGGCATTGTGCCTTTTGTAATAAATTCGGATGCAATTTCTGTGTTCCATCGTCAATAAGAAGGTCCAAGGGTAACAGTAAACCTGAAGTGAAGCATCGGAATCTAAAACTGGACTCACAGGACAGGTTCAAATCATAGAAAGTGAGAGTGTCAGTCTTCTTGTACTTAAGTCGGCATTGTGCCTTTCGTATTAAATTCGGATGCAATTTCTGTGTTTCATCGTCAATAAGAAGGTCCAAGGGGTACAGTAAACGTGAAGTGAAGCATCGGAATCCAGAACTGGACTCACAGGAGAGGCTCAAATCATAGAAAGGTAGAGTTTCAGTCCTCTTGTACTTAAGTCGGCATTGTGCCTTTTGTATTAAATTCGGATGCAATATCTGTGATTCATCGTCAATAAGAAGGTCCAAGCGATACTGTAAACCTGAAGTGAATCATCGGAATCTAAAACTGGACTCACAGGAGAGGTTCAAATTATAGAAAGTGAGAGTGTCAGTCTACTTGTACTTAAGTCGGCATTGGGCCTTTTGTATTAAATTCGGATCCAATTTCTGTGTTTCATCGTCAATAAGATGGTCCAAGGGATACAGTAAACCTGAAGTGAAGCATCGGAATCTAAAACTGGACTCATAGGAGAGGTTCAAATAATAGAAAGTTAGAGTGTCAGTCGTCTTGTACTTAAGTCGGCATTGTGCCTTTTGTATATAATTCGGATGCAATTTCTGTGTTTCATCGTCAATAAGAAGGTCCAAGAAGTACAGTAAACCTGAAGCAAAGCATCGGAATCTAAAACTGGACTCACAGGAGAGGTTCAAATCATAGAAAGTTAGAGTGTCAGTCCTCTTGTACTTAAGTCGGCATTGTGCCTTTTGTATCTAATTCGGATGCAATTTCTGTGTTTCATCGTCAATTAGAAGGTCCAAGGTATACAGGAAACCTGAAGTGAAGCATCAGAATCTAAAACTGGACTCACAGGAGAGGTTCAAATCATTGAAAGTTAGTGTGTCAGTCCTCTTGTACTTAATTCGGCATTGGGCCCTTTATATTAAATTTGGATGCAATTTCTGTGTTTCATCGTCAATAAGAAGGTACAAGAGATACAGTAAACCTGAAGCGAAGCTTTGGAATCTTAAACTAGACTCACAGGTTAGGTTCAAATCATAGAAGGTGAGAGCGTCAGTCCTCTCGTACTTAAGTCGGCACTGTGCCTTTTGTGTTAAATTCGGATGCAATTTCTGTGTTCCATCGTCAATAAGAAGGTCCAAGGGATACAGTAAACCTGAAGTGAAGCATCGGAATCTGAAACTGGACTCAAAGGAGAGGTTCATATCACAGAAAGTGAGAGTCTCAGTCCTCTTGTACGTAAGTCGGCATTGTGCCTTTTGTATTAAATTCGGATGCAATATCTGTGTTTCATCGTCAATAAGAAGGTACAAGGGATACAGTAAAACTGAAGTGAAGCATCGGAATCTAAAACTGCACTCACAGGATAGGTTCAAATCATAGAACGTGAGAGTGTCAGTCCTCTTTTACTGATGTCGGCATTGTGCCTATTGTAATAAATTCGGAAGCAATTTCTGTGTTTCATCGTCAATAAGAAGGTCCAAGGGATACAGTAAACCTGAAGTGAAGCATCGGAATCTAAAACTGGACTCACAGGACAGGTTCAAATCATAGAAAGTGGGAGTGTCAGTCATCTTTTACTTAAGTCGGCATTGTGCCTTTTGTATTAAATTCGGATGCAATTTCTGTGTTTCATCGTCAATAAGAAGGTCCAAGGGATACAGTAAACCTGAAGGGAAGCATCGGAATCTAAAACAGGACTCTCAGGAGAGGTTCAAATCATAGAAAGTTAGAGTGTCAGTCCTTTTGTACTTAAGTCGGCATTGTGCCTTTTGTATTAAATTCGGATGCAATATCTGTGTTTCATCGTCAATAAGAAGGTCCAAGGGATACTGTAAACCTGAAGTGAAGCATCGGAATCTAAAACTCGACTCACAGGAGGGTTCAAATTATAGAAAGTGAGAGTGTCAGTTCTCTTGTACTTAAGTCGGCATTGGGCCTTTTGTATTAAATTCGGATCCAATTTCTGTGTCTCATCGTGAATAGGAAGGTCCAAGGTATACAGTCAACCTGAAGTGAAGCATCGGAATCTAAAACTGGCTCATAGGAGAGGTTCAAATAATAGAAAGTTAGAGTGTCGGTCGTCTTGTACTTAAGTCGGCATTGTGCCTTTTGTATTAAATTCGGATGCAATTTGTGTGTTTCATCGTTAATAAGAAGGTCCTAGGGATACAGTGAACCTGAAGTGAGGCATCGGAATCTAAAACTGGACTCACAGGAGAGGTTGAAATCATTGAAAGTGAGAGTGTCAATCCTCTTGTTCTTAATTCGGCATTGGGCCTTTTATATTGAATTCGGATTCAATTTCTGTGTTTCATCGTCAATAAGAAGGTACAAGGGATACAGTAAACCTGAAGTGAAGCATCGGAATCTAAAACTGCACTCACAGGATAGGTTCAAATCATAGAACGTGAGAGTGTCAGTCCTCTTTTACTGAAGTCGGCATTGTGCCTTTTGTAATAAATTCGGATGCAATTTCTGTGTTCCATCGTTAATAAGAAGGTCCAAGGGATACTGTAAACCTGAAGTGAAGCATCGGAATCTAAAACTAGACTCACAGGAGCGGTTCAAATTATAGAAAGTGAGAGTGTCAGTCCTCTTGTACTTAAGTCGGCATTGGGCCTTTTGTATTAAATTCGGATCCAATTTCTGTGTTTCATCGTCAATAAGATGGTCCAAGGGATACAGTAAACCTGAAGTGAAGCATCGGAATCTAAAACTGGACTCATAGGAGAGGTTCAAATAATAGAAAGTTAGAGTGTCAGTCGTCTTGTACTTAAGTCGGCATTGTGCCTTTTGTATTGAATTCGGATGCAATTTCTGTGTTTCATCCTCAATAAGAAGGTCCAAGAAGTACAGTAAACCTGAAGCAAAGCATCAGAATCGAAGACTGGACTCACAGGAGAGGTTCAAATCATAGAAAGTTAGTGTGTCAGTCCTCTTGTACTTGATTCGGCATTGGGCCCTTTATATTAAATTCGGATGCAATTTCTGTGTTTCATCGTCAATAAGAAGGTACAAGAGATACAGTAAACCTGAAGCGAAGCTTTGGAATCTGAAACTGGACTCACAGGTTAGGTTCAAATCATAGAAGGTGAGAGTGTCAGTCCTCTTGTACTTAAGTCGGCATTGTGCCTTTTGTATTAAATTCGGATGCAATTTCTGTGTTCCATCGACAATAAGAAGGTCCAAGGGATACAGTAAACCTGAAGTGAAGCATCGGAATCTGAAACTGGACTCAAAGGAGAGGTTCATATCACAGAAAGTGAGAGTCTCAGTCCTCTTGTACGTAAGTCGGCATTGTGCCTTTTGTATTAAATTCGCATGCAATATCTGTGTTTCATCGTCAATAAGAAGGTCCAAGGGATACAGTAAACCTGAAGTGAAGCATCGGAATCTAAAACTGGACTCACAGGACAGGTTCAAATCATAGAAAGTGGGAGTGTCAGTCATCTTTCACTTAAGTCGGCATTGTGCCTTTTGTATTAAATTCGGATGCAATTTCTGTGTTTCATCGTCAATAAGAAGGTCCAAGGGATACAGTAAACCTGAAGTGAAGCATCGGAATCTAATACTGGACTCACAGGAGAGGTTCAAATCATAGAAAGTTAGAGTGTCAGTCCTCTTGTACTTAAGTCGGCATTGTGCATTTTGTATTAAATTCGGATGCAATATCTGTGTTTCATCGTCAATAAGAAGGTCCAAGGGATACTGTAAACCTGAAGTGAAGCATCGGAATATAAAACTGGACTCACAGGAGGGTTCAAATTATAGAAAGTGAGAGTGTCAGTTCTCTTGTACTTAAGTCGGCATTGGGCCCTTTGTATTAAATTCGGATCCAATTTCTGTGTTTCATCGTCAATAAGAAGGTCCAATGGAAACAGTAAACCTGAAGTGAAGCATCGGAATCTAAAACTGGACTCATAGGAGAGGTTCCAATAATAGAAAGTTAGATTGTCGGTCGTCTTGTACTTAAGTCGGCATTGTGCCTTTTGTATTAAATTCGGATGCAATTTGTGTGTTTCATCGTCAATAGGAAGGTCCAAGGTATACAGTCAACATGGAGTGAAGCATCGGAATCTAATACTGGACTCACTGGAGAGGTTCAAATCATAGAAAGTTAGAGTGTCAGTCCTCTTGTACTTAAGTCGGTATTGTGCCTTTTGCATTAAATTCGGATGCAATTTCTGTATTTCATCGTTAATAAGAAGGTCCTAGGGATACAGTGAACCTGAAGTGAGGCATCGGAATCTAAAACTGGACTCACAGGAGAGGTTGAAATCATTGAAAGTGAGAGTGTCAGTCCTCTTGTTCTTAATTCGGCATTGGGCCTTTTATATTGAATTCGGATTCAATTTCTGTGTTTCATCGTCAATAAGAAGGTACAAGGGATACAGTAAACCTGAAGTGAAGCATCGGAATCTAAAACTGCACTCACAGGATAGGTTCAAATCATAGAACGTGAGAGTGTCAGTCCTCTGTTACTAAAGTCGGCATTGTGCCTTTTATAATAAATTCGGATGCAATTTCTGTGTTCCATCGTTAATAAGAAGGTCCAAGGGATACTGTAAACCTGAAGTGAAGCATCGGAATCTAAAACTAGACTCACAGGAGCGGTTCAAATTATAGAAAGTGAGAGTGTCAGTCCTCTTGTACTTAAGTCGGCATTGGGCCTTTTGTATTAAATTCGGATCCAATTTCTGTGTTTCATGGTCAATAAGATGGTCCAAGGGATACAGTAAACCTGAAGTGAAGCATCGGAATCTAAAACTGGACTCATAGGAGAGGTTCAAATAATAGAAAGTTAGAGTGTCAGCCGCCTTGTACTTAAGTCGGCATTGTGCCTTTTGTATTGAATTCGGATGCAATTTCTGTGTTTCATCCTCAATAAGAAGGTCCAAGAAGTACAGTAAACCTGAAGCAAAGCATCAGAATCGAAAACTGGTCTCACAGGAGAGGTTCAAATCAAAGAAAGTTAGTGTGTCAGTCCTCTTGTACTTAATTCGGCATTGGGCCCTTTATATTAAATTCGGATGCAATTTCTGTGTTTCATCGTCAATAAGAAGGTCCAAGAGATACAGTAAACCTGAAGCGAAGCTTTGGAATCTGAAACTGGACTCACAGGTTAGGTTCAAATCATAGAAGGTGAGAGTGTCAGTCCTCTTGTACTTAAGTCGGCATTGTGCCTTTTGTATTAAATTCGGATGCAATTTCTGTGTTCCATCGTCAATAAGAAGGTCCAAGGGATACAGTAAACCTGAAGTGAAGCATCGGAATCTGAAACTGGACTCAAAGGAGAGGTTCATATCACAGAAAGTGAGAGTCTCAGTCCTCTTGTACGTAAATCGGCATTGTGCCTTTTGTATAAAATTCGCATGCAATATCTGTGTTTCATCGTCAATAAGAAGGTACGAGGGATACAGTAAACCTGAAGTGAAGCATCGGAATCTAAAACTGCACTCACAGGATAGGTTCAAATCATAGAACGTGAGAGTGTCAGTCCACTTTTACTGATGTCGGCATTGTGCCTTTTGTAATAAATTCGGAAGCAATTTCTGTGTTTCATCGTCAATAAGAAGGTCCAAGGGATACAGTAAACCTGAAGTGAAGTATCGGAATCTAAAACTGGACTCACAGGACAGGTTCAAATCATAGAAAGTGGGTGTGTCAGTCATCTTGTACTTAAGTCGGCATTGTGCCTTTTGTATTAAATTCGGATGCAATTTCTGTGTTTCATCGTCAATAAGAAGGTCCAAGGGATGCAGTTAACCTGAAGTGAAGCATCGGAATCTAAAACTCGACTCACAGGAGGGTTCAAATTATAGAAAGTGAGAGTGTCAGTTCTCTTGTACTTAAGTCGGCATTGGGCCTTTTGTATTAAATTCGGATCCAATTTCTGTGTCTCATCGTCAATAGGAAGGTCCAAGGTATACAGTCAACCTGAAGTGAAGCATCGGAATCTAAAACTGGACTCATAGGAGAGGTTCAAATAATAGAAAGTTAGAGTGTCGGTCGTCTTGTACTTAAGTCGGCATTGTGCCTTTTGTATTAAATTCGGATGCAATTTGTGTGTTTCATCGTTAATAAGAAGGTCCTAGGGATACAGTGAACCTGAAGTGAGGCATCGGAATCTAAAACTGGACTCACAGGAGAGGTTGAAATCATTGAAAATGAGAGTGTCAATCCTCTTGTTCTTAATTCGGCATTGGGCCTTTTATATTGAATTCGGATTCAATTTCTGTGTTTCATCGTCAATAAGAAGGTACAAGGGATACAGTAAACCTGAAGTGAAGCATCGGAATCTAAAACTGCACTCACAGGATAGGTTCAAATCATAGAACGTGAGAGTGTCAGTCCTCTTTTACTGAAGTCGGCATTGTGCCTTTTGTAATAAATTCGGATGCAATTTCTGTGTTCCATCGTTAATAAGAAGGTCCAAGGGATACTGTAAACCTGAAGTGAAGCATCGGAATCTAAAACAAGACTCACAGGAGCGGTTCAAATTATAGAAAGTGAGAGTGTCAGTCCTCTTGTACTTAAGCCGGCATTGGGCCTTTTGTATTAAATTCGGATCCAATTTCTGTGTTTCATCGTCAATACGATGGTCCAAGGGATACAGTAAACCTGAAGTGAAGCATCGGAATCTAAAACTGGACTCATAGGAGAGGTTCAAATAATAGAAAGTTAGAGTGTCAGTCGTCTTGTACTTAAGTCGGCATTGTGCCTTTTGTATTGAATTCGGATGCAATTTCTGTGTTTCATCCTCAATAAGAAGGTCCAAGAAGTACAGTAAACCTGAAGCAAAGCATCAGAATCGAAAACTGGACTCACAGGAGAGGTTCAAATCATAGAAAGTTAGTGTGTCAGTCCTCTTGTACTTAATTCGGCATTGGGCCCTTTATATTAAATTCGGATGCAATTTCTGTGTTTCATCGTCAATAAGAAGGTACAAGAGATACAGTAAACCTGAAGCGAAGCTTTGGAATCTGAAACTGGACTCACAGGTTAGGTTCAAATCATAGAAGGTGAGAGTGTCAGTCCTCTTGTACTTAAGTCGGCATTGTGCCTTTTGTATTAAATTCGGATGCAATTTCTGTGTTCCATCGACAATAAGAAGGTCCAAGGGATACAGTAAACCTGAAGTGAAGCATCGGAATCTGAAACTGGACTCAAAGGAGAGGTTCATATCACAGAAAGTGAGAGTCTCAGTCCTCTTGTACGTAAGTCGGCATTGTGCCTTTTGTATTAAATTCGCATGCAATATCTGTGTTTCATCGTCAATAAGAAGGTCCAAGGGATACAGTAAACCTGAAGTGAAGCATCGGAATCTAAAACTGGACTCACAGGACAGGTTCAAATCATAGAAAGTGGGAGTGTCAGTCATCTTTCACTTAAGTCGGCATTGTGCCTTTTGTATTAAATTCGGATGCAATTTCTGTGTTTCATCGTCAATAAGAAGGTCCAAGGGATACAGTAAACCTGAAGTGAAGCATCGGAATCTAATACTGGACTCACAGGAGAGGTTCAAATCATAGAAAGTTAGAGTGTCAGTCCTCTTGTACTTAAGTCGGCATTGTGCATTTTGTATTAAATTCGGATGCAATATCTGTGTTTCATTGTCAATAAGAAGGTCCAAGGGATACTGTAAACCTGAAGTGAAGCATCGGAATATAAAACTGGACTCACAGGAGGGTTCAAATTATAGAAAGTGAGAGTGTCAGTTCTCTTGTACTTAAGTCGGCATTGGGCCTTTTGTATTAAATTCGGATCCAATTTCTGTGTTTCATCGTCAATAAGAAGGTCCAATGGATACAGTAAACCTGAAGTGAAGCATCGGAATCTAAAACTGGACTCATAGGAGAGGTTCCAATAATAGAAAGTTAGATTGTCGGTCGTCTTGTACTTAAGTCGGCATTGTGCCTTTTGTATTAAATTCGGATGCAATTTGTGTGTTTCATCGTCAATAGGAAGGTCCAAGGTATACAGTCAACCTGGAGTGAAGCATCGGAATCTAATACTGGACTCACTGGAGAGGTTCAAATCATAGAAAGTTAGAGTGTCAGTCCTCTTGTACTTAAGTCGGTATTGTGCCTTTTGCATTAAATTCGGATGCAATTTCTGTATTTCATCGTTAATAAGAAGGTCCTAGGGATACAGTGAACCTGAAGTGAGGCATCGGAATCTAAAACTGGACTCACAGGAGAGGTTGAAATCATTGAAAGTGAGAGTGTCAGTCCTCTTGTTCTTATTTCGGCATTGGGCCTTTTATATTGAATTCGGATTCAATTTCTGTGTTTCATCGTCAATAGGAAGGTACAAGGGATACAGTAAACCTGAAGTGAAGCATCGGAATCTAAAACTGCACTCACAGGATAGGTTCAAATCATAGAACGTGAGAGTGTCAGTCCTCTTTTACTAAAGTCGGCATTGTGCCTTTTATAATAAATTCGGATGCAATTTCTGTGTTCCATCGTTAATAAGAAGGTCCAAGGGATACTGTAAACCTGAAGTGAAGCATCGGAATCTAAAACTAGACTCACAGGAGCGGTTCAAATTATAGAAAGTGAGAGTGTCAGTCCTCTTGTACTTAAGTCGGCATTGGGCCTTTTGTATTAAATTCGGATCCAATTTCTGTGTTTCATGGTCAATAAGATGGTCCAAGGGATACAGTAAACCTGAAGTGAAGCATCGGAATCTAAAACTGGACTCATAGGAGAGGTTCAGATAATAGAAAGTTAGAGTGTCAGTCGCCTTGTACTTAAGTCGGCATTGTGCCTTTTGTATTGAATTCGGATGCAATTTCTGTGTTTCATCCTCAATAAGAAGGTCCAAGAAGTACAGTAAACCTGAAGCAAAGCATCAGAATCGAAAACTGGTCTCACAGGAGAGGTTCAAATCAAAGAAAGTTAGTGTGTCAGTCCTCTTGTACTTAATTCGGCATTGGGCCCTTTATATTACATTCGGATGCAATTTCTGTGTTTCATCGTCAATAAGAAGGTCCAAGAGATACAGTAAACCTGAAGCGAAGCTTTGGAATCTGAAACTGGACTCACAGGTTAGGTTCAAATCATAGAAGGTGAGAGTGGCAGTCCTCTTGTACTTAAGTCGGCATTGTGCCTTCTGTATTAAATTCGGATGCAATTTCTGTGTTCCATCGTCAATAAGAAGGTCCAAGGGATACAGTAAACCTGAAGTGAAGCATCGGAATCTGAAACTGGACTCAAAGGAGAGGTTCATATCACAGAAAGTGAGAGTCTCAGTCCTCTTGTACGTAAATCGGCATTGTGCCTTTTGTATAAAATTCGCATGCAATATCTGTGTTTCATCGTCAATAAGAAGGTACGAGGGATACAGTAAACCTGAAGTGAAGCATCGGAATCTAAAACTGCACTCACAGGATAGGTTCAAATCATAGAACGTGGGAGTGTCAGTCCTCTTTTACTGATGTCGGCATTGTGCCTTTTGTAATAAATTCGGAAGCAATTTCTGTGTTTCATCGTCAATAAGAAGGTCCAAGGGATACAGTAAACCTGAAGTGAAGCATCGGAATCTAAAACTGGACTCACAGGACAGGTTCAAATCATAGAAAGTGGGTGTGTCAGTCATCTTGTACTTAAGTCGGCATTGTGCCTTTTGTATTAAATTCGGATGCAATTTCTGTGTTTCATCGTCAATAAGAAGGTCCAAGGGATGCAGTTAACCTGAAGTGAAGCATTGGAATCTGAAACTGGACTCAAAGGAGAGGTTCATATTACAGAAAGTGAGAGTGTCAGTCCTCTTGTTCTTAAGTCGGCATTGTGCCTTTTGTATTAAATTCGGATGCAATATCTGTGTTTCATCGTCAATAAGAAGGTCCAAGGGATACTGTAAACCTGAAGTGAAGCATCGGAATCTAAAACTGGACTCAGAGGAGGGTTCAAATTATAGAAAGTGAGAGTGTCAGTTCTCTTGTACTTAAGTCGGCATTGGGCCTTTTGTATTAAATTCGGATCCAATTTCTGTGTTTCATCGTCAATAAGATGGTCCAATGGATACAGTAAACCTGAAGTGAAGCATCGGAATCTAAAACTGGACTCATAGGAGAGGTTCAAATAATAGAAAGTTAGAGTGTCGGTCGTCTTGTACTTAAGTCGGCATTGTGCCTTTTGTATTAAATTCGGATGCAATTTGTGTGTTTCATCGTCAATAGGAAGGTCCAAGGTGTACAGTCAACCTGGAGTGAAGCATCGGAATCTAATAGTGGACTCTCTGGAGAGGTTCAAATCATAGAAAGTTAGAGTGTCAGTCCTCTTGTACTTAAGTCAGCATTGTGCCTTTTGCATTAAATTCGGATGCAATTTCTGTATTTCATCGTTAATAAGAAGGTCCTAGGGATACAGTGAACCTGAAGTGAGGCATCGGAATCTAAAACTGGACTCACAGGAGAGGCTGAAATCATTGAAAGTGAGAGTGTCAGTCCTCTTGTTCTTAATTCGGCATTGGGCCTTTTATATTGAATTCGGATTCAATTTCTGTGTTTCATCGTCAATAAGACGGTACAAGGGTACAGTAAACCTGAAGTGAAGCATCGGAATCTAAAACTGCACTCACAGGATAGGTTCAAATCATAGAACGTGAGAGTGTCAGTCCTCTTTTACTGAAGTCGGCATTGTGCCTTTTGTAATAAATTCGGATGCAATTTCTGTGTTCCATCGTTAATAAGAAGGTCCAAGGGATACTGTAAACCTGAAGTGAAGCATCGGAATCTAAAACTAGACTCACAGGAGCGGTTCAAATTATAGAAAGTGAGAGTGTCAGTCCTCTTGTACTTAAGTCGGCATTGGGCCTTTTGTATTAAATTTGGATCCAATTTCTGTGTTTCATCGTCAATAAGATGGTCCAAGGGATACAGTAAACGTGAAGTGAAGCATCGGAATCTAAAACTGGACTCATAGGAGAGGTTCAAATAATAGAAAGTTAGAGTGTCAGTCGTCTTGTACTTAAGTCGGCATTGTGCCTTTTGCATTAAATTCGGATGCAATTTCTGTATTTCATCGTTAATAAGAAGGTCCTAGGGATACAGTGAACCTGAAGTGAGGCATCGGAATCTAAAACTGGACTCACAGGAGAGGTTGAAATCATTGAAAGTGAGAGTGTCAGTCCTCTTGTTCTTAATTCGGCATTGGGCCTTTTATATTGAATTCGGATTTAATTTCTGTGTTTCATCGTCAATAAGAAGGTACAAGGGATACAGTAAACCTGAAGTGAAGCATCGGAATCTAAAACTGCACTCACAGGATAGGTTCAAATCATAGAACGTGAGAGTGTCAGTCCTCTTTTACTAAAGTCGGCATTGTGCCTTTTATAATAAATTCGGATGCAATTTCTGTGTTCCATCGTTAATAAGAAGGTCCAAGGGATACTGTAAACCTGAAGTGAAGCATCGGAATCTAAAACTAGACTCACAGGAGCGGTTCAAATTATAGAAAGTGAGAGTGTCAGTCCTCTTGTACTTAAGTCGGCATTGGGCCTTTTGTATTAAATTCGGATCCAATTTCTGTGTTTCATCGTCAATACGATGGTCCAAGGGATACAGTAAACCTGAAGTGAAGCATCGGAATCTAAAACTGGACTCATAGGAGAGGTTCAAATAATAGAAAGTTAGAGTGTCAGTCGTCTTGTACTTAAGTCGGCATTGTGCCTTTTGTATTGAATTCGGATGCAATTTCTGTGTTTCATCCTCAATAAGAAGGTCCAAGAAGTACAGTAAACCTGAAGCAAAGCATCAGAATCGAAAACTGGACTCACAGGAGAGGTTCAAATCATAGAAAGTTAGTGTGTCAGTCCTCTTGTACTTAATTCGGCATTGGGCCCTTTATATTAAATTCGGATGCAATTTCTGTGTTTCATCGTCAATAAGAAGGTACAAGAGATACAGTAAACCTGAAGCGAAGCTTTGGAATCTGAAACTGGACTCACAGGTTTAGTTCAAATCATAGAAGGTGAGAGTGTCAGTCCTCTTGTACTTAAGTCGGCATTGTGCCTTTTGTATTAAATTCGGATGCAATTTCTGTGTTCCATCGACAATAAGAAGGTCCAAGGGATACAGTAAACCTGAAGTGAAGCATCGGAATCTGAAACTGGACTCAAAGGAGAGGTTCATATCACAGAAAGTGAGAGTCTCAGTCCTCTTGTACGTAAGTCGGCATTGTGCCTTTTGTATTAAATTCGCATGCAATATCTGTGTTTCATCGTCAATAAGAAGGTCCAAGGGATACAGTAAACCTGAAGTGAAGCATCGGAATCTAAAACTGGACTCACAGGACAGGTTCAAATCATAGAAAGTGGGAGTGTCAGTCATCTTTCACTTAAGTCGGCATTGTGCCTTTTGTATTAAATTCGGATGCAATTTCTGTGTTTCATCGTCAATAAGAAGGTCCAAGGGATACAGTAAACCTGAAGTGAAGCATCGGAATCTAATACTGGACTCACAGGAGAGGTTCAAATCATAGAAAGTTAGAGTGTCAGTCCTCTTGTACTTAAGTCGGCATTGTGCATTTTGTATTAAATTCGGATGCAATATCTGTGTTTCATTGTCAATAAGAAGGTCCAAGGGATACTGTAAACCTGAAGTGAAGCATCGGAATATAAAACTGGACTCACAGGAGGGTTCAAATTATAGAAAGTGAGAGTGTCAGTTCTCTTGTACTTAAGTCGGCATTGGGCCTTTTGTATTAAATTCGGATCCAATTTCTGTGTTTCATCGTCAATAAGAAGGTCCAATGGATACAGTAAACCTGAAGTGAAGCATCGGAATCTAAAACTGGACTCATAGGAGAGGTTCCAATAATAGAAAGTTAGATTGTCGGTCGTCTTGTACTTAAGTCGGCATTGTGCCTTTTGTATTAAATTCGGATGCAATTTGTGTGTTTCATCGTCAATAGGAAGGTCCAAGGTATACAGTCAACCTGGAGTGAAGCATCGGAATCTAATACTGGACTCACTGGAGAGGTTCAAATCATAGAAAGTTAGAGTGTCAGTCCTCTTGTACTTAAGTCGGTATTGTGCCTTTTGCATTAAATTCGGATGCAATTTCTGTATTTCATCGTTAATAAGAAGGTCCTAGGGATACAGTGAACCTGAAGTGAGGCATCGGAATCTAAAACTGGACTCACAGGAGAGGTTGAAATCATTGAAAGTGAGAGTGTCAGTCCTCTTGTTCTTATTTCGGCATTGGGCCTTTTATATTGAATTCGGATTCAATTTCTGTGTTTCATCGTCAATAGGAAGGTACAAGGGATACAGTAAACCTGAAGTGAAGCATCGGAATCTAAAACTGCACTCACAGGATAGGTTCAAATCATAGAACGTGAGAGTGTCAGTCCTCTTTTACTAAAGTCGGCATTGTGCCTTTTATAATAAATTCGGATGCAATTTCTGTGTTCCATCGTTAATAAGAAGGTCCAAGGGATACTGTAAACCTGAAGTGAAGCATCGGAATCTAAAACTAGACTCACAGGAGCGGTTCAAATTATAGAAAGTGAGAGTGTCAGTCCTCTTGTACTTAAGTCGGCATTGGGCCTTTTGTATTAAATTCGGATCCAATTTCTGTGTTTCATGGTCAATAAGATGGTCCAAGGGATACAGTAAACCTGAAGTGAAGCATCGGAATCTAAAACTGGACTCATAGGAGAGGTTCAGATAATAGAAAGTTAGAGTGTCAGTCGCCTTGTACTTAAGTCGGCATTGTGCCTTTTGTATTGAATTCGGATGCAATTTCTGTGTTTCATCCTCAATAAGAAGGTCCAAGAAGTACAGTAAACCTGAAGCAAAGCATCAGAATCGAAAACTGGTCTCACAGGAGAGGTTCAAATCAAAGAAAGTTAGTGTGTCAGTCCTCTTGTACTTAATTCGGCATTGGGCCCTTTATATTACATTCGGATGCAATTTCTGTGTTTCATCGTCAATAAGAAGGTCCAAGAGATACAGTAAACCTGAAGCGAAGCTTTGGAATCTGAAACTGGACTCACAGGTTAGGTTCAAATCATAGAAGGTGAGAGTGGCAGTCCTCTTGTACTTAAGTCGGCATTGTGCCTTCTGTATTAAATTCGGATGCAATTTCTGTGTTCCATCGTCAATAAGAAGGTCCAAGGGATACAGTAAACCTGAAGTGAAGCATCGGAATCTGAAACTGGACTCAAAGGAGAGGTTCATATCACAGAAAGTGAGAGTCTCAGTCCTCTTGTACGTAAATCGGCATTGTGCCTTTTGTATAAAATTCGCATGCAATATCTGTGTTTCATCGTCAATAAGAAGGTACGAGGGATACAGTAAACCTGAAGTGAAGCATCGGAATCTAAAACTGCACTCACAGGATAGGTTCAAATCATAGAACGTGGGAGTGTCAGTCCTCTTTTACTGATGTCGGCATTGTGCCTTTTGTAATAAATTCGGAAGCAATTTCTGTGTTTCATCGTCAATAAGAAGGTCCAAGGGATACAGTAAACCTGAAGTGAAGCATCGGAATCTAAAACTGGACTCACAGGACAGGTTCAAATCATAGAAAGTGGGTGTGTCAGTCATCTTGTACTTAAGTCGGCATTGTGCCTTTTGTATTAAATTCGGATGCAATTTCTGTGTTTCATCGTCAATAAGAAGGTCCAAGGGATGCAGTTAACCTGAAGTGAAGCATTGGAATCTGAAACTGGACTCAAAGGAGAGGTTCATATTACAGAAAGTGAGTGTCAGTCCTCTTGTTCTTAAGTCGGCATTGTGCCTTTTGTATTAAATTCGGATGCAATATCTGTGTTTCATCGTCAATAAGAAGGTCCAAGGGATACTGTAAACCTGAAGTGAAGCATCGGAATCTAAAACTGGACTCAGAGGAGGGTTCAAATTATAGAAAGTGAGAGTGTCAGTTCTCTTGTACTTAAGTCGGCATTGGGCCTTTTGTATTAAATTCGGATCCAATTTCTGTGTTTCATCGTCAATAAGACGGTCCAATGGATACAGTAAACCTGAAGTGAAGCATCGGAATCTAAAACTGGACTCATAGGAGAGGTTCAAATAATAGAAAGTTAGAGTGTCGGTCGTCTTGTACTTAAGTCGGCATTGTGCCTTTTGTATTAAATTCGGATGCAATTTGTGTGTTTCATCGTCAATAGGAAGGTCCAAGGTGTACAGTCAACCTGGAGTGAAGCATCGGAATCTAATAGTGGACTCTCTGGAGAGGTTCAAATCATAGAAAGTTAGAGTGTCAGTCCTCTTGTACTTAAGTCAGCATTGTGCCTTTTGCATTAAATTCGGATGCAATTTCTGTATTTCATCGTTAATAAGAAGGTCCTAGGGATACAGTGAACCAGAAGTAAGGCATCGGAATCTAAAACTGGACTCACAGGAGAGGCTGAAATCATTGAAAGTGAGAGTGTCAGTCCTCTTGTTCTTAATTCGGCATTGGGCCTTTTATATTGAATTCGGATTCAATTTCTGTGTTTCATCGTCAATAAGACGGTACAAGGGTACAGTAAACCTGAAGTGAAGCATCGGAATCTAAAACTGCACTCACAGGATAGGTTCAAATCATAGAACGTGAGAGTGTCAGTCCTCTTTTACTGAAGTCGGCATTGTGCCTTTTGTAATAAATTCGGATGCAATTTCTGTGTTCCATCGTTAATAAGAAGGTCCAAGGGATACTGTAAACCTGAAGTGAAGCATCGGAATCTAAAACTAGACTCACAGGAGCGGTTCAAATTATAGAAAGTGAGAGTGTCAGTCCTCTTGTACTTAAGTCGGCATTGGGCCTTTTGTATTAAATTTGGATCCAATTTCTGTGTTTCATCGTCAATAAGATGGTCCAAGGGATACAGTAAACCTGAAGTGAAGCATCGGAATCTAAAACTGGACTCATAGGAGAGGTTCAAATAATAGAAAGTTAGAGTGTCAGTCGTCTTGTACTTAAGTCGGCATTGTGCCTTTTGCATTAAATTCGGATGCAATTTCTGTATTTCATCGTTAATAAGAAGGTCCTAGGGATACAGTGAACCTGAAGTGAGGCATCGGAATCTAAAACTGGACTCACAGGAGAGGTTGAAATCATTGAAAGTGAGAGTGTCAGTCCTCTTGTTCTTAATTCGGCATTGGGCCTTTTATATTGAATTCGGATTTAATTTCTGTGTTTCATCGTCAATAAGAAGGTACAAGGGATACAGTAAACCTGAAGTGAAGCATCGGAATCTAAAACTGCACTCACAGGATAGGTTCAAATCATAGAACGTGAGAGTGTCAGTCCTCTTTTACTAAAGTCGGCATTGTGCCTTTTATAATAAATTCGGATGCAATTTCTGTGTTCCATCGTTAATAAGAAGGTCCAAGGGATACTGTAAACCTGAAGTGAAGCATCGGAATCTAAAACTAGACTCACAGGAGCGGTTCAAATTATAGAAAGTGAGAGTGTCAGTCCTCTTGTACTTAAGTCGGCATTGGGCCTTTTGTATTAAATTCGGATCCAATTTCTGTGTTTCATCGTCAATAAGATGGTCCAAGGGATACAGTAAACCTGAAGTGAAGCATCGGAATCTAAAACTGCACTCACAGGATAGGTTCAAATCATAGAACGTGAGAGTGTCAGTCCTCTTTTACTGATGTCGGCATTGTGCCTTTTGTAATAAATTCGGAAGCAATTTCTGTGTTTCATCGTCAATAAGAAGGTCCAAGGGATACAGTAAACCTGAAGTGAAGCATCGGAATCTAAAACTGGACTCACAGGACAGGTTCAAATCATAGAAAGTGGGTGTGTCAGTCATCTTGTACTTAAGTCGGCATTGTGCCTTTTGTATTAAATTTGGATGCAATTTCTGTGTTTCATCGTCAATAAGAAGGTCCAAGGGATGCAGTAAACCTGAAGTGAAGCATTGGAATCTGAAACTGGACTCGAAGGAGAGGTTCATATCACTGAAAGTGAGAGTGTCAGTCCTCTTGTTCTTAAGTCGGCATTGTGCCTTTTGTATTAAATTCGGATGCAATATCTGTGTTTCATCGTCAATAAGAAGGTCCAAGGGATACTGTAAACCTGAAGTGAAGCATCGGAATCTAAAACTGGACTCAGAGGGGGGTTCAAATTATAGAAAGTGAGAGTGTCAGTTCTCTTGTACTTAAGTCGGCATTGGGCCTTTTGTATTAAATTCGGATCCAATTTCTGTGTTTCATCGTCAATAAGAAGGTCCAATGGATACAGTAAACCTGAAGTGAAGCATCGGAATCTAAAACTGGACTCATAGGAGAGGTTCATATAATAGAAAGTTAGAGTGTCGGTCGTCTTGTACTTAAGTCGGCATTGTGCCTTTTGTATTAAATTCGGATGCAATTTGTGTGTTTCATCGTCAATAGGAAGGTCCAAGGTATACAGTCAACCTGGAGTGAAGCATCGGAATCTAATACTGGACTCTCTGGAGAGGTTCAAATCATAGAAAGTTAGAGTGTCAGTCCTCTTGTACTTAAGTCAGCATTGTGCCTTTTGCATTAAATTCGGATGCAATTTCTGTATTTCATCGTTAATAAGAATGTCCTAGGGATACAGTGAACCTGAAGTGAGGCATCGGAATCTAAAACTGGACTCACAGGAGAGGCTGAAATCATTGAACGTGAGAGTGTCAGTCCTCTTGTTCTTAATTCGGCATTGGGCCTTTTATATTGAATTCGGATTCAATTTCTGTGTTTCATCGTCAATAAGAAGGTACAAGGGATACAGTAAACCTGAAGTGAAGCATCGGAATCTAAAACTGCACTCACAGGATAGGTTCAAATCATAGAATGTGAGAGTGTCAGTCCTCTTTTACTGAAGTCGGCATTGTGCCTTTTGTAATAAATTCGGATGCAATTTCTGTGTTCCATCGTTAATAAGAAGGTCCAAGGGATACTGTAAACCTGAAGTGAAGCATCGGAATCTAAAACTAGACTCACAGGAGCGGTTCAAATTATAGAAAGTGAGAGTGTCAGTCCTCTTGTACTTAAGTCGGCATTGGGCCTTTTGTATTAAATTTGGATCCAATTTCTGTGTTTCATCGTCAATAAGATGGTCCAAGGGATACAGTAAACCTGAAGTGAAGCATCGGAATCTAAAACTGGACTCATAGGAGAGGTTCAAATAATAGAAAGTTAGAGTGTCTGTCGTCTTGTACTTAAGTCGGCATTGTGCCTTTTGTATTGAATTCGGATGCAATTTCTGTGTTTCATCCTCAATAAGAAGGTCCAAGAAGTACAGTAAACCTGAAGCAAAGCATCAGAATCGAAAACTGGACTCACAGGAGAGGTTCAAATCATAGAAAGTTAGTGTGTCAGTCCACTTGTACTTAATTCGGCATTAGGCCCTTTATATTAAATTCGGATGCAATTTCTGTGTTTCATCGTCAATAAGAAGGTACAAGAGATACAGTAAACCTGAAGCGAAGCTTTGGAATCTGAAACTGGACTCACAGGTTAGGTTCAAATCATAGAAGGTGAGAGTGTCAGTCCTCTTGTACTTAAGTCGGCATTGTGCCTTTTGTATTAAATTCGGATGCAATTTCTGTGTTCCATCGTCAATAAGAAGGTCCAAGGGATACAGTCAACCTGAAGTGAAGCATCGGAATCTGAAACTGGACTCAAAGGAGAGGTTCATATCACAGAAAGTGAGAGTCTCAGTCCTCTTGTACGTAAGTCGGCATTGTGCCTTTTGTATTAAATTCGCATGCAATATCTGTGTTTCATCGTCAATAAGAAGGTACGAGGGATACAGTAAACCTGAAGTGAAGCATCGGAATCTAAAACTGCACTCACAGGATAGGTTCAAATCATAGAACGTGAGAGTGTCAGTCCTCTTTTACTGATGTCGGCATTGTGCCTTTTGTAATAAATTCGGAAGCAATTTCTGTGTTTCATCGTCAATAAGAAGGTCCAAGGGATACAGTAAACCTGAAGTGAAGCATCGCAATCTAAAACTGGACTCACAGGACAGGTTAAAATCATAGAAAGTGGGTGTGTCAGTCATCTTGTACTTAAGTCGGCATTGTGCCTTTTGTATTAAATTCGGATGCAATTTCTGTGTTTCATCGTCAATAAGAAGGTCCAAGGGATGCAGTAAACCTGAAGTGAAGCATTGGAATCTGAAACTGGACTCAAAGGAGAGGTTCATATCACAGAAAGTGAGAGTGTCAGTCCTCTTGTTCTTAAGTCGGCATTGTGCCTTTTGTATTAAATTCGGATGCAATTTCTGTGTTTCATCGTCAATTAGAAGGTCCAAGGGATACAGTTAACCTGAAGTGAAGCATTGGAATCTGAAACTGGATTCAAAGGAGAGGATCATATCACAGAAAGTGAGAGTGTCAGTCCTCTTGTACTTAAGTCGGCACTGTGCCTTTTGTATTAAATTCGGATGCAATTTCTGTGTTTCATCGTCAATAAGAAGGTCCAAGGTATACAGGAAACCTGAAGTGAAGCATCGGAGTCTAAAACTGGACTCACAGGAGAGGTTCAAATCATTGAAAGTGAGAGTGTCAGTCCTCTTGTTCTTAATTCGGCATTGGGCCTTTTATATTAAATTCGGATTCAATTTCTGTGTTTCATCGTCAATAAGAAGGTACAAGGGATACAGTAAACCTGAAGTGAAGCATCGGTATCTAAAACTGCACTCACAGGATAGGTTCAAATCATAGAACGTGAGAGTGTCAGTCCTCTTTTACTGAAGTCGGCATTGTGCCTTTTGTAATAAATTCGGATGCAATTTCTGTGTTCCATCGTCAATAAGAAGGTCCAAGGGATACAGTAAACCTGAAGTGAAGCATCGGAATCTAAAACTGGACTCACAGGACAGGTTCAAATCATAGAAAGTGAGAGTGTCAGTCTTCTTGTACTTAAGTCGGCATTGTGCCTTTTGTATTAAATTCGGATGCAATTTCTGTGTTTCATCGTCAATAAGAAGGTCCAAGGGGTACAGTAAACCTGAAGTGAAGCATCGGAATCTAGAACTGGACTCACAGGAGAGGTTGAAATCATAGAAAGTTAGAGTGTCAGTCCTCTTGTACTTAAGTCGGCATTGTGCCTTTTGTATTAAATTCGGATGCAATATCTGTGATTCATCGTCAATAAGAAGGTCCAAGGGATACTGTAAACCTGAAGTGAAGCATCGGAATCTAAAACTGGACTCACAGGAGAGGTTCAAATTATAGAAAGTGAGAGTGTCAGTCCTCTTGTACTTAAGTCGGCATTGGGCCTTTTGTATTAAATTCGGATCCAATTTCTGTGTTTCATCGTCAATATGATGGTCCAAGGGATACAGTAAACCTGAAGTGAAGCATCGGAATCTAAAACTGGACTCATAGGAGAGGTTCAAATAGAAGAAAGTTAGAGTGTCAGTCGTCTTGTACTTAAGTCGGCATTGTGCCTTTTGTATCTAATTCGGATGCAATTTCTGTGTTTCATCGTCAATAAGACGGTCCAAGAAGTACAGTAAACCTGAAGCAAAGCTTCGGAATCTAAAATTGGACTCACAGGAGAGGTTCAAATCATAGAAAGTGAGAGTGTCAGTCCTCTTGTACTTAAGTCGGCATTGGGCCTTTTGTATTAAATTCGGATCCAATTTCTGTGTTTCATCGTCAATAAGATGGTCCAAGGGATACAGTAAACCTGAAGTGAAGCATCGGAATCTAAAACTGGACTCATAGGAGAAGTTCAAATAATAGAAAGTTAGAGTGTCAGTCGTCTTGTACATAAGTCGGCATTGTGCCTTTTGTATGGAATTCGGATGCAATTTCTGTGTTTCATCCTCAATAAGAAGGTCCAAGAAGTACAGTAAACCTGAAGCAAAGCATCAGAATCGAAAACTGGACTCACAGGAGAGGTTCAAATCATAGAAAGTTAGTGTGTCAGTCCTCTTGTACTTAATTCGGCATTGGGCCCTTTATACTAAATTCGGATGCAATTTCTGTGTTTCATCGTCAATAAGAAGGTACAAGAGATACAGTAAACCTGAAGCGAAGCTTTGGAATCTGAAACTGGACTCACAGGTTAGGTTCAAATCATAGAAGGTGAGAGTGTCAGTCCTCTTGTACTTAAGTCGGCATTGTGCCTTTTGTATTAAATTCGGATGCAATTTCTGTGTTCCATCGTCAATAAGAAAGTCCAAGGGATACAGTAAACCTGAAGTGAAGCATCGGAATCTGAAACTGGACTCAAAGGAGAGGTTCATATCACAGAAAGTGAGAGTCTCAGTCCTCTTGTACGTAAGTCGGCATTGTGCCTTTTGTATTAAATTCGCATGCAATATCTGTGTTTCATCGTCAATAAGAAGGTACGAGGGATACAGTAAACCTGAAGTGAAGCATCGGAATCTAAAACTGCACTCACAGGATAGGTTCAAATCATAGAACGTGAGAGTGTCAGTCCTCTTTTACTGATGTCGGCATTGTGCCTTTTGTAATAAATTGGGAAGCAATTTCTGTGTTTCATCGTCAATAAGAAGGTCCAAGGGATACAGTAAACCTGAAGTGAAGCATCGGAATCTGAAACTGGACTCATAGGAGAGGTTCAACTAATAGAAAGTTCGAGTGACGGTCGTCTTGTACTTAAGTCGGCATTGTGCCTTTTGTATTAAATTCGGATGCAATTTGTGTGTTTCATCCTCAACAGGAAGGTCCAAGGTATACAGTCAACCTGGAGTGAAGCATCGGAATCTAATACTGGACTCACTGGAGAGGTTCAAATCATAGAAAGTTAGAGTGTCAGTCCTCTTGTACTTAAGTCGGCATTGTGCCTTTTGCATTAAATTCGGATGCAATTTCTGTATTTCATCGTTAATAAGAAGGTCCTAGGGATACAGTGAACCTGAAGTGAGGCATCGGAATCTAAAACTGGACTCACAGGAGAGGTTGAAATCATTGAAAGTGAGAGTGTCAGTCCTCTTGTTCTTAATTCGGCATTGGGCCTTTTATATTGAATTCGGATTCAATTTCTGTGTTTCATCGTCAATAAGAAGGTACAAGGGATACAGTAAACCTGAAGTGAAGCATCGGAATCTAAAACTGCACTCACAGGATAGGTTCAAATCATAGAACGTGAGAGTGTCAGTCCACTTTTACTGAAGTCGGCATTGTGCCTTTTGTAATAAATTCGGATGCAATTTCTGTGTTCCATCGTTAATAAGAAGGTCCAAGGGATACTGTAAACCTGAAGTGAAGCATCGGAATCTAAAACTAGACTCACAGGAGCGGTTCAAATTATAGAAAGTGAGAGTGTCAGTCCTCTTGTACTTAAGTCGGCATTGGGCCTTTTGTATTAAATTCGGATCCAATTTCTGTGTTTCATCCTCAATAAGAAGGTCCAAGAAGTACAGTAAACCTGAAGCAAAGCATCAGAATCGAAAACTGGACTCACAGGAGAGGTTCAAATCTAAGAAATTGAGAGTGTCAGTCCTCTTGTACTTAAATCGGCATTGGGCCCTTTATATTAAATTCGGATGCAATTTCTGTGTCTCATCGTCAATAAGAAGGTACAAGAGATACAGTAAACCTGAAGCGAAGCTTTGGAATCTGAAACTGGACTCACAGGTTAGGTTCAAATCATAGAAGGTGAGAGTGTCAGTCCTCTTCCACTTAAGTCGGCATTGTGCCTTTTGTATTAAATTCGTATGCAATTTCTGTGTTCCATCGTCAATAAGAAGGTCCAAGGGATACAGTAAACCTGAAGTGAAGCATCGGAATCTGAAACTGGACTCAAAGGAGAGGTTCATATCACAGAAAGTGAGAGTCTCAGTCCTCCTGTACGTAAGTCGGCATTGTGCCTTTTGTATTAAATTCGCATGCAATATCTGTGTTTCATCGTCAATAAGAAGGTACGAGGGATACAGTAAACCTGAAGTGAAGCATCGGAATCTAAAACTGGACTCACAGGACAGGTTCAAATCATAGAAAGTGGGTGTGTCAGTCATCTTGTACTTAAGTCGGCATTGTGCCTTTTGTATTAAATTCGGATGCAATTTCTGTGTTTCATCGTCAATAAGAAGGTCCAAGGGATGCAGTAAACCTGAAGTGAAGCATTGGAATCTGAAACTGGACTCAAAGGAGAGGTTCATATCACAGAAAGTGAGAGTGTCAGTCCTCTTGTTCTTAAGTCGGCATTGTGCCTTTTGTATTAAATTCGGATGCAATTTCTGTGTTTCATCGTCAATTAGAAGGTCCAAGGGATACAGTTAACCTGAAGTGAAGCATTGGAATCTGAAACTGGATTCAAAGGAGAGGTTCATATCACAGAAAGTGAGAGTGTCAGTCCTCTTGTACTTAAGTCGGCACTGTGCCTTTTGTATTAAATTCGGATGCAATTTCTGTGTTTCATCGTCAATAAGAAGGTCCAAGGTATACAGGAAACCTGAAGTGAAGCATCGGAGTCTAAAACTGGACTCACAGGAGAGGTTCAAATCACTGAAAGTGAGAGTGTCAGTCCTCTTGTTCTTAATTCGGCATTGGGCCTTTTATATTAAATTCGGATTCAATTTTTGTGTTTCATCGTCAATAGGAAGGTACAAGGGATACAGTAAACCTGAAGTGAAGCATCGGAATCTAAAACTGGACTCACAGGACAGGTTCAAATCATAGAAAGTGAGAGTGTCAGTCTTCTTGTACTTAAGTCGGCATTGTGCCTTTTGTATTAAATTCGGATCCAATTTCTGTGTTTCATCGTCAATAAGAAGGTCCAAGGGATACAGTAAACCTGAAGTGAAGCATCGGAATCTAGAACTGGACTCACAGGAGAGGTTCAAATCATAGAAAGTTAGAGTGTCAGTCCTCTTGTACTTAAGTCGGCATTGTGCCTTTTGTATTAAATTCGGATGCAATATCTGTGATTCATCGTCAATAAGAAGATCCAAGGGATACTGTAAACCTGAAGTGAAGCATCGGAATCTAAAACTGGACTCACAGGAGAGGTTCAAATTATAGAAAGTGAGAGTGTCAGTCCTCTTGGACTTAAGTCGGCATTGGGCCTTTTGTATTAAATTCGGATCCAATTTCTGTGTTTCATCGTCAATATGATGGTGCAAGGGATACAGTAAACCTGAAGTGAAGCATCGGAATCTAAAACTGGACTCATAGGAGAGGTTCAAATAATAGAAAGTTAGAGTGTCAGTCGTCTTGTACTTAAGTCGGCATTGTGCCTTTTGTATCTAATTCGGATGCAATTTCTGTGTTTCATCGTCAATAAGAAGGTCCAAGAAGTACAGTAAACCTGAAGCAAAGCTTCGGAATCTAAAATTGGACTCACAGGAGAGGTTCAAATCATAGAAAGTTAGAGTGTCAGTCCTCTTGTACTTAAGTCGGCATTGTGCCTTTTGTATCTAATTCGGATGCAATTTCTGTGTTTCATCGTCAATTAGAAGGTCCAAGGTATACAGGAAACCTGACGTGAAGCATCAGAATCTAAAACTGGACTCACAGGAGAGGTTCAAATCATAGAAAGTTAGTGTGTCAGTCCTCTTGTACTTAATTCGGCATTGGGCCATTTATATTAAATTCGGATGCAATTTCTGTGTTTCATCGTCAATAAGAAGGTACAAGAGATACAGTAAACCTGAAGCGAAGCTTTGGAATCTTAAACTGGACTCACAGGTTAGGTTCAAATCATAGAAGGTGAGAGTGTCAGTCCTCTTTTACTGATGTCGGCATTGTGCCTTTTGTAACAAATGCGGAAGAAATTTCTGTGTTTCATCGTCAATAAGAAGGTCCAAGGGATACAGTAAACCTGAAGTGAAGCATCGGAATCTAAAACTGGACTCACAGGAGGGTTCAAATTACAGAAAGTGAGAGTGTCAGTTCTCTTGTACTTAGGTCGGCATTGGGCCTTTTGTATTAAATTCGGATCCAATTTCTGTGATTCATCGTCAATAAGAAAGTCCAATGGATACAGTAAACCTGAAGTGAAGCATCGGAATCTAATACTGGACTCATAGGAGAGGTTCAAATAATAGAAAGTTAGAGTGTCAGTCGTCTTGTACTTAAGTCGGCATTGTTCCTTTTGTATTAAATTCGCATAGAATTTCTGTGTTTCATCGTCAATAGGAAGGTCCAAGGTATACAGTCAACCTGGAGTGAAGCATCGGAATCTAAAACTGGACTCACTGGAGAGGTTCAAATCATA
The DNA here is from genome assembly GCF_023864345.2 of Schistocerca serialis cubense. Classification (NCBI taxonomy): domain Eukaryota; kingdom Metazoa; phylum Arthropoda; class Insecta; order Orthoptera; family Acrididae; genus Schistocerca; species Schistocerca serialis. Next base: position 59,082,754 of record NC_064639.1, read on the forward strand.
GAAAGTTAGAGTGTCAGTCCTCTTGTACTTAAGTCGACATTGTGCCTTTTGCATTAAATTCGGATGCGATTTCTGTATTTCATCGTTAATAAGAAGGTCCTAGGAATACAGTGAACCTGAAGTGAGGCATCGGAATCTAAAACTGGACTCACAGGAGAGGTTCAAATCATAGAAAGTTAGAGTGTCTGTCCTCTTGTACTTAAGTCGGCATTGTGCCTTTTGTATTACATTCGGATGCAATTTCTGTGTTTCGTCGTAAATAAGAAGGTCCTAGGGATACAGTGAACCTCAAGTGAGGCATCGGAATCTAAAAGTGGACTCACAGGAGAGGTTCAAATCATAGAAAGTTAGAGTGTCAGTCCTCTTGTACTTAAGTTGGCATTGTGCATTTTGTATTAAATTCGGATGCAATTTCTGTGTTTCATCGTCAGTAAGAAGGTCCAAGGTATACAGTAAGCCTCAAGTGAAGCATCGGAATCTAAAACTGGACTCACAGGAGGGGTTCAAACCATAGAAAGACAGAGTGTCAGTCCTCTTGTACTTATGTCGGCATTGTGCTTTTTGTATTAAATTCGGATGCAATTTCTGTGTTTCATCGTCAATAAGAAGGTCCAAGGTATAAAGGAAACCTGAAGTGAAGCATCGGAATCTAAAACTGGACTCATACGAGAGGTTCACATCATAGAAAGTTAGAGTGTCAGTCCTCTTGTACTTAAGACGGCGTTGTGCATTTTGTATTAAATTCGGATGCTATTTCTTTGTTTCATCGTCAATAAGAAGGTACAAGAGATACAGGAAACCTCAAGTGAAGCATCGGAATCTAAAACTGGACTAACAGGAGTGGTTCAGATCATAGGAAGTGAGAGTGTCACTCCTCTTGTACTTAAGCCGGCATTGTGCCATTTGTATTATATTCGGATGCAGTTTCTGTGTTTCATCGTCAATAAGAAGGTCCAAGGGATACAGTTAACCTCAAGTGAAGCATCGGAATCTAAAATTGGACTTAATGTAGTGGTTCAAATCATAGAAAGTTAGAGTGTCAGTCCTCTTTTACTGAAGTCGGCATTGTGCCTTTTGTATTAAATTCGGATGCAATTTCTGTGTTTCATCGTCAACAAGAATGTCCAAGGGATACAGTAAACCTGAAGTGAAGCATCGGAATCTAAAACTGGTCTCACAGGAGAGGTTCAAATCATAGAAAATTTGTGTGTCAGTCCTCTTGCACCTAATTCGGCATTGGACCTTTTATATTAAATTCGGATGCTATTTCTGTGTTTCACCGTCAATAAGAAGGTACAAGGGATACAGTAAACCTGAAGTGAAGCATCGGAATTTAAAACAGGACTCACAGGATAGGTTCGACACTCGAAAGTGAGAGTGTCATTCCTCTTGTACTTACGTCGGCATTATGCCTTTTGTATTAAATTCGGATTCAATTTCTGTGTTTCATCGTCAATAAGATGTTCCAAGGGATACAGTAAACCTGAAGTGAAGCATCGGAATTTAAACTGGACTCGCAGGAGCGGTTGAAATCATAGAAAGTTAGAGTGTCAGTCCTCATGTACTTAAGTCGGCATTGTGCATTTTGTATTGAATTCGGATGGAATTTCTGTGCTTCATCGTCAACAAGAAGCTCCAAGGGATACAGTAAACCTGAAGTGAAGCATCGGAATCTAAAACTGGACTCACAGGAGAGGTTCAAATCATAGAATTTTAGAGTGTCAGTCCTCTTATACTTAAGTCGGCATTGTGCCTTTTGTGTTAAATTCGGATGCAATTTCTGTGTTTCATCGTCAATAAGAAGGTCCAAGGGATACAGTAAACCTGAAGTGAAGCATCGGAATCTAAAACTGGACTCACAGGAGAGGTTCAAATCATCGAAAGACAGAGTGTCAGTCCGCTTGTACTTAAGTCGGCATTGTGCCTTTTGTATTAAATTCGGATGCAATTTCTGTGTTTCATCGTCAACGAGAAAGTCCAAGGGATACAGTAAACCTGAAGTGAAGCATCGGAATCTAAAACTGGAGTCACAGGAGAGGTTGAAATCACAGAAAATTTGTGTGTCAGTCCTCTTGTACCTAATTCGGCATTGGGCCTTTTATATTAAATTCGGATGCTATTTCTGTGTTTCATCGTCAATAAGAAGGTACAAGGGATATAGTAAACCTGAAGTGAAGCATGAAGCATCGGTATCTAAAACAGGACTCACAGGATTGGTTCAACACTCGAAAGTGAGAGTGTCAGTCGTCATGTACTTAAGTCGGCATTGTGCCTTTTGTATTAAATTCGAATGCAATTTCTGTGTTTCATCGTCAACAAGTTGTTCCAAGGGATACAGTAACCCTGAAGTGAAGCATCGGAATCTAAAACTGGACTCACAGGAGAGTGTCAAATCATACAAAGTGTGTGTGTCAGTCCTCTTGTACTTAAGTCGGCATTGTGCCTTTTGTATTAAATTCGGATGCAGTTGCTGTGCTTCATCGTCAATAAGAAGTTCCAAGGGATACAGTAAACCTGAAGTGAAGCATCGGAATCTAAAATTGGACTTAAAGGAGTGGTTCCAATCAAAGAAAGTTAGAGTGTCTGTCCTCTTTTACTGAAGTCGGCATTGTGAATTTGTATTAAATTCGGATGCAATTTCTGTGTTTCATCGTCAATAAGAAGGTCCAAGGGAAACAGTAAACATGAAGTGAAGCATCGGAATCTAAAACTGGACTCACAGGAGAGGTTCAAATCATAGAATGTTAGATTGTCAGTCCTCTTATACTTAATTCGGCATTGTGCCTTTTGTATCAAATTCGGATGCTATTTCTGTGTTTCATCGTCAATAAGAAGGTACAAGGGATACAGTAAACCTGAAGTGAAGCATGAAGCATCGGAATCTAAAACAGGACTCACAGGATAGGTTCAACACTCGAAAGTGAGAGTGTCAGTCCTCTTGTACTTAAGTCGGCATTGTGCCTTTTGTATTAAATTCTAATGCAATTTCTGTGTTTCATCGTCAATAAGTTGTTCTAAGGGATACAGTAAACCTGAAGTGAAGCATCGGAATTTAAACTGGACTCACAGGAGCGGTTCAAAATCATAGAAAGTTAGTGTGTCAGTCCTCATGTACTTAAGTCGGTATTGTGCATTTTGTATTAAATTCGGATGGAATTTCTGTGCTTCATCGTCAACAAGAAGGTCCAAGGGATACAGTAATCCAGAAGTGAAGCATCTGAATCTAACACTGGACTCAAAGGAGAGGTTCAAATCATAGAATGGTAGATTGTCAGTCCTCTTATACTTAAGTCGGCATTGTGCCTTTTGTATTAAATTCGGATGCAATTTCTGTGTTTCATCGTCATTAAGAAGGTCCAAGGAATACAGTAAACCTGAAGTGAAGCATCGGAATCTGAAACTGGACTCACAGGACAGGTTCAAATCATAGAAAGTGAGTGTGTCAGTCCTGTTGTACTTAAGTCGGCATTGTGCCTTTTGTATTAAATTCGGATGCAATTTCTGTGTTTCATCGTCAATATGAAGGTCCAAGGGATACAGTAAACCTGAAGTGAAGCATCGGAATCTAAAATTGGACTTAAAGGAGTGGTTCAAATCAAAGAAAGTTAGAGTGTCTGTCCTCTTTTACTGAAATCGGCATTGCGCCTTTTGTATTAAATTCGGATGCAATTTCTGTGTTTCATCGTCAATAAGAAGGTCCAAGGGATACAGTAAACCTGAAGTGAAGCATCGGAATCAAAAACTGGACCCACAGGACAGGTTCAAATCATAGAAAGTTAGAGTGTCAGTCCTGTGTTTCATCATCAATAAGAAGGTCCAAGAAGTACAGTAAACCTGAAGCAAAGCATCGGAATCTAAAATTGGACTCACAGGAGAGGTTCAAATCATAGAAAGTTAGAGTGTCAGTCCTCTTGTACTTAAGTCGGCATTGTGCCTTTTGTATCTAATTCGGATGCAATTTCTGTGTTTCATCGTCAATTAGAAGGTCCAAGGTATACAGGAAACCTGACGTGAAGCAGCAGAATCTAAAACTGGACTCACAGGAGAGGTTCAAATCATAGAAAGTTAGTGTGTCAGTCCTCTTGTACTTAATCCGGCATTGGGCCATTTATATTAAATTCGGATGCAATTTCTGTGTTTCATCGTCAATAAGAAGGTACAAGAGATACAGTAAACCTGAAGCGAAGCTTTGGAATCTTAAACTGGACTCACAGGTTAGGTTCAAATCATAGAAGGTGAGAGGGTCAGTCCTCTTGTACTTAAGTCGGCACTGTGCCTTTTGTATTAAATTCGGATGCAATTTCTGTGTTCCATCGTCAATAAGAAGGTCCAAGGGATACAGTAAACCTGAAGTGAAGCATCGGAATCTGAAACTGGACTCAAAGGAGAGGTTCATATCACAGAAAGTGAGAGTCTCAGTCCTCTTGTACGTAAGTCGGCATTGTGCCTTTTGTATTAAATTCGGATGCAATATCTGTGTTTCATCGTCAATAAGAAGGTACAAGGGATACAGTAAACCTGAAGTGAAGCATCGGAATCTAAAACTGCACTCACAGGATAGGTTCAAATCATAGAACGTGAGAGTGTCAGTCCTCTTTTACTGATGTCGGCATTGTGCCTTTTGTAATAAATGCGGAAGAAATTTCTGTGTTTCATCGTCAATAAGAAGGTCCAAGGGATACAGTAAACCTGAAGTGAAGCATCGGAATCTAAAACTGGACTCACAGGACAGGTTCAAATCATAGAAAGTGGGAGTGTCAGTCATCTTGTAATTAAGTCGGTATTGTGCCTTTTGTATTAAATTCGGATGCAATTTCTGTGTTTCATCGTCAATAAGAAGGTCCAAGGGATACAGTAAACCTGAAGTGAAGCATCGGAATCTAAAACTGGACTCACAGGAGAGGTTCAAATCATAGAAAGTTAGAGTGTCAGTCCTCTTGTACTTAAGTCGGCATTGTGCCTTTTGTATTAAATTCGGATGCAATATCTGTGTTTCATCGTCAATAAGAAGGTCCAAGGGATACTGTGAACCTGAAGTGAAGCATCGGAATCCAAAACTGGACTCACAGGAGGGTTCAAATTATAGAAAGTGAGAGTGTCAGTTCTCTTGTACTTAAGTCGGCATTGGGCCTTTTGTATTAAATTCGGATCCAATTTCTGTGTTTCATCGTCAGTAAGAATGTCCAAGGTATACAGTAAACCTTAAGTGAAGCATCGGAATCTAACACTGGACTCACAGGAGGGGTTCAAACCATAGAAAGACAGAGTGTCTGTCCTCTTGTACTTATGTCGGCATTGTGCTTTTGTATTAAATTCGGATGCAATTTCTGTGTTTCATCGTCAATAAGATGGTCCAAGGTATAAAGAAAACCTGAAGTGAAGCATCGGAATCTAAAACTGGACTCATACGAGAGGTTCAAATCATAGAAAGTTAGAGTGTCAGTCCTCTTGTACTTAAGTTGGCATTGTGCATTTCGTATTATATTCGGATGCAGTTTCTGTGTTTCATCGTCAATAAGAAGGTCCAAGGGATACAGTTAACCTGAAGTAAAGCATCGGAATCTAAAATTGGACTTAATGTAGTGGTTCAAATCATAGAAATTTAGAGTGTCAGAATTCTTTTTTACTGAAGTCGGCATTGTGCCTTTTGTATTAAATTCGGATGCAATTTCTGTGTTTCATCGTCAATAAGAAGGTCCAAGGGATACAGTAAACCCGAAGTGAAGCATCGGAATCTAAAACTGGACCCACATGACAGGTTTAAATCATAGAAAGTGAGAGTGTCAGTCCTCTTGTACTTACGTCGGCATTGTGCCTCTTGTATTAAATTCGGTTGCAATATCTGTGTTTCATCGTCAACAAGAAGGTCCCAGGGATACAGTAAACCTGAAGTGAAGCATCGGAATCTAAAACTGGACTCACAGGAGAGGTTCAAATCATAGATAGTTAGAGTGTCAGTCTTCTTGTACTTAAGTCGGCATTGTGCCTTTTGTATTAAATTCGGATGCAATTTCTGTGTTTCATCGTCAATAAGACGTTCCAAGGTATAACGGAAACCTGAAGTGAAGCGTCGGAATTAAAACTGGACTCACAGGAGAGGTTCAAATCATAGAAAGTGAGAGTGTCATTCCTCTTGTTTTCAAGTCGGCATTGTGCCTTTTGTATTTAATTCGGATCCAATTTCTGTGTTTCATCGTCAATAAGATAGTCCAAGGGATACAGTAAACCTGAAGTGAAGCATCGGAATCTAAAACTGGACTCACAGGAGAGGTTCAAATCATAGAAAGTTAGAGTGTCAGTCGTCTTGTACTTTAGTCAGCATTGTGCCTTTTGTATTAAATTCGGATGCAATTTTTGTGTTTCGTCGTCAATAAGAAGGTCCAAGGTATACAGTAAACCTCAAGTGAAGCATCGGAATCTAAAACTGGACTCACAGGAGAGGTTCAAATCATCGAAAGACAGAGTGTCAGTCCCCTTGTACTTAAGTCGGCATTGTGCCTTTTGTATTAAATTCGGATGCAATTTCTGTGTTTCATCGTCAACAAGAAAGTCCAAGGGATACAGTAAACCTGAAGTGAAGCATCGGAATCTAAAACTGGACTCACAGGAGAGGTTAAAATCATAGAAAATTTGTGTGTCAGTCCTCTTGCACCTAATTCGGCATTGGGCCTTTTATATTAAATTCGGATGTTATTTCTGTGTTTCATCGTCAATAAGAAGGTACAAGGGATACAGTAAACCTGAAGTGAAGCATCGGAATCTAAAACAGGACTCACAGGATATGTTCGACACTCGAAAGTGAGAGTGTCAGTCCTCTTGTACTTACGTCGGCATTGTGCCTCTTGTATTAAATTCGGTTGCAATTTCTGTGTTTCATCGTCAATAAGAAGGTCCCAGGGATACAGTAAACCTGAAGTGAAGCATCGGAATCTAAAACTGGACTCACAGGAGAGGTTCTAATCATTGATAGTTAGAGTGTCAGTCCTCTTGTACTTAAGTCGGCATTGTGCCTTTTGTATTAAATTCGGATGCAATTTCTGTGTTTCATCGTCAATAAGACGGTCCAAGGTATAACGGAAACCTGAAGTGAAGCATCGGAATTAAAACTGGACTAACAGGAGGGGTTCAAATCATAGAAAGTGAGAGTGTCAGTCCTCTTGCTTTCAAGTCGGCATTGTGCCTTTTGTATTAAATTCGGAGCCAATTTCTGTGTTTCATCGTCAATAAGATTTTCCAAGGGTTACAGTAAACCTGAAGTGAAGCATCGGAATCTAAAACTGGACTCACAGGAGAGGTTCAAATCATAGGAAGTTAGAGTGTCAGTCGTCTTGTACTTACGTCAGCATTGTGCATTTTGTATTAAATTCGGATGCAATTTCTGTGTTTCATCGTCAATAAGAAGGTCCAAGGTATACAGTAAACCTGAAGTGAAGCATCGGAATCTAAAACTGGACTCACAGGAGAGGTTCAAATCATCGAAAGACAGAGTGTCAGTCCACTTGTACTTAAGTCGGCATTGTGCCTTTTGTATTAAATTCGGATGCAATTTCTGTGTTTCATCGTCAACGAGAAAGTCCAAGGGATACAGTAAACCTGAAGTGAAGCATCGGAATCTAAAACTGGACTCACAGGAGAGGTTGAAATCACAGAAAATTTGTGTGTCAGTCCTCTTGTACCTAATTCGGCATTGGGCCTTTTATATTAAATTCGGATGCTATTTCTGTGTTTCATCGTCAATAAGAAGGTACAAGGGATACAGTAAACCTGAAGTGAAGCATGAAGCATCGGAATCTAAAACAGGACTCACAGGATAGGTTCAACACTCGAAAGTGAGAGTGTCAGTCCTCTTGTACTTAAGTCGGCATTGTGCCCATTGTATTAAATTCGATGCAATTTCTGTGTTTCATCGACAATAAGTTGTTCCAAGGGATGCAGTAAACCTGAAGTGAAGCATCGGAATTTAAACTGGACTCACAGGAGCGGTTCAAAATCATAGACAGTTAGTGTGTCAGTCCTCATGTACTTAAGTCGGCATTGTGCCTTTTGTATTAAATTCGGATGCAGTTGCTGTGCTTCATCGTCAATAAGAAGGTCCAAGGGATACAGTAAACCTGAAGTGAAGCATCGGAATCTAAAATTGGACTTAAGGGAGTGGTTCAAATCAAAGAAAGTTAGAGTGTCTGTCCTCTTTTACTGAAGTCGGCATTGTGCCTTTTGTATTAAATTCGGTTTGCAATTTCTGTGTTTCATCGTCAATAAGAAGGTCCCAGGGATACAGTAAACCTGAAGTGAAGCATCGGAATCTAAAACTGGACTCACAGGAGAGGTTCAAATCATTGATAGTTAGAGTGACAGTCCTCTTGTACTTAAGTCGGCATTGTGCCTTTTGTATTAAATTCGGATGACATTTCTGTGTTTCGTCGTCAATAAGACGGTCCAAGGTATAACGGAAACCTGAAGTGAAGCATCGGAATTAAAACTGGACTCACAGGAGAGGTTCAAATCATAGAAAGTGAGAGTGTCAGTCCTCTTGTTTTCAAGTCGGCATTGTGCCTTTTGTATTAAATTTGGAGCCAATTTCTATGTTTCATCGTCAATAAGATTATCCAAGGGTTACAGTAAACCTGAAGTGAAGCATCGGAATCTAAATCTGGACTGACGGGAGAGGTTCAAATCATAGAAAGTTAGAGTGTCAGTCGTCTTGTACTTAAGTCGGCATTGTGCCTTTTGTAATATTTTCGGATGCAATATCTGTGGTTCATCGTCAATAAGAAGGTCCAAGGGATACTGTAAACCTGAAGTGAAGCATCGGAATCTAAGACTGGACTCACAGGAGAGGTTCAAATTATAGAAAGTGAGAGTGTCAGTCCTCTTGTACTTAAGTCGGCATTGTGCCTTTTGTATTAAATTCGGATCCAATTTCTGTGTTTCATCGTCAATAAGATGGTCTAAGGGATACAGTAAACCTGAAGTGAAGCATCGGAATCTAAAACTGGACTCATAGGAGAGGTTCAAATCATAGAAAGTTAGAGTGTCAGTCGTCTTGTACTTAAGTCGGCATTGTGCTTTTGCATTAAATTAGGATGCAATTTCTGTGTTTCATCGTCAATAGGAAGGTCCATGGTATACAGTAAATCTGAAGTGAAGCATCGGAATCTAATACTGGACTCACTGGAGAGGTTCAAATCATAGAGAGTTAGAGTGTCAGTCCTCTTGTACTTAAGTCGGCATTGTGCCTTTTGCATTAAATTCGGATGCAATTTCTGTGTTTCATCGTTAATAAGAAGGTCCTAGGGATACAGTGAACCTGAAGTGAGGCATCGGAATCTAAAACTGGACTCACAGGAGAGGTTCAAATCATAGAAAGTTAGAGTGTCAGTCCTCTTGTACTTAAGTCGGCATTGTGCCTTCTGTATTAAATTCGGATACAAATTCTGTGTTTCATCGTCAGTAAGAAGGTCCAAGGTATACAGTAAACCTGAAGTGAAGCATCGGAATCTAAAACTGGACTCACAGGTGAGGTTCAAATCATAGAAAAACAGAGTGTCAGTCCTCTTGTACTTAAGTCGGCATTGTGCCTTTTGTATTATATTCGGATGCAATTTCTGTGTTTCATCGTCAATAGGAAGTTCCATGGTATAACGGAAACCTGAAGTGAAGCATCGGAATCTAAAACTGGACTCACAGGAGGGGTTCAAATCATAGAAAAACAGAGTGTCAGTCCTCTTGTACTTAAGTCGGCATTGTGCCTTTTGTATTAAATTCGGATGCAATTTCTGTGTTTCATTGTCAATAAGAAGGTCCAAGGTACAAAGGAAACCTGAAGTGAAGCATCGGAATCTAAAACTGGACTCATAGGAGAGGTTCAAATCATAGAAAGTTAGAGTGTCAGTACTCTTGTACTTAAGTCGGCATTGTGCCTTTTGTATTAAATTCGGATGCTATTTCTTTGTTTCATCGTCAATAAGAAGGTACAAGGGATACAGTAAACCTCAAGTGAAGCGTCGGAATCTAAAACTGGACTAACAGGAAAGGTTCAGATCATAGAAATTGAGAGTGTCAGTCGTCTTGTACTTAAGTCGGCATTGTGCCTTTTGTATTAAATTCGGATGCAATTTCTGTGTTCCATCGTCAATAAGAAGGTCCAAGGGATACAGTAAACCTGAAGTGAAGCATCGGAACTTAAAATTGGACTTAAAGGACTGGTTCAAATCATAGAAAGTTAGAGTGTCAGTCCTCTTTTACTGAAGTCGGCATTGTGCCTTTTGTATTAAATTCGGATGCAATTTCTGTGTTTCATCGTCAATAAGAAGGTCCAAGGGAAACAGTAAACCTGAAGTGAAGCATCGTAATCTAAAACTGGACCCACAGGACAAGTTCAAATCATAGAAAGTGAGAGTGTCAGTCCTCTTGTACTTACGTCGGCATTGTACCTTTTGTATTAAATTCGGTTGCAATTTCTGAATGTCATCGTCAATAAGAAGGTCCCAGGGATACAGTAAACCTGAAGTGCAGCATCGGAATCTAAAACTGGACTCACAGGAGAGGTTCAAATCATAGATAGTTAGAGTGTCAGTCCTTTTGTACTTAAGTCGGCATTGTGCCTTTTGTATTAAATTCGGATGCAATTTCTGTGTTTCATCGTCAATAAGAAGGTCCAAGGTATAACGGAAACCTGAAGTGGAGCATCGGAATTAAAACTGGACTCACAGGAGAGGTTCAAATCATAGAAAGTGAGAGTGTCATTCCCCTTGTTTTCAAGTCGGCATTGTGCCTTTCGTATTAAATTCGGATCCAATTTCTGTGTTTCATCGTCAATAAGATGGTCCAAGGGAATCAGTAAACCTGAAGTGAAGCATCGGAATCTAAAACTGGACTCACAGGAGAGGTTCAAATCATCGAAAGACAGTGTGTCAGTCCGCTTGTACTTAAGTCGGCATTGTGCCTTTTGTATTAAATTCGGATGCAATTTCTGTGTTTCATCGTCAATAAAAAAGTCCAAGGGATACAGTAAACCTGAAGTGAAGCATCGGAATCTAAAACTGGACTCACAGGAGAGGTTCAAATCATAGAAAATTTGTGTGTCAGTCCGCTTGTACCTAATTCGGCATTGGGCCTGTTATATTAAATTCGGATGCTATTTCTGTGTTTCATTGTCAATAAGAAGGTACAAGGGATACAGTAAACCTGAAGTGAAGCATCCGAATCTAAAACTGGACTCACAGGAGAGTTTCAAATCATAGATAGTGATAATGTCAGTCCTCTTGTACTTAAGTCGGCATTGTGCCTTTTGTATTTAATTCGGATGCAATTTCTGTGTTTCATCGTCAATAAGAAGGTCCAAGGGATACAGTAAACCTGAAGTGAAGCATCGGAATCTAAAACTGGACTCACAAGAGAGGTTCAAATCATAGAAAGTTAGAGTGTCAGTCCTCTTGTACTTAAGACGGCATTGTGCTTTTGTATTAAATTCGGATGCAAATTCTGATTTTCATCGTCAATAGGAAGGTCCAAGGTATACAGTAAACCTGAAGTGAAGAAGCGGAATCTAAAACTGGACTCACAGGAGAGGTTCAAATCATTGAAAGTGAGAGTGTCAGTCCTCTTGTACTTAAGTCGGCATTGTGCCTTTTGCATTAAATTAGGATGCAATTTCTGTGTTTCATCGTCAATAGGAAGGTCCAAGGTATACAGTAAACCTGAAGTGAAGCATCGGAATCTAAAACTGGACTCACTGGAGAGGTTCAAATCATAGAAAGTTAGAGTGTCAGTCCTCTTGCACTTAAGTCGGCATTGTGCCTTTTGCATTAAATTCGTATGCAATTTCTGTGTTTCATCGTTAATAAGAAGGTCCTAGGGATACAGTGAACCTGAAGTGGGCATCGGAATCTAAAACTGGACTCACAGGAGAGGTTCAAATCAAAGAAAGTTAGAAAGTCAGTCCTCTTGTACCTAAGTCGGCATTGTGCCTTTTGTATTAAATTCGGATGCAATTTCTGTGTTTCATTGTCAATAAGAAGGTCCAAGGTATAAAGGAAACCTGAAGTGAAGCATCGGAATCTAAAACTGGACTCACAGGAGAGGTTCAAATTATAGAAAGTGAGAGTGTCAGTCCTCTTGTACTTAAGTCGGCATTGTGCCTTTTGCATTAAATTCGGATGCAATTTCTGTGTTTCATCGTTAATAAGAAGGTCCTAGGGATACAGTGAACCTGAAGTGCGCATCGGATTCTAAAACTGGACTCACAGGAGAGGTTCAAATCAAAGAAAGTTAGAGTGTGAGTCCTCTTGTACCTAAGTCGGCATTGTGCCTTTTGTATTACATTCGGATGCAATTTCTGTGTTTCGTCGTTAATAAGAAGGTCCTAGGGATACAGTGAACCTGAAGTGAGGCATCGGAATCTAAAACTGGACACACAGGAGAGGTTCAAATCATAGAAAGTTAGAGTGTCAGTCCTCTTGTACTTAAGTCGGCATTGTGCCTTCTGTATTAAATTCGGATGCAATTTCTGTGTTTCATCGTCAGTAAGAAGGTCCAAGGTATACAGTAAACCTGAAGTGAAGCATCGGAATCTAAAACTGGACTCACAGGTGAGGTTCAAATCATAGAAAGACAGAGTGTCAGTCCTCTTGTACTTAAGTCGGCATTGTGCCCTTTGTATTAAATTCGGATGCAATTTCTGTGTTTCATCGTCAAAAAGAAGGTCCAAGTTATAAAGGAAACCTGAAGTGAAGCATCGGAATCTAAAACTGAACTCACAGGAGAGGTTCAAATCATAGAAAGTGAGAGTGTCAGTCATCTTTTACTGAAGTCGGCATTGTGCTTTTTGTATTAAATTCGGATGCAATTTCTGTGTTTCATCGTCAATAAGAAGGTCCAAGGGATACTGTAAACCTGAAGTGAAGCATCGGAAACTAAAACTGGACTCACAGGAGAGGTTCAAATTATAGAAAGTGAGAGTGTCAGTCCTCTTGTACTTAAGTCGGCATTGTGCCTTTTGTATTAAATTCGGATCCAATTTCTGTGTTTCATCGTCATTAAGATGGTCCAAGGGATACAGTAAACCTGAAGTGAAGCATCGGAATCGAAAACTTTACTCACAGGTGAGGTTCAAATTATAGAAAGACAGAGTGTCAGTCCTCTTGTACTTAAGTCGCCATTGTGCCTTTTGTATTAAATTCGGATGCAATTTCTGTGTTTCATTGTGAATAAGAAGGTCCAAGGTATAAAGGAAACCTGAAGTGAAGCATCGGAATCTAAAACTGGACTCACAGGTAAGGTTCAAATTATAGAAAGTGAGAGTGTCAGTCCTCTTGTACTTAAGTCGGCATTGTGCCTTTTGTATTAAATTCGGATCCAATTTCTGTGTTTCATCGTCAATAAGATGGTCCAAGGGATACAGTAAACCTGAAGTGAAGCATCGGAATCTAAAACTGGACTCATAGGAGAGGTTAAAATCATAGAAAGTTAGAGTGTCAGTCGATTTGTACTTAAGTCGGCATTGTGTCTTTTACATTAAATTAGGATGCAATTTCTGTGTTTCATCGTCAATAGGAAGGTCCAAGGTATACAGTAAACCTGAAGTGAAGCATCGGAATCTAAAACTGGACTCACTGGAGAGTTTCAAATCATAGAAAGTTAGAGTGTCAGTCCTCTTGTACTTAAGTCGGCATTGTGCCTTTTGCATTAAATTCGGATGCAATTTCTGTGTTTCATCATTAATAAGAAGGTCCAAGGGATACAGTGAAGCTGAAGTGAGGCATCGGAATCTAAAACTGGACTCACAGGAGAGGTTCAAATCAAAGAAAGTTAGAGCGTCAGTCCTCTTGTACCTAAGTCGCCATTGTGCCTTTTGTATTACATTCGGATGCAATTTCAGTGTTTTGTCGTTAATAAGAAGGTCCTAGGGATACAGTGAACCTGAAGTGAGGCATCGGAATCTAAAACTGCACTCACAGGAGAGGTTCAAATCATAGAAAGACGGAGTGTCTGTCCTCTTGTACTTAAGTCGGCATTGTGCCTTTTGTATTAAATTCGGATGCAATTTCTGTGTTTTATCGTCAATAAGAAGGTCCAAGGTATAAAGGAAACCTGAAGTGAAGCATCGGAATCTAAAACTGGACTCACAGGAGAGGTTCAAATCATAGAAAGTGAGAGTGTCAGTCATGTAATACTGAAGTCGGCATTGTGCCTTTTGTATTAAATTCGGATGCAATTTCTGTGTTTCATCGTCATTAGGAAGGTCCAAGGGATACAGTAACCATGAAGTGAAGCATCGGAATCTAAAACTGGACTCACAGGAGAGGTTCAAATCATAGAAAGTTAGTGTGTCAGTCCTCTTGCACCTAAGTCGGCATTGTGCCTTTCGTGCTAAATTCGGATGCAATTTCTGTGTTTCATCGTCAATAAGAAAGTCCAAGGGATATAGTAAACGTGAAGTGAAGCATCGGAATCTAAAACTGGACTCACAGGATAGGTTCAAATCATAGACAGTGAGAGTGTCAGTCCCCTTTTACTGAAGTCGGCATTGTGCCTTTTGTATTAAATTCGGATGCAATTTCTGTGTTTCATCGTCAATAAGAAGGTCCAAGGTATACAGTAAACCTGAAGTGAAGCATCAGAATCTAAAACTGGACTCACAGGACAGGTTCAAATCATAGACAGTGAGAGTGTCGATCCTCTTATACTTAAGTCGGCATTGTGCTATTTGGATTAATTTCGGATGCCATTTCTGTGTTTCATCGTCAATAAGAAGTTCCCATGGACACAGTAAACCTGAAGAGAAGCGTCGGAATCTAAAACTGGACTCACAGGAGATGTTCAAATCATAGAAAGTTAGAGTGTCAGTCCTCTTGTACTTAAGTCGGCATTGTGCCTTTTGTATTAAACTCGGATGCAATTTCTTTGTTTCATCGTCAATTAGAAGGTACAAGGGATACAGTAAAGCTGAAGTGAAGCATCGGAATCTAATACTGGACTCACAGGAGAGGTTCAAATCATAGAAAGGCAGAGTGTCAGTCCTCTTGTACTTAAGTCGGCATTGTGCCCTTTGTATTAATTTGGGATGCAGCTTCTGTATTTCATCGTCAATAAGAAGGTCCAAGGTGTATAGTAAACTTGAAGTGAAGCATCGGAATTTAAAACTGGACCCACAGGAGAGGTTCAAATCATAGAAAGACAGAGTGTCAGTCCTCTTGTACTGAAGTCGGCATTGTGCCATTTGTACTAAATTCGGATGCAATTTCTGTGTTTCATCGTCAATAAGAAGGTCCAAGGTATAAAGGAAACCTGAAGTGAAGCATCGGAATCTAAAACTGGACTCACAGGAGTGGTTCAAATCATAGAAAGTTAGAGTGTCAGTCATCTTGTACTTAAGTCGGCATTGTGCATTTTGTATTAAATTCGGATGCAATTTCTTTGTTTCATCGTTAGTAAGAAGGTACTAGGGATACAGTATACCTGAACTGAAGCATCGGAATCTAAAACATGACTCACAGGAGAGGTTCAAATCATAGAAAGTTAGAGTGTCAGTCCTCTTGTACTTAAGTCGGCATTGTGCCTTCTGTATTAAATTCGGATGCAATTTCTGTGTTTCATCGTCAATAGGAAGGTCCAATGTGTATAGTAAACTTGAAGTGAAGCATCGGAATTTAAAACTGGACTCACAGGAGAGGTTCAAATCATAGAAAGTTAGAGTGTCAGTCCTCTTGTACTGAAGTCGGCATTGTGCTTTTGCATTAAATTAGGATGCAATTTCTGTGTTTCATCGTCAATAGGAAGGTCCATGGTATACAGTAAATCTGAAGTGAAGCATCGGAATCTAATACTGGACTCACTGGAGAGGTTCAAATCATAGAGAGTTAGAGTGTCAGTCCTCTTGTACTTAAGTCGGCATTGTGCCTTTTGCATTAAATTCGGATGCAATTTCTGTGTTTCATCGTTAATAAGAAGGTCCTAGGGATACAGTGAACCTGAAGTGAGGCATCGGAATCTAAAACTGGACTCACAGGAGAGGTTCAAATCATAGAAAGTTAGAGTGTCAGTCCTCTTGTACTTAAGTCGGCATTGTGCCTTCTGTATTAAATTCGGATACAAATTCTGTGTTTCATCGTCAGTAAGAAGGTCCAAGGTATACAGTAAACCTGAAGTGAAGCATCGGAATCTAAAACTGGACTCACAGGTGAGGTTCAAATCATAGAAAAACAGAGTGTCAGTCCTCTTGTACTTAAGTCGGCATTGTGCCTTTTGTATTATATTCGGATGCAATTTCTGTGTTTCATCGTCAATAGGAAGATCCATGGTATAACGGAAACCTGAAGTGAAGCATCGGAATCTAAAACTGGACTCACAGGAGGGGTTCAAATCATAGAAAAACAGAGTGTCAGTCCTCTTGTACTTAAGTCGGCATTGTGCCTTTTGTATTAAATTCGGATGCAATTTCTGTGTTTCATTGTCAATAAGAAGGTCCAAGGTACAAAGGAAACCTGAAGTGAAGCATCGGAATCTAAAACTGGACTCATAGGAGAGGTTCAAATCATAGAAAGTTAGAGTGTCAGTACTCTTGTACTTAAGTCGGCATTGTGCCTTTTGTATTAAATTCGGATGCTATTTCTTTGTTTCATCGTCAATAAGAAGGTACAAGGGATACAGTAAACCTCAAGTGAAGCGTCGGAATCTAAAACTGGACTAACAGGAAAGGTTCAGATCATAGAAATTGAGAGTGTCAGTCGTCTTGTACTTAAGTCGGCATTGTGCCTTTTGTATTAAATTCGGATGCAATTTCTGTGTTCCATCGTCAATAAGAAGGTCCAAGGGATACAGTAAACCTGAAGTGAAGCATCGGAACTTAAAATTGGACTTAAAGGACTGGTTCAAATCATAGAAAGTTAGAGTGTCAGTCCTCTTTTACTGAAGTCGGCATTGTGCCTTTTGTATTAAATTCGGATGCAATTTCTGTGTTTCATCGTCAATAAGAAGGTCCAAGGGAAACAGTAAACCTGAAGTGAAGCATCGTAATCTAAAACTGGACCCACAGGACAAGTTCAAATCATAGAAAGTGAGAGTGTCAGTCCTCTTGTACTTACGTCGGCATTGTACCTTTTGTATTAAATTCGGTTGCAATTTCTGAATGTCATCGTCAATAAGAAGGTCCCAGGGATACAGTAAACCTGAAGTGCAGCATCGGAATCTAAAACTGGACTCACAGGAGAGGTTCAAATCATAGATAGTTAGAGTGTCAGTCCTTTTGTACTTAAGTCGGCATTGTGCCTTTTGTATTAAATTCGGATGCAATTTCTGTGTTTCATCGTCAATAAGAAGGTCCAAGGTATAACGGAAACCTGAAGTGGAGCATCGGAATTAAAACTGGACTCACAGGAGAGGTTCAAATCATAGAAAGTGAGAGTGTCATTCCCCTTGTTTTCAAGTCGGCATTGTGCCTTTCGTATTAAATTCGGATCCAATTTCTGTGTTTCATCGTCAATAAGATGGTCCAAGGGAATCAGTAAACCTGAAGTGAAGCATCGGAATCTAAAACTGGACTCACAGGAGAGGTTCAAATCATCGAAAGACAGTGTGTCAGTCCGCTTGTACTTAAGTCGGCATTGTGCCTTTTGTATTAAATTCGGATGCAATTTCTGTGTTTCATCGTCAATAAAAAAGTCCAAGGGATACAGTAAACCTGAAGTGAAGCATCGGAATCTAAAACTGGACTCACAGGAGAGGTTCAAATCATAGAAAATTTGTGTGTCAGTCCGCTTGTACCTAATTCGGCATTGGGCCTGTTATATTAAATTCGGATGCTATTTCTGTGTTTCATTGTCAATAAGAAGGTACAAGGGATACAGTAAACCTGAAGTGAAGCATCCGAATCTAAAACTGGACTCACAGGAGAGTTTCAAATCATAGATAGTGATAATGTCAGTCCTCTTGTACTTAAGTCGGCATTGTGCCTTTTGTATTTAATTCGGATGCAATTTCTGTGTTTCATCGTCAATAAGAAGGTCCAAGGGATACAGTAAACCTGAAGTGAAGCATCGGAATCTAAAACTGGACTCACAAGAGAGGTTCAAATCATAGAAAGTTAGAGTGTCAGTCCTCTTGTACTTAAGACGGCATTGTGCTTTTGTATTAAATTCGGATGCAAATTCTGATTTTCATCGTCAATAGGAAGGTCCAAGGTATACAGTAAACCTGAAGTGAAGAAGCGGAATCTAAAACTGGACTCACAGGAGAGGTTCAAATCATTGAAAGTGAGAGTGTCAGTCCTCTTGTACTTAAGTCGGCATTGTGCCTTTTGCATTAAATTAGGATGCAATTTCTGTGTTTCATCGTCAATAGGAAGGTCCAAGGTATACAGTAAACCTGAAGTGAAGCATCGGAATCTAAAACTGGACTCACTGGAGAGGTTCAAATCATAGAAAGTTAGAGTGTCAGTCCTCTTGCACTTAAGTCGGCATTGTGCCTTTTGCATTAAATTCGTATGCAATTTCTGTGTTTCATCGTTAATAAGAAGGTCCTAGGGATACAGTGAACCTGAAGTGGGCATCGGAATCTAAAACTGGACTCACAGGAGAGGTTCAAATCAAAGAAAGTTAGAAAGTCAGTCCTCTTGTACCTAAGTCGGCATTGTGCCTTTTGTATTAAATTCGGATGCAATTTCTGTGTTTCATTGTCAATAAGAAGGTCCAAGGTATAAAGGAAACCTGAAGTGAAGCATCGGAATCTAAAACTGGACTCACAGGAGAGGTTCAAATTATAGAAAGTGAGAGTGTCAGTCCTCTTGTACTTAAGTCGGCATTGTGCCTTTTGCATTAAATTCGGATGCAATTTCTGTGTTTCATCGTTAATAAGAAGGTCCTAGGGATACAGTGAACCTGAAGTGCGCATCGGATTCTAAAACTGGACTCACAGGAGAGGTTCAAATCAAAGAAAGTTAGAGTGTGAGTCCTCTTGTACCTAAGTCGGCATTGTGCCTTTTGTATTACATTCGGATGCAATTTCTGTGTTTCGTCGTTAATAAGAAGGTCCTAGGGATACAGTGAACCTGAAGTGAGGCATCGGAATCTAAAACTGGACACACAGGAGAGGTTCAAATCATAGAAAGTTAGAGTGTCAGTCCTCTTGTACTTAAGTCGGCATTGTGCCTTCTGTATTAAATTCGGATGCAATTTCTGTGTTTCATCGTCAGTAAGAAGGTCCAAGGTATACAGTAAACCTGAAGTGAAGCATCGGAATCTAAAACTGGACTCACAGGTGAGGTTCAAATCATAGAAAGACAGAGTGTCAGTCCTCTTGTACTTAAGTCGGCATTGTGCCCTTTGTATTAAATTCGGATGCAATTTCTGTGTTTCATCGTCAAAAAGAAGGTCCAAGTTATAAAGGAAACCTGAAGTGAAGCATCGGAATCTAAAACTGAACTCACAGGAGAGGTTCAAATCATAGAAAGTGAGAGTGTCAGTCATCTTTTACTGAAGTCGGCATTGTGCTTTTTGTATTAAATTCGGATGCAATTTCTGTGTTTCATCGTCAATAAGAAGGTCCAAGGGATACTGTAAACCTGAAGTGAAGCATCGGAAACTAAAACTGGACTCACAGGAGAGGTTCAAATTATAGAAAGTGAGAGTGTCAGTCCTCTTGTACTTAAGTCGGCATTGTGCCTTTTGTATTAAATTCGGATCCAATTTCTGTGTTTCATCGTCATTAAGATGGTCCAAGGGATACAGTAAACCTGAAGTGAAGCATCGGAATCGAAAACTTTACTCACAGGTGAGGTTCAAATTATAGAAAGACAGAGTGTCAGTCCTCTTGTACTTAAGTCGCCATTGTGCCTTTTGTATTAAATTCGGATGCAATTTCTGTGTTTCATTGTGAATAAGAAGGTCCAAGGTATAAAGGAAACCTGAAGTGAAGCATCGGAATCTAAAACTGGACTCACAGGTAAGGTTCAAATTATAGAAAGTGAGAGTGTCAGTCCTCTTGTACTTAAGTCGGCATTGTGCCTTTTGTATTAAATTCGGATCCAATTTCTGTGTTTCATCGTCAATAAGATGGTCCAAGGGATACAGTAAACCTGAAGTGAAGCATCGGAATCTAAAACTGGACTCATAGGAGAGGTTAAAATCATAGAAAGTTAGAGTGTCAGTCGATTTGTACTTAAGTCGGCATTGTGTCTTTTACATTAAATTAGGATGCAATTTCTGTGTTTCATCGTCAATAGGAAGGTCCAAGGTATACAGTAAACCTGAAGTGAAGCATCGGAATCTAAAACTGGACTCACTGGAGAGTTTCAAATCATAGAAAGTTAGAGTGTCAGTCCTCTTGTACTTAAGTCGGCATTGTGCCTTTTGCATTAAATTCGGATGCAATTTCTGTGTTTCATCATTAATAAGAAGGTCCAAGGGATACAGTGAAGCTGAAGTGAGGCATCGGAATCTAAAACTGGACTCACAGGAGAGGTTCAAATCAAAGAAAGTTAGAGCGTCAGTCCTCTTGTACCTAAGTCGCCATTGTGCCTTTTGTATTACATTCGGATGCAATTTCAGTGTTTTGTCGTTAATAAGAAGGTCCTAGGGATACAGTGAACCTGAAGTGAGGCATCGGAATCTAAAACTGCACTCACAGGAGAGGTTCAAATCATAGAAAGACGGAGTGTCTGTCCTCTTGTACTTAAGTCGGCATTGTGCCTTTTGTATTAAATTCGGATGCAATTTCTGTGTTTTATCGTCAATAAGAAGGTCCAAGGTATAAAGGAAACCTGAAGTGAAGCATCGGAATCTAAAACTGGACTCACAGGAGAGGTTCAAATCATAGAAAGTGAGAGTGTCAGTCATGTAATACTGAAGTCGGCATTGTGCCTTTTGTATTAAATTCGGATGCAATTTCTGTGTTTCATCGTCATTAGGAAGGTCCAAGGGATACAGTAACCATGAAGTGAAGCATCGGAATCTAAAACTGGACTCACAGGAGAGGTTCAAATCATAGAAAGTTAGTGTGTCAGTCCTCTTGCACCTAAGTCGGCATTGTGCCTTTCGTGCTAAATTCGGATGCAATTTCTGTGTTTCATCGTCAATAAGAAAGTCCAAGGGATATAGTAAACGTGAAGTGAAGCATCGGAATCTAAAACTGGACTCACAGGATAGGTTCAAATCATAGACAGTGAGAGTGTCAGTCCCCTTTTACTGAAGTCGGCATTGTGCCTTTTGTATTAAATTCGGATGCAATTTCTGTGTTTCATCGTCAATAAGAAGGTCCAAGGTATACAGTAAACCTGAAGTGAAGCATCAGAATCTAAAACTGGACTCACAGGACAGGTTCAAATCATAGACAGTGAGAGTGTCGATCCTCTTATACTTAAGTCGGCATTGTGCTATTTGGATTAATTTCGGATGCCATTTCTGTGTTTCATCGTCAATAAGAAGTTCCCATGGACACAGTAAACCTGAAGAGAAGCGTCGGAATCTAAAACTGGACTCACAGGAGATGTTCAAATCATAGAAAGTTAGAGTGTCAGTCCTCTTGTACTTAAGTCGGCATTGTGCCTTTTGTATTAAACTCGGATGCAATTTCTTTGTTTCATCGTCAATTAGAAGGTACAAGGGATACAGTAAAGCTGAAGTGAAGCATCGGAATCTAATACTGGACTCACAGGAGAGGTTCAAATCATAGAAAGGCAGAGTGTCAGTCCTCTTGTACTTAAGTCGGCATTGTGCCCTTTGTATTAATTTGGGATGCAGCTTCTGTATTTCATCGTCAATAAGAAGGTCCAAGGTGTATAGTAAACTTGAAGTGAAGCATCGGAATTTAAAACTGGACCCACAGGAGAGGTTCAAATCATAGAAAGACAGAGTGTCAGTCCTCTTGTACTGAAGTCGGCATTGTGCCATTTGTACTAAATTCGGATGCAATTTCTGTGTTTCATCGTCAATAAGAAGGTCCAAGGTATAAAGGAAACCTGAAGTGAAGCATCGGAATCTAAAACTGGACTCACAGGAGTGGTTCAAATCATAGAAAGTTAGAGTGTCAGTCATCTTGTACTTAAGTCGGCATTGTGCATTTTGTATTAAATTCGGATGCAATTTCTTTGTTTCATCGTTAGTAAGAAGGTACTAGGGATACAGTATACCTGAACTGAAGCATCGGAATCTAAAACATGACTCACAGGAGAGGTTCAAATCATAGAAAGTTAGAGTGTCAGTCCTCTTGTACTTAAGTCGGCATTGTGCCTTCTGTATTAAATTCGGATGCAATTTCTGTGTTTCATCGTCAATAGGAAGGTCCAATGTGTATAGTAAACTTGAAGTGAAGCATCGGAATTTAAAACTGGACTCACAGGAGAGGTTCAAATCATAGAAAGACAGAGTGTCAGTCCTCTTGTACTGAAGTCGGCATTGTGCCATTTGTACTAAATTCGGATGCAATTTCTGTGTTTCATCGTCAATAAGAAGGTCCAAGGTATAAAGGAAACCTGAAGTGAAGCATCGGAATCTAAAACTGGACTCACAGGAGAGGTTCAAATCATAGAAAATTTGTGTGTCAGTCCTCTTGTACCTAATTCGGCATTGGGCCTGTTATATTAAATTCGGATGCTATTTCTGTGTTTCATTGTCAATAAGAAGGTACAAGGGATACAGTAAACCTGAAGTGAAGCATCCGAATCTAAAACTGGACTCACAGGAGAGTTTCAAATCATAGATAGTGATAATGTCAGTCCTCTTGTACTTAAGTCGGCATTGTGCCTTTTGTATTTAATTCGGATGCAATTTCTGTGTTTCATCGTCAATAAGAAGGTCCAAGGGATACAGTAAACCTGAAGTGAAGCATCGGAATCTAAAACTGGACTCACAAGAGAGGTTCAAATCATAGAAAGTTAGAGTGTCAGTCCTCTTGTACTTAAGACGGCATTGTGCTTTTGTATTAAATTCGGATGCAATTTCTGATTTTCATCGTCAATAGGAGGGTCCAAGGTATACAGTAAACCTGAAGTGAAGAAGCGGAATCTAAAACTGGACTCACAGGAGAGGTTCAAATCATTGAAAGTGAGAGTGTCAGTCCTCTTGTACTTAAGTCGGCATTGTGCCTTTTGCATTAAATTAGGATGCAATTTCTGTGTTTCATCGTCAATAGGAAGGTCCAAGGTATACAGTAAACCTGAAGTGAAGCATCGGAATCTAAAACTGGACTCACTGGAGAGGTTCAAATCATAGAAAGTTAGAGTGTCAGTCCTCTTGTACTTAAGACGGCATTGTGCCTTTTGCATTAAATTCGTATGCAATTTCTGTGTTTCATCGTTAATAAGAAGGTCCTAGGGATACAGTGAACCTGAAGTGGGCATCGGAATCTAAAACTGGACTCACAGGAGAGGTTCAAATCAAAGAAAGTTAGAAAGTCAGTCCTCTTGTACCTAAGTCGGCATTGTGCCTTTTGTATTAAATTCGGATGCAATTTCTGTGTTTCATTGTCAATAAGAAGGTCCAAGGTATAAAGGAAACCTGAAGTGAAGCATCGGAATCTAAAACTGGACTCACAGGAGAGGTTCAAATTATAGAAAGTGAGAGTGTCAGTCCTCTTGTACTTAAGTCGGCATTGTGCCTTTTGCATTAAATTCGGATGCAATTTCTGTGTTTCATCGTTAATAAGAAGGTCCTAGGGATACAGTGAACCTGAAGTGCGCATCGGATTCTAAAACTGGACTCACAGGAGAGGTTCAAATCAAAGAAAGTTAGAGTGTCAGTCCTCTTGTACCTAAGTTCGCATTGTGCCTTTTGTATTACATTCGGATGCAATTTCTGTGTTTCGTCGTTAATAAGAAGGTCCTAGGGATACAGTGAACCTGAAGTGAGGCATCGGAATCTAAAACTGGACACACAGGAGAGGTTCAAATCGTAGAAAGTTAGAGTGTCAGTCCTCTTGTACTTAAGTCGGCATTGTGCCTTCTGTATTAAATTCGGATGCAATTTCTGTGTTTCATCGTCAGTAAGAAGGTCCAAGGTATACAGTAAACCTGAAGTGAAGCATCGGAATCTAAAACTGGACTCACAGGTGAGGTTCAAATCATAGAAAGACAGAGTGTCAGTCCTCTTGTACTTAAGTCGGCATTGTGCCCTTTGTATTAAATTCGGATGCAATTTCTGTGTTTCATCGTCAAAAAGAAGGTCCAAGTTATAAAGGAAACCTGAAGTGAAGCATCGGAATCTAAAACTGAACTCACAGGAGAGGTTCAAATCATAGAAAGTGAGAGTGTCAGTCATCTTTTACTGAAGTCGGCATTGTGCTTTTTGTATTAAATTCGGATGCAATTTCTGTGTTTCATCGTCGATAAGAAGGTCCAAGGGATACTGTAAACCTGAAGTGAAGGATCGGAAACTAAAACTGGACTCACAGGAGAGGTTCAAATTATAGAAAGTGAGAGTGTCAGTCCTCTTGTACTTAAGTCGGCATTGTGCCTTTTGTATTAAATTCGGATCCAATTTCTGTGTTTCATCGTCAATAAGATGGTCCAAGGGATACAGTAAACCTGAAGTGAAGCATCGGAATCTAAAACTGGACTCACAGGTGAGGTTCAAATTATAGAAAGACAGAGTGTCAGTCCTCTTGTACTTAAGTCGCCATTGTGCCTTTTGTATTAAATTCGGATGCAATTTCTGTGTTTCATTGTCAATAAGAAGGTCCAAGGTATAAAGGAAACCTGAAGTGAAGCATCGGAATCTAAAACTGGACTCACAGGTAAGGTTCAAATTATAGAAAGTGAGAGTGTCAGTCCTCTTGTACTTAAGTCGGCATTGTGCCTTTTGTATTAAATTCGGATCCAATTTCTGTGTTTCATCGTCAATAAGATGGTCCAAGGGATACAGTAAACCTGAAGTGAAGCATCGGAATCTAAAACTGGACTCATAGGAGAGGTTAAAATCATAGAAAGTTAGAGTGTCAGTCGTCTTGTACTTAAGTCGGCATTGTGTCTTTTGCATTAAATTAGGATGCAATTTCTGTGTTTCATCGTCAATAGGAACGTCCAAGGTATACAGTAAACCTGAAGTGAAGCATCGGAATCTAAAACTGGACTCACTGGAGAGTTTCAAATCATAGAAAGTTAGAGTGTCAGTCCTCTTGTACTTAAGTCGGCATTGTGCCTTTTGCATTAAATTCGGAAGCAATTTCTGTGTTTCATCATTAATAAGAAGGTCCTAGGGATACAGTGAACCTGAAGTGAGGCATCGGAATCTAAAACTGCACTCACAGGAGAGGTTCAAATCATAGAAAGACGGAGTGTCAGTCCTCTTGTACTTAAGTCGGCATTGTGCCTTTTGTATTAAATTCGGATGCAATTTCTGTGTTTTATCGTCAATAAGAAGGTCCAAGGTATAAAGGAAACCTGAAGTGAAGCATCGGAATCTAAAACTGGACTCACAGGAGAGGTTCAAATCATAGAAAGTGAGAGTGTCAGTCATGTTATACTGAAGTCGGCATTGTGCCTTTTGTATTAGATTCGGATGCAATTTCTGTGTTTCATCGTCATTAGGAAGGTCCAAGGGATACAGTAACCATGAAGTGAAGCATCGGAATCTAAAACTGGACTCACAGGAGAGGTTCAAATCATAGAAAGTTAGTGTGTCAGTCCTCTTGCACCTAAGTCGGCATTGTGCCTTTCGTGCTAAATTCGGATGCAATTTCTGTGTTTCATCGTCAATAAGAAAGTCCAAGGGATATAGTAAACGTGAAGTGAAGCATCGGAATCTAAAACTGGACTCACAGGATAGGTTCAAATCATGGACAGTGAGAGTGTCAGTCCCCTTTTACTGAAGTCGGCATTGTGCCTTTTGTATTAAATTCGGATGCAATTTCTGTGTTTCATCGTCAATAAGAAGGTCCAAGGTATACAGTAAACCTTAAGTGAAGGATCAGAATCTAAAACTGGACTCACAGGACAGGTTCAAATCATAGACAGTGAGAGTGTCAGTCCTCTTATACTTAAGTCGGCATTGTGCTATTTGGATTAAATTCGGATGCCATTTCTGTGTTTCATCGTCAATAAGAAGTTCCCATGGACACAGTAAACCTGAAGAGAAGCATCGGAATCTAAAACTGGACTCACAGGAGATGTTCAAATCATAGAAAGTTAGAGTGTCAGTCCTCTTGTACTTAAGTCGGCATTGTGCCTTTTGTATTAAACTCGGATGCAATTTCTTTGTTTCATCGTCAATTAGAAGGTACAAGGGATACAGTGAAGCTGAAGTGAAGCATCGGAATCTAATACTGGACTCACAGGAGAGGTTCAAATCATAGAAAGGCAGAGTGTCAGTCCTCTTGTACTTAAGTCGGCATTGTGCCGTTTGTATTAATTTGGGATGCAGCTTCTGTATTTCATCGTCAATAAGAAGGTCCAAGGTGTATAGTAAACTTGAAGTGAAGCATCGGAATTTAAAACTGGACCCACAGGAGAGGTTCAAATCATAGAAAGACAGAGTGTCAGTCCTCTTGTACTGAAGTCGGCATTGTGCCATTTGTACTAAATTCGGATGCAATTTCTGTGTTTCATCGTCAATAAGAAGGTCCAAGGTATAAAGGAAACCTGAAGTGAAGCATCGGAATCTAAAACTGGACTCACAGGAGTGGTTCAAATAATAGAAAGTTAGAGTGTCAGTCATCTTGTACTTAAGTCGGCATTGTGCATTTTGTATTAAATTCGGATGCAATTTCTTTGTTTCATCGTTAGTAAGAAGGTACTAGGGATACAGTATACCTGAACTGAAGCATCGGAATCTAAAACATGACTCACAGGAGAGGTTCAAATCATAGAAAGTTAGAGTGTCAGTAATCTTGTACTTAAGTCGGCATTGTGCCTTCTGTATTAAATTCGGATGCAATTTCTGTGTTTCATCGTCAATAGGAAGGTCCAAGGTATACAGTAAACCTGAACTGAAGCATCGGAATCTAAAACTGGACTCGCTGGAGGGGTTCAAATCATAGAAAGTTAGAGTGTCAGTCCTCTTGTACTGAATTCGGCATTGTGCCTTTTGTATTGAATTCGGATGCAATTTCTGTGTTTCATCGTTAATAAGAAGGTCCTAGGGATACAGTATGCCTGAAGTCAGGCATCGGAACCTAAAACTGGACTCACAGGAGAGGTTCAAATCATAGAAAGTTAGACTGTCAGTCCTCTTGTACTTAAGTCGGCATTGTGCGTTTTGTATTAAGTTCGGATGCAATTTCTGTGTTTCATCGTCAATAAGAAGGTCCCAGGGATACAAAAAACCTGAAGTGATGCATCTGAATCTAAAACTGGACTCACAGGACAGGTTCAAATCATAGAAAGCGAGCGTGTCAGACCTCTTGTACTTAAGTCGGCATTGTGCCTTTTGTAATCAATTCGGATGCAATTTCTGTGTTTCATAGTCAATCGGAATGTCCAAGGTATGCAGTAAACCTGAAGTGAAGCATCGGAATCTAAAACTGGTCTCACAGGAGAGGTTCAAATCATAGAAAGTTAGAGAGTCAGTCCTCTCGTACTTAAGTTGGCATTGTGCCTTTTGTGTTAAATTCGGATGCAATTTCTGTGTTTCTTCGTCAATAAGAATATCCAAGGGATACAGTAAACCTGAAGTGAGGCATCGGAATCTAAAACTGGACTCACAGGAGAGGTTCAAATCATAGATAACTAGAGTGTCAGTCCTCTTGTACTTAAGTCATCATTGTGCCTTTTGTACTAAATTCGGATGCAATTTCCGTGTTTCATCGTCAATAAGAAGGTCCAAGGTATACAGTTAACCTGATGTGAAGCATCGGAATCTAAAACTGGACTCACAGGAGAGGTTCAAATCATAGAAAGTTAGTGTGTCAGTCCTCTTGTACCTAAGTCGGCATTGTGCCTTTTGTGTTAAATTCGGATGCAATTTCTGTGTTTCATCGTCAATAAGAAAGTCCAAGGGATATAGTAAACCTGAAGTGAAGCATCGGGATCTAAAACTGGACTCACAGGAGAGTTTCATATCATAGAAAGTTAGAGTGTCAGTCATCTTGTACTTAAGTCCGCATTGAGCCTTTTGTATTAAATTCGGATGCAATTTCTTTGTTTCATCGTCAATTAGAAGGTACAAGGGATACAGTAAACCTGAAGTGAAGCATCGGAATCTAAAACTGGACTCACAGGACAGGTTCAAATCATAGAAAGGCAGAGTGTCAGTGCTCTTGTACTTAAGTCGGCATTGTGCCCTTTGTATGAAATTCGGATGCAATTTCTGTGTTTCATCGTCAATAGGAAGGTCCAAGGTATTCAGTAAACCTGAAGTGAAGCATCGGAATCTGAAACTGGACTAACTGGAGTGGTTCAAATCATAGAAAGTTAGAGTGCCAGTCCTCTTGTACTTAAGGTGGGATTGTGCCTTTTGTATTAATTTCGGATGCAATTTCTGTGTTTCATCGTCAATAAGAAGGTCCTAGGGATACAGTAAACCTGAAGTGAGGCATCGGAATCTGAAACTGGACTCACAGGAGAGGTTCAAATCATAGAAAGTTAGAGTGTCAGTCCTCTTGTACTGAAGTCTGCATTGTGCCTTTTGTATTAAATTCGGATGCAATTTCTGTATTTCATCGTCAATAAGAAGATCCAAGGTGTACAGTAAACCTGAAGTGAAGCATCGGGATCTAAAACTGGACTCACAGGAGAGTTTCAAATCATAGAAAGTTAGAGTGTCAGTCATCTTGTACTTAAGTCCGCATTGTGCATTTTGTATTACATTCGGATGCAATTTCTTTGTTTCATCGTTAATAAGAAGGTACAAGGGATACAGTAAACCAGAACTGAAGCATCGGAATCCAAAACTGGACTCACAGGAGAGGTTCATATCACAGAAAGTTAGAGTGTCAGTCCTCTTTTACTTAAGTCGGCATTGTGCCTTTTGTATTAAATTCGGATGCAATTTCTGTGTTTCATCGTCAACAAGATGGTCCAACGGATAAAGTAAACCTGAAGTGAAGCATCGTAATCTAAAACTGGACTCACAGGAGAGGTTCAAATCATAGAAAGTTAGAGTGTCAGTCGTCTTGTACTTAAGTCTGCATTGTGCCTTCTATATTAAATTCGGATGCAATTTCTGTGTTTCATCGTCAATAGGATGGTCCAAGGTATACCGTAAACCCGAAGTGAAGCATCGGAATCTAAAACTGGACTCGCTGGAGAGGTTCAAATCATAGAAAGTTAGAGTGTCAGTCCTCTTGTACTGAAGTCGGCATTGTGCCTTTTGTATTGAATTCGGATGCAATTTCTGTGTTTCATCGTTAATAAGAAGGTCCTAGGGATACAGTATGCCTGAAGTCAGGCATCGGAAACTAAAACTGGACTCACAGGAGAGGTTCAAATCAAAGAAAGTTAGAGTGTCAGTCCTCTTGTACTTAAGTCTACATTGTGCCTTTTGTATTAAATTCGGATGGAATTTCTGTGTTTCATCGTCAATAAGAAGGTCCAAGGGATACAGTAAACCTGATGTGAGGCATCGGAATCTAAAACTGGCCTCACAGGAGGGTTTCAAATCATAGAAAGGCAGAGTGTCAGTCCTCTTGTACTTAAGTCGGCATTGTGCCTTTTGAACTAAATTCGAATGCAATTTCTGTGTTTCATCGTCAATAAGAAGGTCCAAGGTATACAGTAAACCTGAAGTGAAGCATCGGAAACTAAAACTGGACTCACAGGAGAGGTTCAAATCATAGAAAGACAGAGTGTCAGCCCTCTTGTACTTAAGTCGGCATTGTGCCTTTTGTATTAAGTTCGGATGCAATTTCTGTGTTTCATCGCCAATAGGAAGGTCCAATGTATGCAGTAAACCTGAAGTGAAGCATCGGAATTAAAGACTGGACTCACTGGAGCGGTTCAAATCACAGAAAGTGAGAGTGTCAGTCCTGTTGTACTAAAGTCGGCATTGTGCCTTTTGTAATCAATTCGGATGCAATTTCTGTGTTTCATAGTCAATAGGAATGTCCAAGGTATGCTGTAAACCTGAAGTGAAGCATCGGAATCTAAAACTGGTCTCACAGGAGAGGTTCAAATCATAGATAGTTAGAGTGTCAGTCCTCTTGTACTTAAGTCGGCATTGTGCCTTTTGTACTAAATTAGATTGCAATTTCTGTGTTTCATCGTCAATAAGAAGGTCCAAGGTATACAGTAAACCTGAAGTGAAGCATCGGAATCTAAAACTGGACACACAGGAGAGGTTCAAATCATAGTAAGACAGAGTGTCAGCCCTCTTGTACTTAAGTCGGCATTGAGCCTTTTGTATGAAATTCGGATGCAATTTCTGTGTTTCATCGCCAATAGGAAGGTCCAATGTATACAGTAAACCTGATGAGAAGCATCGGAATCAAAAACTGGACTCACTGGAGAGGTTCAAATCATAGAAAGTGAGAGTGTCAGTCCTGTTGTACTTAAGTCGGCATTGTGCGTTTTGTATTAAATTCGATTGCAATTTCTGTGTTTCATCGTCATTAAGAAGGTCCAAGGGATACAATAAACCTGAAGTGAAGCATCGGAATCTAAAACTGGACTCACTGGAGAGGTTCAAAACATAGAAAGTTAGAGTGTTAGTCCTCTTGTACTTAAGTCGGCATTGTGCCTTTTGTATTAATTTCGGATGCAATTTCTGTGTTTCATCACTAACAAGAAGGTCCTACGGATACAGTAAACCTTAAGTGAGGCATCGGAATCTAAAACTGGACTCACAGGAGAGGTTCAAATCATAGAATGTTAGAGTGTCAGTCCTCTTGTACTTAAGTCGGCATTGTGCCTTTTGTATTAAATTCGGATGCAATTTCTGTGTTTCATCGTCAATAAGAAGGTCCAAGGGATACAGTAAACCTCAAGTGAAGTATCGGAATCTAAAACTGGACTCACAGGAGAGGTTCAAATCATAGATAGTGAGAGTGTCAGTGCTCTTGTACTTAAATCGGCATTGTGCCTTTTGTATTAAATTCGGATGAAATTTCTGTGTTTCATCGTCAATAAGAAAGTCCAAGGGATACAGTAAACCTGAAGTGAGGCATCGGAATCTAAAACTGGCCTCACAGGAGAGGTTCAAATCATAGAAAGTTAGAGTGTCAGTCGTCTTGTTTTTAAGTCGGCATTGTGCCTTTTGTATTCAATTCGGATGCAATTTCTGTGTTTCATCGTCAATAGGAAGGTCCAAGGTATACAGTAAACCTGAAGTGAAGCATCGGAATCTAAAACTGGATTCACAGGAGAGGTTAAAATCATAGAAAGTTGGAGTGTCAGTCCTCTTATACTTAAGTCGGCATTGTGCCTTTTGTATTGACTTCGGATGCAATTTCTGTGTTTCATCGTCAATAAGAGGGTCCTAGGGGTACAGTAAAGCTGAAGTGAAGCATCGGAATCTAACACTGGACTCACGGGAGAGGTTCAAATCATAGAAAGGTAGAGTGTCATTCCTCTTGTACTTAAGTTGGCATTGTGCCTTTTGTATTAAATTCGGATGCAATTTCTGTGTTTCATCGTTAATAAGAAGGTCCAAGGTATACAGTAAACCTGAAGTGAAGCATCGGAATCTAAAACTAGACTCACAGGAGAGGTTCAAATCATTGAAAGTGAAAGTGTCAGTCGTCTTGTACTTAAGTCGGCATTGTGCCTTTTGTATTAAATTCTGACGCAATTTCTGTGTTTCATCGTCAATAGGAAGGTCCAAGGGATACTGTAAACCTGAAGTGAAGCATCGGAATCTAGCACTCTACTTACAAGATAGGTTCAAATCATAGAAAGTGAGTGTGTCAGTCCTCTTTTACCTAAGTAGGCATTGTGCCTTTTGTATTAAATTCTGATGCAACTTCTGTGTTTCATCGTCAATACGAAGGTCCAAGGGATACAGTAAACCTGAAGTGAAGCATCGGAATCTAAAACGGGACTCACAGGAGAGGTTCAAATCATACAAAGTGAGAGTGTCAGTCCTTTTGTACTTAAGTCGGCATTGTGCCCTTTGTATTAAATTCGGATGCAATTTCTGTGTTTCGTCGTCAATAAGAAGGTCCAAGGGATACAGTAAACCTGAAGTGAGGCATCGGAATCTAAAACTGGGCTCACAGGAGATGTTCAAATCATAGAAAGTTAGAGTGGCAGTCCTCTTGTACTTAAGTCGGCATTGTGCTTTTGTATTAAATTCGGATGCAATTTCTGTGTTTCATCGTCAATAAGAAGGTCCAAGGGATACAGTCAACCTGAAGTGAAGCATCGGAAAGTAAAACTGGACTCACAGGAGAGGTTCAGATCATAGAAAGTAAGAGTGTCAGTCCTCTTGTACTTAAGTCGGCATTGTGCTTTTTTGTATTAAATTCAGATCCAATTTCTGTGTTTAACGTCAATAAGATGGTCCAAGGGATACAGTAAACCTGAAGTGAAGCATCGGAATCTAAAACTGGACTCACAGGAGTGGTTCAAATCATATAAAGTTAGACTGTCAGTCGTCTTGTACTTAAGTCGGCATTGTGCCTTTTGTATTCAATTCGGATGCAATTTCTGTGTTTCATCGTCGATAGGAAGGTCCACGGTATGCAGTAAACTTGAAGTGAGTCATCGGAATGTAAAACTGGACTCACAGGAGAGGTTCAAATCATAGAAAGTTAGAGTGTCAGTCATCTTGTACTTAAGTCGGCATTGTGCATTTTGTATTAAATTCGGATGCAATTTCTTTGTTTCATCGTTAATAAGAAGGTACTAGGGATACAGTATACCTGAACTGAAGCATCGGAATCTAAAACTGGACTCACAGGAGTGGTTCAAATCATAGAAAGTTAGAGTGTCAGTCCTCTTGTACTTAAGTCGGCATTGTGCCTTTTGTATTAAATTCGGATGCAATTTCTGTGTTTCATCGTCAATAAGAAGGTCCAAGGGATACAGTAAACCTCAAGTGATGTATCGGAATGTAAAACTGGACTCACAGGAGAGGTTCAAATCATAGAAAGTGAGAGTGTCAGTGCTCTTGTACTTAAATCGGCATTGTGCCTTTTGTATTAAATTCGGATGAAATTTCTGTGTTTCATCGTCAATAAGAAAGTCCAAGGGATACAGTAAACCTGAAGTGAGGCATCGGAATCTAAAACTGGACTCACAGGAGAGGTTCAAATCATAGAAAGTTAGAGTTTCAGTCGTCTTGTTTTTAAGTCGGCATTGTGCCTTTTGTATTCAATTCGGATGCAATTTCAGTGTTTCATCGTCAATAGGAAGGTCCAAGGTATACAGTAAACCTGAAGTGAAGCATCGGAATCTAAAACTGGACTCACAGGAGAGGTTCAAATCATAGAAAGTTGTAGTGTCAGTCCTCTTGTACTTAAGTCGGCATTGTGCCTTTTGTATTAACTTCGGATGCAATTTCTGTGTTTCATCGTCAATAAGAGGGTCCAAGGGATACAGTAAACCTGAAGTGAAGCATCGGAATCTAAAACTGGACTCACAGGAGAGGTTCAAATCATAGTAAGTTAGAGTGTCAGTCGTCTTGTTTTTAAGTCGGCATTGTGCCTTTTGTATTCAATTCGGATGCAATTTCTGTGTTTCATCGTTAATAAGAAGGTCCAAGGTATACAGTAAACCTGAAGTGAAGCATCGGAATCTAAAACTAGACTCACAGGAGAGGTTCAAATCATAGAAAGTGAGTGTGTCAGTCCTCTTTTACTTAAGTCGGCATTTTGCCTTTTGTATTAAATTCGGATGCAATTTCTGTGTTTCATCGTCAATAAGAAGGTCCAAGGGATACAGTAAACCTGAAGTGAGGCATCGGAATCTAAAACAGAGCTCACAGGAGAGGTTCAAATCATAGAAAGTTAGAATGTCAGTCCTCTTGTACTTAAGTCGGCATTGTGCTTTTGTATTAAATTCGGATGCAATTTCTGTGTTTCATCGTTAATAAGAAGATCCAAGGGATACAGTAAACCTGAAGTGAAGCATCGGAATCTAAAACTGGACTCACAGGAGAGGTTCAAATCATAGAAAGTGAGAGTGTCAGTCCTCTTGTACTTAAGTCAGCATTGTGCCTTTTGTATTAAATTCAGATCCAATTTCTGTGTTTAACGTCAATAAGATGGTCCAAGGGATACAGTAAACCTGAAGTGAAGCATCGGAATCTAAAACTGGACTCACAGGAGAGGTTCAAATCATAGAAAGTTAGACTGTCAGTCGTCTTGTACTTAAGTCGTCATTGTGCCTTTTGTATTAAATATCGGATGCAATTTCTGTGGTTCATCGTCAATAGGAAGGTCCAAGGTATATAGTAAACCTGAAGTGAAGCATCGGAATCTAAAACTGGACTCACTGGAGAGGTTCAAATCATAGAAAGTTAGAGTGTCAGTCCTCTTGTACTTAAGTCGGCATTGTGCCTTTTGTATTAAATTCGGATGCAATTTCTGTGTTTCATCGTTAATAAGAAGGTCCTACGGATACAGTAAACCTGAACTGAGGCATCGGAATCTAAAACTGAACTCACAGGGGAGGTTCAAATCATAGCAATTAAGAGTGTCAGTCGTCTTGTACTTAAGTCGGCATTGTGCCCTTTTGTATTCAATTTGGATGCAATTTCTGTGTTTCATCGTCAATAGGAAGGTCCACGGTATGCAGTAAACTTGAAGTGAGTCATCGGAATGTAAAACTGGACTCACAGGAGAGGTTCAAATCATAGAAAGTTAGAGTGTCAGTGCTCTTGTACTTAAGTCGGCATTGTGCCTTTTGTATTAAATTCGGATGCAATTTCTGTGTTTCATCGTCAATAAGAAGGTCCAAGGGATACAGTAAACCTGATGTGAGGCATCGGAATCTAAAACTGGACTCACAGGGGAGGTTCAAATCATAGCAAGTTAGAGTGTCAGTCGTCTTGTACTTAGGTCGGCATTGTGCATTTTGTATTAAATTCGGATGCAATTTCTGTGTTTCATCGTCAATAAGAAGGTCCAAGGTATAAAGGAAACCTGAAGTGAAGCATCGGAATCTAAAACTGGACTCACAGGAGAGGTTCAAATCATAGAAAGTTAGAGTGTCAGTCATCTTGTACTTAAGTCGGCATTGTGCATTTTGTATTAAATTCGGATGCAATTTCTTTGTTTCATCGTTAATAAGAAGGTACTAGGGATACAGTATACCTGAACTGAAGCATCGGAATCTAA
Organism: Schistocerca serialis cubense; assembly: GCF_023864345.2. Taxonomy (NCBI): domain Eukaryota; kingdom Metazoa; phylum Arthropoda; class Insecta; order Orthoptera; family Acrididae; genus Schistocerca; species Schistocerca serialis. The sequence goes on from NC_064639.1 coordinate 59,117,893, forward strand.
AACTGGACTCACAGGAGAGGTTCAAATCATAGAAAGTTAGAGTGTCAGTCCTCTTGTACTTAAGTCGGCATTGTGCCTTTCGTGTTAAATTCGGATGCAATTTCTGTGTTTCATCGTCAACAAGAAGGTCCAAGGGATACAGTAAACCTGAAGTGAAGCATCGGAATCTAAAACTGGACTCACAGGAGAGGTTCAAATCATAGAAAGTGAGCGTGTCAGTCCTCTTGTACTTACGTCGGCTTAGTGCCTTTTGTATTAATTTCGGATGCAGTTTCTGTGTTTCATCGTCAATAAGAAGGTCCAAGGGATACAGTAAACCTGAAGTGAGGCACCGGAATCTAAAACTGGACTCACAGGAGAGGTTCAAATCATAGAAAGTTAGAGTGTCAGTCCTCTTGTACTTAAGGTGGCATTGTGCCCTTTGTATTAATTTCGGATGCCATTTCTGTGTTTCATCGTCAATAAGAAGGTCCTAGGGATACAGTAAACCTGAAGTGAGGCATCGGAATCTGAAACTGGACTCACAGGAGAGGTTCAAATCATAGAAAGTTAGTGTGTCAGTCCTCTAGTACTGAAGTCGGCATTGTGCCTTGTGTATTAAATTCGGATGCAATTTCTGTGTTTCATCGTCAATAAGAAGGTCCAAGGTATAAAGGAAACCTGAAGTGAAGCATCGGAATCTAAAAGTGGACTCACAGGAGAGGTTCAAATCATAGAAAGTTAGAGTTTCAGTCGTCTTGTTTTTAAGTCGGCATTGTGCCTTTTGTATTCAATTCGGATGCAATTTCAGTGTTTCATCGTCAATAGGAAGGTCCAAGGTATACAGTAAACCTGAAGTGAAGCATCGGAATCTAAAACTGGACTCACAGGAGAGGTTCAAATCATAGAAAGTTGTAGTGTCAGTCCTCTTGTACTTAAGTCGGCATTGTGCCTTTTGTATTAACTTCGGATGCAATTTCTGTGTTTCATCGTCAATAAGAGGGTCCAAGGGATACAGTAAACCTGAAGTGAAGCATCGGAATCTAAAACTGGACTCACAGGAGAGGTTCAAATCATAGTAAGTTAGAGTGTCAGTCGTCTTGTTTTTAAGTCGGCATTGTGCCTTTTGTATTCAATTCGGATGCAATTTCTGTGTTTCATCGTTAATAAGAAGGTCCAAGGTATACAGTAAACCTGAAGTGAAGCATCGGAATCTAAAACTAGACTCACAGGAGAGGTTCAAATCATTGAAAGTGAAAGTGTCAGTCGTCTTGTACTTAAGTCGGCATTTTGCCTTTTGTATTAAATTCTGATGCAATTTCTGTGTTTCATCGTCAATAAGAAGGTCCAAGGGATACCGAAAACCTGAAGTGAAGCATTGGAATGTAACACTCTACTTACAAGATAGGTTCAAATCATAGAAAGTGAGTGTGTCAGTCCTCTTTTACTTAAGTCGGCATTGTGCCTTTTGTATTACAATCTGATGCAATTTCTGTGTTTCATCGTCAATACGAAGGTCCAAGGGATACAGTAAACCTGAAGTGAAGCATCGGAATCTAAAACGGGACTCACAGGAGAGGTTCAAATCATACAAAGTGAGAGTGTCAGTCCTTTTGTACTTAAGTCGGCATTGTGCCCTTTGTATTAAATTCGGATGCAATTTCTGTGTTTCATCGTCAATAAGAAGGTCCAAGGGATACAGTAAACCTGAAGTGAGGCATCGGAATCTAAAACAGAGCTCACAGGAGAGGTTCAAATCATAGAAAGTTAGAATGTCAGTCCTCTTGTACTTAAGTCGGCATTGTGCTTTTGTATTAAATTCGGATGCAATTTCTGTGTTTCATCGTCAATAAGAAGATCCAAGGGATACAGTAAACCTGAAGTGAAGCATCGGAATCTAAAACTGGACTCACAGGAGAGGTTCAAATCATAGAAAGTGAGAGTGTCAGTCCTCTTGTACTTAAGTCAGCATTGTGCCTTTTGTATTAAATTCAGATCCAATGTCTGTGTTTAACGTCAATAAGATGGTCCAAGGGATACAGTAAACCTGAAGTGAAGCATCGGAATCTAAAACTGGACTCACAGGAGAGGTTCAAATCATAGAAAGTTAGACTGTCAGTCGTCTTGTACTTAAGTCGTCATTGTGCCTTTTGTATTAAATATCGGATGCAATTTCTGTGGTTCATCGTCAATAGGAAGGTCCAAGGTATACAGTAAACCTGAAGTGAAGCATCGGAATCTAAAACTGGACTCACTGGAGAGGTTCAAATCATAGAAAGTTAGAGTGTCAGTCCTCTTGTACTTAAGTCGGCATTGTGCCTTTTGTATTAAATTCGGATGCAATTTCTGTGTTTCATCGTTAATAAGAAGGTCCTACGGATACAGTAAACCTGAACTGAGGCATCGGAATCTAAAACTGAACTCACAGGGGAGGTTCAAATCATAGCAATTAAGAGTGTCAGTCGTCTTGTACTTAAGTCGGCATTGTGCCCTTTTGTATTCAATTTGGATGCAATTTCTGCGTTTCATCGTCAATAGGAAGGTCCACGGTATGCAGTAAACTTGAAGTGAGTCATCGGAATGTAAAACTGGACTCACAGGAGAGGTTCAAATCATAGAAAGTTAGAGTGTCAGTGCTCTTGTACTTAAGTCGGCATTGTGCCTTTTGTATTAAATTCGGATGCAATTTCTGTGTTTCATCGTCAATAAGAAGGTCCAAGGGATACAGTAAACCTGATGTGAGGCATCGGAATCTAAAACTGGACTCACAGGAGAGGTTCAAATCATAGCAAGTTAGAGTGTCAGTCGTCTTGTACTTAGGTCGGCATTGTGCATTTTGTATTAAATTCGGATGCAATTTCTGTGTTTCATCGTCAATAAGAAGGTCCAAGGTATAAAGGAAACCTGAAGTGAAGCATCGGAATCTAAAACTGGACTCACAGGAGAGGTTCAAATCATAGAAAGTTAGAGTGTCAGTCATCTTGTACTTAAGTCGGCATTGTGCATTTTGTATTAAATTCGGATGCAATTTCTTTGTTTCATCGTTAATAAGAAGGTACTAGGGATACAGTATACCTGAACTGAAGCATCGGAATCTAAAACTGGACTCACAGGAGAGGTTCAAATCATAGAAAGTTAGAGTGTCAGTCCTCTTGTACTTAAGTCGGCATTGTGCCTTTCGTGTTAAATTCGGATGCAATTTCTGTGTTTCATCGTCAACAAGAAGGTCCAAGGGATACAGTAAACCTGAAGTGAAGCATCGGAATCTAAAACTGGACTCACAGGAGAGGTTCAAATCATAGAAAGTGAGCGTGTCAGTCCTCTTGTACTTACGTCGGCTTAGTGCCTTTTGTATTAATTTCGGATGCAGTTTCTGTGTTTCATCGTCAATAAGAAGGTCCAAGGGATACAGTAAACCTGAAGTGAGGCACCGGAATCTAAAACTGGACTCACAGGAGAGGTTCAAATCATAGAAAGTTAGAGTGTCAGTCCTCTTGTACTTAAGGTGGCATTGTGCCCTTTGTATTTATTTCGGATGCCATTTCTGTGTTTCATCGTCAATAAGAAGGTCCTAGGGATACAGTAAACCTGAAGTGAGGCATCGGAATCTGAAACTGGACTCACAGGAGAGGTTCAAATCATAGAAAGTTAGTGTGTCAGTCCTCTTGTACTGAAGTCGGCATTGTGCTTTTGTATTAAATTCGGATACAATTTCTGCATTTCATCGTCAATAAGAAGGTCCAAGGTGTACAGTAAACCTGAAGTGAAGCATCGGAATCTAAAACTGGACCCACAGAAGAGGTTCAAATCATAGAAAGACAGAGTGTCAGTCCTCTTGTACTGAAGTCGGCATTGTGCCTTGTGTATTAAATTCGGATGCAATTTCTGTGTTTCATCGTCAATAAGAAGGTCCAAGGTATAAAGGAAACCTGAAGTGAAGCATCGGAATCTAAAAGTGGACTCACAGGAGAGGTTCAAATCATAGAAAGTTAGAGTGTCAGTCATCTTGTACTTAAGTCGGCATTGTGCATTTTGTATTAAATTCGGATGCAATTTCTTTGTTTCATTGTTAATAAGAAGGTACAAGGGATACAGCATACCTGAAGTGAAGCATCGGAATCTAAAACTGGACTCACAGGAGAGGTTCAAATCATAGAAAGTTAGAGTGTCAGTCCTCTTGTACTTAAGTCGGCATTGTGCCTTTTGTATTAAATTCGGATGCAATTTCTGTGTGTCATCGTCAACAAGATGGTCCAACGGATACAGTAAACCTGAAGTGAAGCATCGGAATCTAAAACTGGACCCACAGGAGAGGTTCAAATCATAGAAAGTTAGAGTGTCAGTCGTCTTGTACTTAAGTCGGCATTGTGCCTTCTGTATTAAATTCGGATGCAATTTCTGTGTTTCATCGTCCATAGGAAGGTCCAACGTATACAGTAAACCTGAAGTGAAGCATCGGAATCTAAAACTGGACTCGCTGGTGATGTTCTAGTCATAGAAAGTTAGAGTGTCAGTCCTCTTGTACTGACGTCGGCATTGTGCCTTTTGTATTAAATTCGGATGCAATTTCTGTCTTTCATCGTTAATAAGAAGGTCCTAGGGATACAGTAAACCTGAAGTGAGGCATCGGAATCTAAAACTGGACTCACAAGAGAGGTTCAAATCATAGAAAGTTAGGGTGTCAGTCCTCTTGTACTTAAGTCGGCATTGTGCCTTTTGTATTGAATTCGGATGCAATTTCTGTGTTTCATCGTTAGTAAGAAGGTCCTAGGGATACAGTATGCCTGAAGTCAGGCATCGGAATCTAAAACTGGACTCACAGGAGAGGTTCAAATCATAGAAAGTTAGAGTGTCAGTCCTCTTGTACTTAAGTCGGCATTGTGCCTTTTGTATTAAATTCGGATGCCATTTCTGTGTTTCATCGTCAATAAGAAGGTCCAAGGGATACAATAAACCTGAAGTGAAGCATCGGAATCTAAAACTGGACTCACAGGAGAGGTTCAAAACATAGAAAGTGAGCGTGTCAGTCCTCTTGTACTTAAGTCGGCATTGTGCCTTTTGTAATCAATTCGGATGCAATTTCTGTGTTTCATAGTCAATAGGAATGTCCAAGGTATGCAGTAAACCTGAAGTGAAGCATCGGAATCTTAAACTGGTCTCACAGGAGAGGTTCAAATCATAGAAAGTTAGAGTGTCACTCCTCTTGTACTTAAGTTGGCATTGTGCCTTTTTTATTAAATTCGGATGCAATTTCTGTGTTTCATCGTCAATAAGAAGGTCCAAGGGATACAGTAAACCTGATGTGAGGCATCGGAATCTAAAACTTTACTCACAGGAGAGGTTCAAATCATAGAAACACAGAGTGTCAGTCCTCTTGTACTAAAGTCGGCATTGTGCCTTTTGTACTAAATTCGAATGTAATTTCTGTGTTTCATCGTCAATAAGAAGGTCCAAGGTATACAGTAAAAATGAAGTGAAGCATCGGATACTAAAACTGGACTCACAGGAGAGGTTCAAATCATAGAAAGACAGAGTGTCAGCCCTCTTGTACTTAAGTCGGCATTGTGCCTTTTGTATTAAATTCGGATGCAATTTCTGTGTTTCATCGCCAATAGGAAGGTCCAATGTATGCAGTAAACCTGAAGTGAAGCATCAGAATCAAAAACTGGACTCACTGGAGAGGTTCAAATCATAGAAAGTGAGAGTGTCAGTCCTGTTGTACTAAAGTCGGCATTGTGCCTTTTGTAATCAATTCGGATGCAATTTCTGTGTTTCATAGTCAATAGGAATGTCCAAGGTATGCAGTAAACCTGAAGTGAAGCATCGGAATCTAAAACTGGTCTCACAGGAGAGGTTCAAATCATAGAAAGAGAGAGTGTCAGCCCTCTTGTACTTAAGTCGGCATTGTGACTTTTGTATTAAATTCGGATGCAATTTCTGTGTTTCATCGTCAATAAGAAGGTCCAAGGGATACAGTAAACCTGATGTGAGGCATCGGAATCTAAAACTTTACTCACAGGAGAGGTTCAAATCATAGAAACACAGAGTGTCAGTCCTCTTGTACTAAAGTCGGCATTGTGCCTTTTGTACTAAATTCGAATGTAATTTCTGTGTTTCATCGTCAATAAGAAGGTCCAAGGTATACAGTAAAAATGAAGTGAAGCATCGGATACTAAAACTGGACTCACAGGAGAGGTTCAAATCATAGAAAGACAGAGTGTCAGCCCTCTTGTACTTAAGTCGGCATTGTGCCTTTTGTATTAAATTCGGATGCAATTTCTGTGTTTCATCGCCAATAGGAAGGTCCAATGTATGCAGTAAACCTGAAGTGAAGCATCAGAATCAAAAACTGGACTCACTGGAGAGGTTCAAATCATAGAAAGTGAGAGTGTCAGTCCTGTTGTACTAAAGTCGGCATTGTGCCTTTTGTAATCAATTCGGATGCAATTTCTGTGTTTCATAGTCAATAGGAATGTCCAAGGTATGCAGTAAACCTGAAGTGAAGCATCGGAATCTAAAACTGGTCTCACAGGAGAGGTTCAAATCATAGAAAGAGAGAGTGTCAGCCCTCTTGTACTTAAGTCGGCATTGTGACTTTTGTATTAAATTCGGATGCAATTTCTGTGTTTCATCGCCAATAGGAAGGTCCAATGTATACAGTAAACCTGAAGTGAAGCATCGGAATCAAAAACTGGACTCACTGGAGAGGTTCAAATCATAGAAAGTGAGAGTGCCAGTCCTGTTGTACTTAAGTCGGCGTTGTGCCTTTTGTATTAAATTCGAATGCAATTTTTGTGTTTCATCGTCATTAAGAAGGTCCAAGGGATACAATAAACCTGAAGTGAAGCATCGGAATCTAAAACTGGACTCACTGGAGAGGTTCAAAACATAGAAAGTTAGAGTGTCAGTACTCTTGCACCTAAGTCGGCATTGTGCCTTTTGTATTAATTTCGGATGCAATTTCTGTGTTTCATCACTAATAAGAAGGTCCTACGGATACAGTTAACCTGAAGTGAGGCATCGGAATCTATAACTGGACTCACAGGAGAGGTTTAAATCATAGAAAGTTAGAGTGTCAGTCGTCTTGTTTTTAAGTCGGCATTGTGCCTTTTGTATTCAATTCGGATGCAATTTCTGTGTTTCATCGTCAAAAGGATGGTCCAAGGTATACAGTAAACCTGAAGTGAAGCATCGGAATCTAAAACTGGACTCACAGGAGAGGTTCAAATCATAGAAAGTTGGAGTGTCAGTCCTCTTGTACTTAAGTCGGCATTGTGCCTTTTGTATTAACTTCAGATGCAATTTCTGTGTTTCATCGTCAATAAGAGGGTCCTAGGGGTACAGTAAACCTCAAGTGAAGCATCGGAATCTAAAACTGGACTAACAGGAGTGGTTCAGATCATAGGAAGTGAGAGTGTCACTCCTCTTGTACTTAAGCCGGCATTGTGCCATTTGTATTATATTCGGATGCAGTTTCTGTGTTTCATCGTCAATAAGAAGGTCCAAGGGATACAGTTAACCTGAAGTGAAGCATCGGAATCTAAAATTGGACTTAATGTAGTGGTTCAAATCATAGAAAGTTAGAGTGTCAGTCCTCTTTTACTGAAGTCGGCATTGTGCCTTTTGTGTTAAATTCGGATGCAATTTCTGTGTTTCATCGTCAATAAGAAGGTCCAAGGGATACAGTAAACCCGAAGTGAAGCATCGGAATCCAAAACTGGACCCACTTGACAGGTTCAAATCATAGAAAGTGAGAGTGTCAGTCCTCTTGTACTTACGTCGGCATTGTGCCTCTTGTATTAAATTCGGTTGCAATTTCTGTGTTTCATCGTCAACAAGAATGTCCCAGGGATACAGTAAACCTGAAGTGAAGCATCGGAATCTAACACTGGACTCACAGGAGAGGTTCAAATCATAAATAGTTAGAGTGTCAGTCTTCTTGTACTTAAGTCGGCATTGTGCATTTTGTATTACATTCGGATGCAATTTCTGTGTTTCATCGTCAATAAGACGTTCCAAGGTATAACGGAAACCTGAAGTGAAGCATCGGAATTAAAACTGGACTCACAAGAGAGGTTCAAATCATAGAAAGTGAGAGTGTCATTCCTCTTGTTTTCAAGTCGGCATTGTGCCTTTTGTATTAAATTCGGATCCAATTTCTGTGTTTCATCGTCAATAAGATAGGCCAAGGGATACAGTAAACCTGAAGTGAAGCATCGGAATCTACAACTGGACTCACAGGAGAGGTTCAAATCATAGAAAGTTAGAGTGTCAGTCGTCTTGTACTTTAGTCAGCATTGTGCCTTTTGTATTAAATTCGGATGCAATTTTTGTGTTTCGTCGTCAATAAGAAGGTCCAAGGGATACAGTAAACCTGAAGTGAAGCATCGGAATCTAAAACTGGACTCACAGGAGAGGTTGAAATCACAGAAAATTTGTGTGTCAGTCCTCTTGTACCTAATTCGGCATTGGGCATTTTATATTAAATTCGGACGCTATTTCTGTGTTTCATCGTCAATAAGAAGGTACAAGGGATACAGTAAACCTGAAGTGAAGCATGAAGCATCGGAATCTAAAACAGGACTCACAGGATAGGTTCAACACTCGAAAGTGAGAGTGTCAGTCCTCTTGTACTTAAGTCGGCATTGTGCCTTTTGTATTAAATTCGAATGCAATTTCTGTGTTTCATCGACAATAAGTTGTTCCAAGGGATACAGTAAACCTGAAGTGAAGCATCGGAATTTAAACTGGACTCACAGGTGCGGTTCAAAATCATAGACAGTTAGTGTGTCAGTCCTCATGTACTTTAGTCGGCATTGTGCCTTTTGTATTAAATTCGGATGCAGTTGCTGTGCTTCATCGACAATAAGAAGGTCCAAGGGATACAGTACACCTGAAGTGAAGCATCGGAATCTAAAATTGGACTTAAAGGAGTGGTTCAAATCAAAGAAAGTTAGAGTGTCTGTCCTCTTTTACTGAAGTCGGCATTGTGCCTTTTGTATTAAATTCGGATGCAATTTCTGTGTTTCATCGTCAATAAGAAGGTCCAAGGGATACAGTAAACCTGAAGTGAAGCATCGGAATCAAAAACTGGACCCACAGGACAGGTTCAAATCATAGAAAATGAGAGTGTCAGTCCTCTTGTACTTACGTCGGCATTGTGCCTCTTGTATTAAATTCGGTTGCAATTTCTGTGTTCCATCGTCAATAAGAAGGTCCCAGGGATACAGTAAACCTGAAGTGAAGCATCGGAATCTAAAACTGGACTCACAGGAGAGGTTCAAATCATTGATAGTTAGAGTGTCAGTCCTCTTGTACTTAAGTCGGCATTGTGCCTTTTGTATTAAATTCGGATGCAATTTCTGTGTTTCATCGTCAATAAGAAGGTCCTAGGGATACAGTAATTCTGAAGTGATGCATCGGAATCTAAAACTGGACTCACAGGAGAGGTTCAAATCATAGAAAGTGAGAGTGTCAGTCCTCTTGTTTTCAAGTCGGCATTGTGCCTTTTGTATTAAATTCGGAGCCAATTTCTGTGTTTCATCGTCAATAAGATTATCCAAGGGTTACAGTAAACCTGAAGTGAAGCATCGGAATCTAAAACTCGACTCACAGGAGAGGTTCAAATCATAGAATGTTAGATTGTCAGTCCTCTTATACTTACGTCAGCATTGTGCCTTTTGTATTAAATTCGGATGCAATTTCTGTGTTTCATCGTCAATAAGAAGGTATTAGGGATACAGTTATTCTGAAGTGATGCATCGGAATCTAAAACTGGACTCACAGGAGAGGTTCAAATCATAGAAAGTTAGAGTGTCAGTCCTCTTGTACTTAAGTCGGCATTGTGCCTTTTGTATAAAATTCGGATGCAATTTCTGTGTTTCATCGTCAATAAGAAGGTCCAAGGTATCAAGGAAACCTGAAGTGAAGCATCGGAATCTAAAACTGGACTCATAGGAGAGGTTCAAATCATAGTACTTAGAGTGTCAGTCCTCTTGTACTTAAGTCGGCATTGTGCATTTTGTATTAAATTCGGTTGCTATTTCTTTGTTTCATCGTCAATAAGAAGGTACAAGGGATACAGTAAACCTCAAGTGAAGAATCGGAATCTAAAACTATACTAACAGGAGAGGTTCAGATCATAGAAAGTGAGAGTGTCATCCATCTTGTACTTAAGTCGGCATTGTGCCTTTTGTATTAAATTCGGATGCAATTTCTGTGTTTCATCGTCAATAAGAAGGTCCAAGGGATACAGTAAACCTGAAGTGAAGCATCGGAATCTAAAATTGGACTTAAAGGAGTGGTTCAAATCACAGAAAGCTAGAGTGTCAGTCCTCTTTTACTGAAGTCGGCATTGTGCTTTTAGTATTAAATTTGGATGCAATTTCTGTGTTTCATCGTCAATAAGAAGGTCCAAGGGATACAGTGAACCTGAAGAGAAGCATCGTAATCTAAAACTGGACTCACAAGAGAGGTTCGATTCATAGGAAGTTAGAGTGTCAGTCCTCTTGTACTTAAGTTGGCATTGTGCTTTTTTATTAAAGTCGAATGCAATTTCTGTGTTTCATCGTCAATAAGAAGGTCCAAGGTATGCAGTAAACCTGAAGCGAAGCATCGGAATCTAAAACTGGACTCGCAGGAGAGGTTCAAATCATTGAAAGTGAGAGTGTCAGTCGTCTTGTACTTATGTCGGCACTGTGCATTTTGTATTAAATTCGGATGCAAATTCAGTGTTTCATCGTCAATAAGAAAGTCCAAGGTATACAGGAAACCAGATGTGATGCATTGGAGTCTAAAACTGGACTTTCAAATCATTGAAAGTGAGAGTGTCAGTCCTCTTGTTCTTAATTCGGCATTGGGCATTTTATATTAAATTCGGATGCAATTTCTGTGTTTCCTCGTCAATAAGAACGACCAAGGTGTACAGTAAACCTGAAGTGAAGCATCGGAATCTAAAACTGGACTGACGGGAGAGGTTCAAATCATAGAAAGTTAGAGTGTCAGTCGTCTTGTACTTAAGTCGGCATTGTGCCTTTTGTAATATTTTCGGATGCAATATCTGTGGTTCATCGTCAATAAGAAGGTCCAAGGGATACTGTAAACCTGAAGTGAAGCATCGGAATCTAAAACTGGACTCACAGGAGAGGTTCAAATTATAGAAAGTGAGAGTGTCAGTCGTCTTGTACTTAAGTCGGCATTGTGCTTTTGCATTAAATTAGGATGCAATTTCTGTGTTTCATCGTCAATAGGAAGGTCCATGGTATACAGTAAATCTGAAGTGAAGCATCGGAACCTAAAACTGGACTCACTGGAGAGGTTCAAATCATAGAGAGTTAGAGTGTCAGTCCTCTTGAACTTAAGTCGGCATTGTGCCTTTTGCATTAAATTCGGATGCAATTTCTGTGTTTCATCGGTAATAAGAAGGTCCTAGGGATACAGTGAACCTGAAGAGAGGCATCGGAATCTAAAACTGGACTCACAGGAGAGGTTCAAATCAAAGAAAGTTAGAGTGTCAGTCCTCTTGTACCTAAGTCGGCATTGTGCCTTTTGTATTACATTCGGATGCAATTTCTGTATTCGTCGTTAATAAGAAGGTCCTAGGGATACAGTGAACCTGAAGTGAGGCATCGGAATCTAAAACTGGACTCACAGGAGAGGTTCAAATCATAGAAAGTTAGAGTGTCAGTCCTCTTGTACTTAAGTCGGCATTGTGCCTTCTGTATTAAATTCGAATACAAATTCTGTGTTTCATCGTCAGTAAGAAGGTCCAAGGTATACAGTAAACCTGAAGTGAAGCATCGGAATCTAAAACTGGACTCACAGGTGAGGTTCAAATCATAGAAAGACAGAGTGTCAGTCCTCTTGTACTTAAGTCGGCATTGTGCCTTTTGTATTCTATTCGGATGCAATTTCTGTGTTTCATCGTCAATAGGAAGGTCCAAGGTATAACGGAAACCTGAAGTGAAGCATCGGAATCTAAAACTGGACTCACAGGAGGGGTTCAAATCATAGAAAAACAGAGTGTCAGTCCTCTTGTCCTTAAGTCGGCATTGTGCCTTTTGTATTAAATTCGGATGCAATTTCTGTGTTTCATTGTCAATAAGAAGGTCCAAGGTATAAAGGAAACCTGAAGTGAAGCATCGGAATCTAAAACTGGACTCATAGGAGAGGTTCAAATCATAGAAAGTTAGAGTGTCAGTACTCTTGTACTTAAGTCGGCATTGTGCCTTTTGTATTAAATTCGGATGCTATTTCTTTGTTTCATCGTCAATAAGAAGGTACAAGGGATACAGTAAACCTCAAGTGAAGCGTCGGTATCTAAAACTGGACTAACAGGAAAGGTTCAGATCATAGAAATTGAGAGTGTCAGTCCTCTTGTACTTAAGTCGGCATTGTGCCTTTTGTATTAAATTCGGATGCAATTTCTGTGTTTCATCGTCAATAAGAAGGTCCAAGGGATACAGTAAACCCAAAGTGAAGCATCGGAATCTAAAACTGGGCTCACAGGTGAGTTTCAAATCACAGAAAGTTAAAGTGTCAGTCCTCTTGTACTTAAGTCGGCATTGTGCTTTTTGAATTTAATTCCGGTGCAATATCTGTGTTTCATCGTGAATAAGAAGTTCCGAGGTATACAGTAAACCTGAAGTGAGCATCGGACTCCAAAACTGGACCCACAGGAGAGGGTCAAATCATAGAAAGTTAGAGTGTCAGTCCTCTGGTACTTAAGTCGGCATAGTTCCTTTTGTATTAAATTCGGCTGAAATTTCTGTGTTTCATCGTCAATAAGAAGGTCCAAGGGATTAAGGAAACCTGATGTGAAGCATCGGAATCTAAAACTGGAATCACAGGAGAGGTTCAAATCATAGAAAGTGAGAGTGTCAGTCCTCTTGTACTTAAGTCGGCATAGTGACTTTTGTATTAAATTCGGATTGAATTTATGTGTTTCATCTGCAATAAGAAGGTCCAAGGGATACAGTAAACCTGAGGTGAACCATCGACATCTAAAACTGGACTCACAGGAGTGGTTCAAATCATAGAAAGTTAGAGTGTCAGTCCTCTTGTACTTCAGTCGGCATTGTGCCTTTTGTATTAAATTCGGATGCAATTTCTGTGTTTCATCGTCAATACGAAGGTCAAAGGGATACAGTAAACCTGAAGTGAAGCATCGGAATCTAAAACTGGACTCACAGCAGAGGTTCAAATCATAGAAAGTGAGAGAGTCAGTCCACTTGTACTTAAGTCGGCATTCTGCCTTTTGTATTAAATTTGGATGCAATTTCTGTGTTTCATCGTCAATAAGAAGGTCCAAGGGATACAGTAACCCTGAAGTGAAGCATCGGAATCTAAAACTTGACTCACAGGAGAGGTTCAAATCATAGAAAGTGAGAGTGTCAGTCCTCTTGTACGTAAGTCGGCATTGTGCCTTTTGTATTAAATTCGGATGCAATTTCTGTTTTTCATCGTCAATAAGAAGGTCCAAGGTATACAGTAAACCTGAAGCGAAGCATTGGAATCTAAAACTGGACTGACGGGAGAGGTTCAAATCATAGAAAGTTAAAGTGTCAGTCCTCTTGTGCTTAAGTCGGCGTTGTGCCTTTTGAATTTAATTCCGACGCAATTTCTGTGTTTCATCGTCAATAAGAAGTTCCGAGGTATACAGTAAACCTGAAGTGAAGCATCGGAATCTAAAACTGGACTCACAAATGAGGTTCAAATCATAGAAAGTTATTGTGTCAGTCCTCTTGTACTTAAATCGGCATTGTTTCTTTTGTATTAAATTCCGATGCAATTTCTGCGTTTCATCGTCAATAACAAGGTCCAAGGGATACAGTAAACCTGAAGTGAAGCATCGGAATCTAAAACTGGACTCACAGGAGAGGTTCAAATCACAGAAAGTGAGTGTGTCAGTCCTCTTGTACTTAAGTCGGCATTGTGCCTCTTGTATTAAAATGGGATGCAATTTCTGTGTTTCATCGTCAATAAGAAGGTACAAGGGATACAGTAAACCTGAGGTGAAGCATCGGAATCTAAAACTGGACTCACAGGAGAGGTTCAAATCATAGAAAGTTAGAGTGTCAGTCCTCTTGTACTTAAGTCGGCATTGTGCCTTTTGTATTAAATTCGGATGCAATTTCTGTTTTTCATCGTCAATAAGAAGGTCCAAGGTATACAGTAAACCTGAAGCGAAGCATTGGAATCTAAAACTGGACTGACGGGAGAGGTTCAAATCATAGAAAGTTAGAGTGTCAGTCGTCTTGTACTTAAGTCGGCATTGTGCCTTTTGTATTAATTTCGGATGCAATATCTGTGTTTCATCGTCAATAAGAAGGTCCAAGAGATACTGTAAACCTGAAGTGAAGCATCGGAATCTAAAACTGGACTCACAGGAGAGGTTCAAATTATAGAAAGTGAGAGTGTCAGTCCTCTTGTACTTAAGTCGGCATTGAGCCTTTTGTATTAAATTCGGATCCAATTTCTGTGTTTCATCGTCAATAAGATGGTCCAAGGGATATAGTAAACCTGAAGTGAAGCATCGGAATCTAAAACTGGACTCACAGGTGAGGATCAAATCATAGAAAGACAGAGTGTCAGTCCTCTTGTACTTAAGTCGGCATTGTGCCTTTTGTATTAAATTCGGATGCAATTTCTGTGTTTCATCGTCAATAAAAAAGTCCCAGGGATACAGTAAACCTGAATTGAAGCATCGGAATCTAAAACTGGACTCACAGGAGAGGTTCAAATCATAGAAAATTTGTGTGTCAGTCCTCTTGTACATAATTCGGCATTGGGCCTGTTATATTAAATTCGGATGCTATTTCTGTGTTTCATCGTCAATAAGAAGGTACAAGGGATACAGTAAACCTGAAGTGAAGCATCCGAATCTAAAACTGGACTCACAGGAGAGTTTCAAATCATAGATAGTGAGAATGTCAGTCCTCTTGTACTTAAGTCGGCATTGTGCCTTTTGTATTTAATTCGGATGCAATTTCTGTGTTTCATCGTCAATAAGAAGGTCCAAGGGATACAGTAAACCTGAAGTGAAGCATCGGAATCTAAAACTGGACTCACAAGAGAGGTTCAAATCATAGAAAGTTAGAGTGTCAGTCCTCTTGTACTTAAGACGGCATTGTGCTTTTGTATTAAATTCGGATGCAATTTCTGATTTTCATCGTCAATAGGAAGGTCCAAGGTATACAGTAAACCTGAAGTGAAGAAGCGGAATCTAAAACTGGACTCACAGGAGAGGTTCAAATCATTGAAAGTGAGAGTGTCAGTCCTCTTGTACATAAGTCGGCATTGTGCCTTTTGTATTAAATTCGGATCCAATTTCTGTGTTTCATCGTCAATAAGATGGTCCAAGGGATACAGTAAACCTGAAGTGAAGCATCGGAATCTAAAACTGGACTCATAGGAGAGGTTCAAATCATAGAAAGTTAAAGTGTCAGTCGTCTTGTACTTAAGTCGGCATTGTGCCTTTTGCATTAAATTAGGATGCAATTTCTGTGTTTCATCGTCAATAGGAAGGTCCAAGGTATACAGTAAACCTGAAGTGAAGCATCGGAATCTAAAACTGGACTCACTGGAGAGGTTCAAATCAAGGAAAGTTAGAAAGTCAGTCCTCTTGTACCTAAGTCGGCATTGTGCCTTTTGTATTACATTCGGATGCAATTTCTGTGTTTCGTCATTAATAAGAAGGTCCTAGGGATATAGTGAACCTGAAGTGAGGCATCGGAATCTAAAACTGGACTCACAGGAGAGGTTCCAATCACAGAAAGTTAGAGTGTCAGTCCTCTTGTACTTAAGTCGGCATTGTGATATCTGTATTAAATTCGGATGCAATTTCTGTGTTTCATCGTCAGTAAGGAGGTCCAAGGTATACAGTAAACCTGAAGTGAAGCATCGAAATCTAAAACTGGACTCACAGGTGAGGTTCAAATCATAGAAAGACAGAGTGTCAGTCGTCTTGTACTTAAATCGGCATTGTGCCTTTTGTATTACATTCGGATGCAATTTCTGTGTTTCGTCGCTAATAAGAAGGTCCTAGGGATACAGTGAACCTGAAGTGAGGCATCAGAATCTAAAACTGGACTCACAGGAGAGGTTCAAATCATAGAAAGTTAGAGTGTCAGTCCTCTTGTATTTAAGTCGGCATTGTGCCTTCTGTATTAAATTCGGATGCAATTTCTGTGTTTCACCGTCAGTAAGAAGGTCCAAGGAATACAGTAAACCTGAAGTGAAGCATCGGAATCTAAAACTGGACTGACGGGAGAGGTTCAAATCATAGAAAGTTAGAGTGTCAGTCGTCTTGTACTTAAGTCGGCATTGTGCCTTTTGTATTAATTTCGGATGCAATATCTGTGTTTCATCGTCAATAAGAAGGTCCAAGAGATACTGTAAACCTGAAGTGAAGCATCGGAATCTAAAACTGGACTCACAGGAGAGGTTCAAATTATAGAAAGTGAGAGTGTCAGTCCTCTTGTACTTAAGTCGGCATTGAGCCTTTTGTATTAAATTCGGATCCAATTTCTGTGTTTCATCGTCAATAAGATGGTCCAAGGGATATAGTAAACCTGAAGTGAAGCATCGGAATCTAAAACTGGACTCACAGGTGAGGATCAAATCATAGAAAGACAGAGTGTCAGTCCTCTTGTACTTAAGTCGGCATTGTGCCTTTTGTATTAAATTCGGATGCAATTACTGTGTTTCATTGTCAATAAGAAGGTCCAAGGTATAAAGGAAACCTGAAGTGAAGCATCGGAATCTAAAACTGGACTCACAGGAGAGGTTCAAATTATAGAAAGTGAGAGTGTCAGTCCTCTTGTACTTAAGTCGGCATTGTGCCTTTTGCATTAAATTCGGATGCAATTTCTGTGTTTCATCGTTAATAAGAAGGTCCTAGGGATACAGTGAACCTGAAGTGCGCATCGGATTCTAAAACTGGACTCACGGGAGAGGTTCAAATCAAAGAAAGTTAGAGTGTCAGTCCTCTTGTACCTAAGTCGGCATTGTGCCTTTTGTATTACATTCGGATGCAATTTCTGTGTTTCGTCGTTAATAAGAAGGTCCTAGGGATACAGTGAACCTGAAGTGAGGCATTGGAATCTAAAACTGGACACACAGGAGAGGTTCAAATCATAGAAAGTTAGAGTGTCAGTCCTCTTGTACTTAAGTCGGCATTGTGCCTTCTGTATTAAATTCGGATGCAATTTCTGTGTTTCATCGTCAGTAAGAAGGTCCAAGGTATACAGTAAACCTGAAGTGAAGCATCGGAATCTAAAACTGGACTCACAGGTGAGGTTCAAATCATAGAAAGACAGAGTGTCAGTCCTCTTGTACTTAAGTCGGCATTGTGCCCTTTGTATTAAATTCGGATGCAATTTCTGTGTTTCATCGTCAATAAGAAGGTCCAAGGTATAAAGGAAACCTGAAGTGAAGCATCGGAATCTAAAACTGAACTCACAGGAGAGGTTCAAATCATAGAAAGTGAGAGTGTCAGTCATCTTTTACTGAAGTCGGCATTGTGCTTTTTGTATTAAATTCGGATGCAATTTCTGTGTTTCATCGTCAATAAGAAGGTCCAAGGGATACTGTAAACCTGAAGTGAAGCATCGGAATCTAAAACTGGACTCACAGGAGAGGTTCAAATTATAGAAAGTGAGAGAGTCAGTCCTCTTGTACTTAAGTCGGCATTGTGCCTTTTGTATTAAATTCGGATCCAATTTCTGTGTTTCATCGTCAATAAGATGGTCCAAGGGATACAGTAAACCTGAAGTGAAGCATCGGAATCTAAAACTGGACTCACAGGTGAGGTTCAAATTATAGAAAGACAGAGTGTCAGTCCTCTTGTACTTAAGTCGCCATTGTGCCTTTTGTATTAAATTCGGATGCAATTTCTGTGTTTCATTGTCAATAAGAAGGTCCAAGGTATAAAGGAAACCTGAAGTGAAGCATCGGAATCTAAAACTGGACTCACAGGTAAGGTTTAAATTATAGAAAGTGAGAGTGTCAGTCCTCTTGTACTTAAGTCGGCATTGTGCCTTTTGTATTAAATTCGGATCCAATTTCTGTGTTTCATCGTCAATAAGATGGTCCAAGGGATACAGTAAACCTGAAGTGAAGCATCGGAATCTAAAACTGGACTCATAGGAGAGGTTAAAATCATAGAAAGTTAGAGTGTCAGTCGTCTTGTACTTAAGTCGGCATTGTGCCTTTTGCATTAAATTAGGATGCAATTTCTGTGTTTCATCGTCAATAGGAAGGTCCAAGGTATACAGTAAACCTGAAGTGAAGCATCGGAATCTAAAACTGGACTCACTGGAGAGTTTCAAATCATAGAAAGTTAGAGTGTCAGTCCTCTTGTACTTAAGTCGGCATTGTGCCTTTTGTATTAAATTCGGATGCAATTTCTGTGTTTCATCATTAATAAGAAGGTCCAAGGGATACAGTGAACCTGAAGTGAGGCATCGGAATCTAAAACTGGACTCACAGGAGAGGTTCAAATCAAAGAAAGTTAGAGTGTCAGTCCTCTTGTACCTAAGTCGCCATTGTGCATTTTGTATTACATTCGGATGCAATTTCAGTGTTTTGTCGTTAATAAGAAGGTCCTAGGGATACAGTGAACTTGAAGTGAGGCATCGGAATCTAAAACTGCACTCACAGGAGAGGTTCAAATCATAGAAAGTTAGAGTGTCAGTCCTCTTGTACTTAAGTCGGCATTGTGCCTTCTGTATTAAATTCGGATGCAATTTCTGTGTTTCATCGTCAGTAAGAAGGTCCAAGGTATACAGTAAACCTGAAGAGAAGCATCGGAATCTAAAACTGGACTCACAGGTGAGGTACAAATCATAGAAAGACAGAGTGTCAGTCCTCTTGTACTTAAATCGGCATTGTGCCTTTTGTATTAAATTCGGATGCAATTTCTGTGTTTTATCGTCAATAAGAAGGTCCAAGGTATAAAGGAAACCTGAAGTGAAACATCGGAATCTAAAACTGGACTCACAGGAGAGGTTCAAATCATAGAAAGTGAGAGTGTCAGTCATGTTATACTGAAGTCGGCATTGTGCCTTTTGTATTAAATTCGGATGCAATTTCTGTGTTTCATCGTCATTAGGAAGGTCCAAGGGATACAGTAACCATGAAGTGAAGCATCGGAATCTAAAACTGGACTCACAGGAGAGGTTCAAATCATAGAAAGTTAGTGTGTCAGTCCTCTTGCATCTAAGTCGGCATTGTGCCTTTTGTGTTAAATTCGGATGCAAATTCTGTGTTTCATCGTCAATAAGAAAGTCCAAGGGATATAGTAAACGTGAAGTGAAGCATCGGAATCTAAAACTGGACTCACAGGATAGGTTCAAATCATAGACAGTGAGAGTGTCAGTCCCCTTTTACTGAAGTCGGCATTGTGCCTTTTGTATTAAATTCGGATGCAATTTCTGTGTTTCATCGTCAATAAGAAGGTCCAAGGTATACAGTAAACCTGAAGTGAAGCATCTGAATCTAAAACTGGACTCACAGGACAGGTTCAAATCATAGACAGTGAGAGTGTCAGTCCTCTTATACTTAAGTCGGCATTGTGCTATTTGGATTAAATTCGGATGCCATTTCTGTGTTTCATCGTCAATAAGAAGGTCCCATGGACACAGTAAACCTGAAGTGAAGCATCGGAATCTAAAACTGGACTCACAGGAGAGGTTCAAATTATAGAAATTTAGAGTGTCAGTCCTCTTGTACTTAAGTCGGCATTGTGCCTTTTGTATTAAACTCGGATGAAATTTCTTTGTTTCATCGTCAATTAGAAGGTACAAGGGATACAGTAAAGCTGAAGTGAAGCATCGGAATGTAATACTGGACACACAGGAGAGGTTCAAATCATAGAAAGGCAGAGTGTCAGTCCTCTTGTACTTAAGTCGGCATTGTGCCCTTTGTATTAAATTCGGATGCAATTTCTGTGTTTCATCGTTAATAAGAAGGTCCAAGGGATACAGTAAACCTGAAGTGATGCACCGGAATCTAAAACTGGACTCACAGGAGAGGTTCAAATCAAAGAAAGTTAGAGTGTCAGTCCTCTTGTACCTAAGTCGGCATTGTGCCTTTTGTATTACATTCGGATGCAATTTCTGTGTTTCGTCGTTAATAAGAAGGTCCTAGGGATACAGTGAACCTGAAGTGAGGCATCGGAACCTAAAACTGGACACACAGGAGAGGTTCAAATCATAGAAAGTTAGAGTGACAGTCCTCTTGTACTTAAGTCGGCATTGTGCCGTCTGTATTAAATTCGGATGCAATTTCTGTGTTTCATCGTCAGTAAGAAGGTCCAAGGTATACAGTAAACCTGAGTGAAGCATCGGAATCTAAAACTGGACTCACAGGTGAGGTTCAAATCATAGAAAGACAGAGTGTCAGTCCTCTTGTACTTAAGTCGGCATTGTGCCCTTTGTATTAAATTCGGATGCAATTTCTGTGTTTCATCGTCAATAAGAAGGTCCAAGGTATAAAGGAAACCTGAAGTGAAGCATCGGAATCTAAAACTGAACCCACAGGAGAGGTTCAAATCATAGAAAGTGAGAGTGTCAGTCATCTTTTACTGAAGTCGCCATAGTGCTTCTTGTATTAAATTAGGATGCAATTTCTGTGTTTCATCGTCAATAAGAAGGTCCAAGGGATACTGTAAACCTGAAGTGAAGCATCGGAATCTAAAACTGGACTCACAGGAGAGGTTCAAATTATAGAAAGTGAGAGTGTCAGTCCTCTTGTACTTAAGTCGGCATTGTGCCTTTTGTATTAAATTCGGATCCAATTTCTGTGTTTCATCGTCAATAAGATGGTCCAAGGGATACAGTAAACCTGAAGTGAAGCATCGGAATCTAAAACTGGACTCACAGGTGAGGTTCAAATTATAGAAAGACAGAGTGTCAGTCCTCTTGTACTTAAGTCGCCATTGTGCCTTTTGTATTAAATTCGGATGCAATTTCTATGTTTCATTGTCAATAAGAAGGTCCAAGGTATAAAGGAAACCTGAAGTGAAGCATCGGAATCTAAAACTGGACTCATAGGTAAGGTTCAAATTATAGAAAGTGAGAGTGTCAGTCCTCTTGTACTTAAGTCGGCATTGTGCCTTTTGTATTAAATTCGGATCCAATTTCTGTGTTTCATCGTCAATAAGATGGTCCAAGGGATACAGTAAACCTGAAGTGAAGCATCGGAATCTAAAACTGGACTCATAGGAGAGGTTAAAATCATAGAAAGTTAGAGTGTCAGTCGTCTTGTACTTAAGTCGGCATTGTGCCTTTTGCATTAAATTAGGATGCAATTTCTGTGTTTCATCGTCAATAGGAAGGTCCAAGGTATACAGTAAACCTGACGTGAAGCATCGGAATCTAAAACTGGACTCACTGGAGAGTTTCAAATCATAGAAAGTTAGAGTGTCAGTCCTCTTGTACTTAAGTCGGCATTGTGCCTTTTTCATTAAATTCGGATGCAATTTCTGTGTTTCATCATTTATAAGAAGGTCCAAGGGATACAGTGAACCTGAAGTGAGGCATCGGAATCTAAAACTGAACTCACAGGAGAGGTTCAAATCAAAGAAAGTTAGAGTGTCAGTCCTCTTGTACCTAAGTCGGCATTGTGCCTTTTGTATTACATTCGGATGCAATTTCTGAGTTTCGTCGTTAATAAGAAGGTCCTAGGGATACAGTGAACCTGAAGTGAGGCATCGGAATCTAAAACTGGACACACAGGAGAGGTTCAAATCATAGAAAGTTAGAGTGTCAGTCCTCTTGTACTTAAGTCGGCATTGTGCCTTCTGTATTAAATTCGGATGCAATTTCTGTGTTTCATCGTCAGTAAGAAGGTCCAAGGTATACAGTAAACCTGAAGTGAAGCATCGGAATCTAAAACTGGACTCACAGGTGAGGTTCAAATCATAGAAAGACAGAGTGTCAGTCCTCTTGTACTTAAGTCGGCATTGTGCCCTTTGTACTAAATTCGGATGCAATTTCTGTGTTTCTTCGTCAATAAGAAGGTCCAAGGTATAAAGGAAACCTGAAGTGAAGCATCGGAATCTAAAACTGAACTCACAGGAGAGGTTCAAATCATAGAAAGTGAGAGTGTCAGTCATCTTTTACTGAAGTCGGCATTGTGCTTTTTGTATTAAATTCGGATGCAATTTCTGTGTTTCATCGTCAATAAGAAGGTCCAAGGGATACTGTAAACCTGAAGTGAAGCATCGGAATCTAAAACTGGACTCACAGGAGAGGTTCAAATTATAGAAAGTGAGAGTGTCAGTCCTCTTGTACTTAAGTCGGCATTGTGCCTTTTGTATTAAATTCGGATCCAATTTCTGTGTTTCATCGTCAATAAGATGGTCCAAGGGATACAGTAAACCTGAAGTGAAGCATCGGAATCTAAAACTGGACTCACAGGTGAGGTTCAAATTATAGAAAGGCAGAGTGTCAGTCCTCTTGTACTTAAGTCGCCATTGTGTCTTTTGTATTAAATTCGGATGCAATTTCTGTGTTTCATTGTCAATAAGAAGGTCCAAGGTATAAAGGAAACCTGAAGTGAAGCATCGGAATCTAAAACTGGACTCACAGGTAAGGTTCAAATTATAGAAAGTGAGAGTGTCAGTCCTCTTGTACTTAAGTCGGCATTGTGCCTTTTGTATTAAATTCGGATCCAATTTCTGTGTTTCATCGTCAATAAGATGGTCCAAGGGATACAGTAAACCTGAAGTGAAGCATCGGAATCTAAAACTGGACTCATAGGAGAGGTTAAAATCATAGAAAGTTAGAGTGTCAGTCGTCTTGTACTTAAGTCGGCATTGTGCCTTTTGCATTAAATTAGGATGCAATTTCTGTGTTTCATCGTCAATAGGAAGGTCCAAGGTATACAGTAAACCTGAAGTGAAGCATCGGAATCTAAAACTGGACTCACTGGAGGGTTTCAAATCATAGAAAGTTAGAGTGTCAGTCCTCTTGTACTTAAGTCGGCATTGTGCCTTTTGCATTAAATTCGGATGCAATTTCTGTGTTTCATCATTAATAAGAAGGTCCAAGGGATACAGTGAACCTGAAGTGAGGCATCGGAATCTAAAACTGGACTCACAGGAGAGGTTCAAATCAAAGAAAGTTAGAGTGTCAGTCCTCTTGTACCTAAGTCGCCATTGTGCCTTTTGTATTACATTCGGATGCAATTTCAGTGTTTTGTCGTTAATAAGAAGGTCCTAGGGATACAGTGAACCTGAAGTGAGGCATCGGAATCTAAAACTGCACTCACAGGAGAGGGTCAAATCATAGAAAGTTAGAGTGTCAGTCCTCTTGTACTTAAGTCGGCATTGTGCCTTCTGTATTAAATTCGGATGCAATTTCTGTGTTTCATCGTCAGTAAGAAGGTCCAAGGTATACAGTAAACCTGAAGAGAAGCATCGGAATCTAAAACTGGACTCACAGGTGAGGTACAAATCATAGAAAGACAGAGTGTCAGTCCTCTTGTACTTAAGTCGGCATTGTGCCTTTTGTATTAAATTCGGATGCAATTTCTGTGTTTTATCGTCAATAAGAAGGTCCAAGGTATAAAGGAAACCTGAAGTGAAACATCGGAATCTAAAACTGGACTCACAGGAGAGGTTCAAATCATAGAAAGTGAGAGTGTCAGTCATGTTATACTGAAGTCGGCATTGTGCCTTTTGTATTAAATTCGGATGCAATTTCTGTGTTTCATCGTCATTAGGAAGGTCCAAGGGATACAGTAACCATGAAGTGAAGCATCGGAATTTAAAACTGGACTCACAGGAGAGGTTCAAATCATAGAAAGTTAGTGTGTCAGTCCTCTTGCACCTAAGTCGGCATTGTGCCTTTTGTGTTAAATTCGGATGCAAATTCTGTGTTTCATCGTCAATAAGAAAGTCCAAGGGATATAGTAAACGTGAAGTGAAGCATCGGAATCTAAAACTGGACTCACAGGATAGGTTCAAATCATAGACAGTGAGAGTGTCAGTCCCCTTTTACTGAAGTCGGCATTGTGCCTTTAGTATTAAATTCGGATGCAATTTCTGTGTTTCATCGTCAATAAGAAGGTCCAAGGTATACAGTAAACCTGAAGTGAAGCATCAGAATCTAAAACTGGACTCACAGGACAGGTTCAAATCATAGACAGTGAGAGTGTCAGTCCTCTTATACTTAAGTCGGCATTGTGCTATTTGGAATTAATTCGGATGCCATTTCTGTGTTTCATCGTCAAAAAGAAGGTCCCATGGACACAGTAAACCTGAAGTGAAGCTTCGGAATCTAAAACTGGACTCACAGGAGAGGTTCAAATCATAGAAATTTAGAGTGTTAGTCCTCTTGTACTTAAGTCGGCATTGTGCCTTTTGTATTAAACTCGGATGCAATTTCTTTGTTTCATCGTCAATTAGAAGGTACAAGGGATACAGTAAAGCTGAAGTGAAGCATCGGAATCTAATACTGGACTCACAGTAGAGGTTCAAATCATAGAAAGGCAGAGTGTCAGTCCGCTTGTACTTAAGTCGGCATTGTGCCCTTTGTATTAAATTCGGATGCAATTTCTGTGTTTCATCGTTAATAAGAAGGTCCAAGGGATACAGTAAACCTGAAGTGAGGCACCGGAATGAAAAACTGGACTCACAGGAGAGGTTCAATTCATAGCAATTTAGAGTGTCACTCGTCTTGTACTTAAGTCGGCATTGTGCCTTTTGTATTCAATTCGGATGCAATTTCTGTGTTTTATCGTCAATAGGAATGTCCAAGGTATGCAGTAAACCTGAAGTAAAGCATCGGAATCTAAAACTGGACTCACAGGAGAGGTTCAACTCATATAAAGTTAGAGTGTCAGTCCTCTCGTACTTAAGGTGGCATTGTGCCTTTTGTATTACTTTCGGATGCAATTTCTGTGTTTCATCGTCAATAAGAAGGTCCTAGGGATACAGTAAATCTGAAGTGAGGCATCGGAATCTAAAACTGAACTCACAGGAGAGGTTCAAATCATAGAAAGTGAGAGTGTCAGTCCTCTTGTACTTAAGTCGGCATTGTGCCTTTTGTATTAATTTCGGATGCAATTTCTGTATTTCATCGTCAATAAGAAGGTCCAAGGTGTACAGTAAACCTGAAGTGAAGCATCGGAATTTAAAACTGTACATACAGGAGAGGTTCAAATCATAGAAAGACAGAGTGTCAGTCCTCTTGTACTGAAGTCGGCATTGTGCCATTTGTACTAAATTCGGATGCAATTTCTGTGTTTCATCGTCAATAAGAAGGTCCAAGGTATAAAGGAAACCTGAAGTGAAGCATCGGAATCTAAAACTGGACTCACAGGAGAGGTTCAAGTCATAGAAAGTTAGAGTGTCAGTCATCTTGTACTTAAGTCGGCATTGTGCATTTTGTATTAAATTCGGATGCAATTTCTTTGTTTCATCGTTAGTAAGAAGGTACTAGGGATACAGTATACCTGAACTGAAGCATCGGAATCTAAAACATGACTCACAGGAGAGGTTCAAATCATAGAAAGTTAGAATGCCAGTCCTCTTGTACTTAAGTCGGCATTGTGCCTTCTGTATTAAATTCGGATGCAATTTTTGTGTTTCATCGTAAATAGGAAGGTCCAAGGTATACAGTAAACCTGAAGTGAAGCATCGGAATCTAAAACTGGACTCTCTTGAGGGGTTCAAATCATAGAAAGTTAGAGTGTCAGTCCTCTTGTACTGAATTCGGCATTGTGCCTTTTGTATTGAATTCGGATGCAATTTCTGTGTTTCATCGTTAATAAGAAGGTCCTAGGGCTACAGTATGCCTGAAGTCAGGCATCAGAACCTAAAACTGGACTCACAGGAGAGGTTCAAATCATAGAAAGTTAGAGTGTCAGTCATCTTGTACTTAAGTCGGCATTGTGCGTTTTGTATTAAATTCGGATGCAATTTCTGTGTTTCATCGTCAATAAGAAGGTCCAAGGGATACAATAAACCTGAAGTGATGCATCTGAATCTAAAACTGGACTCACAGGACAGGTTCAAATCATAGAAAGTGAGCGTGTCAGACCTCTTGTACTTAAGTCGGCATTGTGCCTTTTGTAATCAATTCGGATGCAATATCTGTGTTTCATAGTCAATCGGAATGTCCAAGGTATGCAGTAAACCTGAAGTGAAGCATCGGAATCTAAAACTGGTCTCACAGGAGAGGTTCAAATCATAGAAAGTTAGAGAGTCAGTCCTCTCGTACTTAAGTTGGCATTGTGCCTTTTGTGTTAAATTCGTATGCAATTTTTGTGTTTCATCGTCAATAAGAGTACCAAAGGGATACAGTAAACCTGAAGTGAGGCATCGGAATCTAAAACTGGACTCACAGGAGAGGTTCAAATCATAGATAACTAGAATGTCAGTCCTCTTGTACTTAAGTCATCATTGTGCCTTTTGTACTAAATTCGGATGCAATTTCTGTGTTTCATCGTCAATAAGAAGGTCCAAGGTATACAGTTAACCTGATGTGAAGCATCGGAATCTAAAACTGGACTCACAGGAGAGGTTCAAATCATAGAAAGTTAGTGTGTCAGTCCTCTTGTACCTAAGTCGGCATTGTGCCTTTTGTGTTAAATTCGGATGCAATTTCTGTGTTTCATCGTCAATAAGAAAGTCCAAGGGATATAGTAAACCTGAAGTGAAGCATCGGAATCTAAAACTGGACTCACAGGATAGGTTCAAATCATAGAAAGTGAGAGTGTCAGTCCCCTTTTACTGAAGTCGGCATTGTGCCTTTTGTATTAAATTCGGATGCAATTTCTGTGTTTCATCGTCAATAAGAAGGTCCAAGGGATACAGTAAACCTGAAGTGAAGCATCAGAATCTAAAACTGGACTCACAGGACAGGTTCAAATCATAGACAGTGAGAGTGTTAGTCCTCTTATACTTAAGTCGGCATTGGTCCTTTTGTATTAAATTCGGATGCCATTTCTGTGTTTCATAGTCAATAAGAAGGTCCCATGGATACAGTAAACCTGAAGTGAAGCATCGGAATCTAAAGCTGGACTCACAGGAGAGGTTCATATCATAGAAAGTTAGAGTGTCAGTCCTCTTGTACTTAAGTCGGCATTGTGCCTTTTGTATTAAATTCGGATGCAATTTCTTTGTTTCATCGTCAATTAGAAGGTACAAGGGATACAGTAAACCTGAAGTGAAGCATCGGAATCTAAAACTGGACTCACAGGAGAGGATCAAATCATAGAAAGGCAGAGTGTCAGTCCTCTTGTACTTAAGTCGGCATTGTGCCCTTTGTATTAAATTCGGCTGCAATTTCTGTGTTTCATCGTCAATAGGAAGGTCCAAGGTATTCAGTAAACCTGAAGTGGAGCATCGGAATCTGAAACTGGACTAACTGGAGTGGTTCAAATCATAGAAAGTTAGAGTGCCAGTCCTTTTGTACTTAAGGTGGCATTGTGCCTTTTGTATTAATTTCGGATGCAATTTCTGTGTTTCATCGTCAATAAGAAGGTCCTAGGGATACAGTAAACCTGAAGTGAGGCATCGGAATCTAAAACTGGACTCACAGGAGAGGTTCAAATCATAGAAAGTTAGAGTGTCAGTCCTCTTGTACTGAAGTCCGCATTGTGCCTTTTGTATTAAATTCTGATGCAATTTCTGTATTTCATCGTCAATAATGAAGGTCCAAGGTGTACAGTAAACCTGAAGTGAAGCATCGGGATCTAAAACTGGACTCACAGGAGAGTTTCAAATCATAGAAAGTTAGAGTGTCAGTCATCTTGTACTTAAGTCCGCATTGTGCATTTTGTATTAAATTCGGATGCAATTTCTTTGTTTCATCGTTAATAAGAAGGTACAAGGGATACAGTATACCAGAACTGAAGCATCGGAATCTAAAACTGGACTCACAGGAGAGGTTCATATCATAGAAAGTTAGAGTGTCAGTCCTCTTTTACTTAAGTCGGCATTGTGCCTTTTGTATTAATATCGGATGCAATTTCTGTGTTTCATCGTCAACAAGATGGTCCAACGGATAAAGTAAACCTGAAGTGAAGCATCGTAATCTAAAACTGGACTCACAGGAGAGGTTCAAATCATAGAAAGTTAGAGTGTCAGTCGTCTTGTACTTAAGTCGGCATTGTGCCTTCTGTATTAAATTCGGATGTAATTTCTGTGTTTCATCGTCAATAGGAAGGTCCAAGGTATGCAGTAAACCCGAAGTGAAGAATCGGAATCTAAAACTGGACTCGCTGGAGAGGTTCAAATCATAGAAAGTTAGAGTGTCAGTCCTCTTGTACTGAAGTCGGCATTGTGCCTTTTGTATTAAATTCGGATGCAATTTCTGTGTTTCATCGTTAATAAGAAGGTCCTAGGGATACAGTAAACCTGAAGTCAGGCATCGGAATCTAAAACTGGACTCACAAGAGAGGTTCAAATCATAGATAGTTAGAGTGTCAGTCCTCTTGTACTTAAGTCGGCATTGTGCCTTTTGTATTGAATTCGGATGCAATTTCTGTGTTTCATCGTTAATAAGAAGGTCCTAGGGATACAGTATGCCTGAAGTCAGGCATCGGAATCTAAAACTGGACTCACAGGAGAGGTTCAAATCAAAGAAAGTTAGTGTGTCAGTCCTCTTGTACTTAAGTCTACATTGTGCCTTTTGTATTAAATTCGGATGCAATTTCTGTGTTTCATCGTCAATAAGAAGGTCCAAGGGATACAATAAATCTG
Source organism: Schistocerca serialis cubense (assembly GCF_023864345.2). Lineage (NCBI taxonomy): Eukaryota > Metazoa > Arthropoda > Insecta > Orthoptera > Acrididae > Schistocerca > Schistocerca serialis. The sequence continues at coordinate 59,146,586 of NC_064639.1, forward strand.
AAGTGAAGCTTCGGAATCTAAAACTGGACTCACAGCAGAGGTTCAAATCATAGAAAGTGAGCGTGTCAGTCCTCTTGTACTTAAGTCGGCATTGTGCCTTTTGTAATCAATTCGGATGCAATTTCTGTGTTTCATAGTCAATAGGAATGTCCAAGGTATGCAGTAAACCTGAAGTGAAGCATTGGAATCTAAGACTGGTCTCACAGGAGAGGTTCAAATCATATAAGTTAGAGTGTCAGTCCTCTTGTACTTAAGTTGGCATTGTGCCTTTTGTATTAAATTCGGATGGAATTTCTGTGTTTCATCGTCAATAAGAAGGTCCAAGGGATACAGTAAACCTGATGTGAGGCATCGGAATCTAAAACTGGCCTCACAGGAGGGGTTCAAATCATAGAAAGGCAGAGTGTCAGTCCTCTTGTACTTAAGTCGGCATTGTGCCTTTTGAACTAAATTCGAATGCAATTTCTGTGTTTCATCGTCAATAAGAAGGTCCAAGGTATACAGTAAACCTGAAGTGAAGCATCGGAAACTAAAACTGGACTCACAGGAGAGGTTCAAATCATAGAAAGACAGAGTGTCAGCCCTCTTGTACTTAAGTCGGCATTGTGCCTTTTGTATTAAATTCGGATGCTATTTCTGTGTTTCATCGCCAATAGGAAGGTCCAATGTATGCAGTAAACCTGAAGTGAAGCATCGGAATTAAAGACTGGACTCACTGGAGAGTTTCAAATCATAGAAAGTGAGAGTGTCAGTCCTGTTGTACTAAAGTCGGCATTGTGCCTTTTGTAATCAATTCGGATGCAATTTCTGTGTTTCATAGTCAATAGGAATGTCCAAGGTATGCAGTAAACCTGAAGTGAAGCATCGGAATCTAAAACTGGTCTCACAGGAGATTTTCAAATCATAGAAAGTTAGAGTGTCAGTCCTCTTGTACTTAAGTCGGCATTGTGCCTTTTGTACTAAATTCGATTGCAATTTCTGTGTTTCATCGTCAATAAGAAGGTCCAAGGTATACAGTAAACCTGAAGTGAAGCATCGGAATCTAAAACTGGACACACAGGAGAGGTTCAAATCATAGTAAGACAGAGTGTCAGCCCTCTTGTACTTAAGTCGGCATTGAGCCTTTTGTATTAAATTCGGATGCAATTTCTGTGTTTCATCGCCAATAGGAAGGTCCAATGTATACAGTAAACCTGAAGTGAAGCATCGGAATCAAAAACTGGACTCACTGGAGAGGTTCAAATCATAGAAAGTGAGAGTGTCAGTCCTGTTGTACTTAAGTCGGCATTGTGCCTTTTGTATTAAATTCGATTGCAATTTCTGTGTTTCATCGTCATTAAGAAGGTCCAAGGGATACAATAAACCTGAAGTGAAGCATCGGAATCTAAAACTGGACTCACTGGAGAGGTTCAAAGCATAGAAAGTTAGAGTGTCATCCCTCTTGTACTTAAGTCGGCATTGTGCCTTTTGTATTAATTTCGGATGCAATTTCTGTGTTTCATCACTAATAAGAAGGTCCTACGGATACAGTAAACCTGAAGTGAGGCATCGGAATCTAAAACTGGACTCACAGGAGAGGTTCAAATCATAGAATGTTAGAGTGTCAGTCCTCTTGTACTTAAGTCGGCATTGTGCCTTTTGTATTAAATTCGGATGCAATTTCTGTGTTTCATCGTCAATAAGAAGGTCCAAGGGATACAGTAAACCTCAAGTGAAGTATCGGAATCTAAAACTGGACTCACAGGAGAGGTTCAAATCATAGATAGTGAGAGTGTCAGTGCTCTTGTACTTAAATCGGCATTGCGCCTTTTGTATTAAATTCGGATGAAATTTCTGTGTTTCATCGTCAATAAGAAAGTCCAAGGGATACAGTAAACCTGAAGTGAGGCATCGGAATCTAAAACTGGACTCACAGGAGAGGTTCAAATCATAGAAAGTTAGAGTGTCAGTCGTCTTGTTTTTAAGTCGGCATTGTGCCTTTTGTATTCAATTCGGATGCAATTTCTGTGTTTCATCGTCAATAGGAAGGTCCAAGGTATACAGTAAACCTGAAGTGAAGCATCGGAATCTAAAACTGGATTCACAGGAGAGGTTAAAATCATAGAAAGTTGGAGTGTCAGTCCTCTTGTACTTAAGTCGGCATTGTGCCTTTTGTATTAACTTCGGATGCAATATCTGTGTTTCATCGTCAATAAGAGGGTCCTAGGGGTACAGTAAAGCTGAAGTGAAGCATCGGAATCTAACACTGGACTCACGGGAGAGGTTCAAATCATAGAAAGGTAGAGTGTCATTCCTCTTGTACTTAAGATGGCATTGTGCCTTTTGTATTAAATTCGGATGCAATTTCTGTGTTTCATCGTTAATAAGAAGGTCCAAGGTATACAGTAAACCTGAAGTGAAGCATCGGAATCTAAAACTAGACTCACAGGAGAGGTTCAAATCATTGAAAGTGAAAGTGTCAGTCGTCTTGTACTTAAGTCGGCATTGTGCCTTTTGTATTAAATTCTGACGCAATTTCTGTGTTTCATCGTCAATAAGAAGGTCCAAGGGATACAGTAAACCTGAAGCGAAGCATCGGAATCTAGCACTCTACTTACAAGATAGGTTCAAATCATAGAAAGTGAGTGTGTCAGTCCTCTTTTACTTAAGTAGGCATTGTGTCTTTTGTATTAAATTCTGATGCAACTTCTGTGTTTCATCGTCAATACGAAGGTCCAAGGGATACAGTAAACCTGAAGTGAAGCATCGGAATCTAAAACGGGACTCACAGGAGAGGTTCAAATCATCTAAAGTGAGAGTGTCAGTCCTTTTGTACTTAAGTCGGCATTGTGCCCTTTGTATTAAATTCGGATGCAATTTCTGTGTTTCATCGTCAATAAGAAGGTCCAAGGGATACAGTAAACCTGAAGTGAGGCATCGGAATCTAAAACTGGGCTCACAGGAGATGTTCAAATCATAGAAAGTTAGAGTGTCAGTCCTCTTGTACTTAAGTCGGCATTGTGCTTTTATATTAAATTCGGATGCAATTTCTGTGTTTCATCGTCAATAAGAAGGTCCAAGGGATACAGTAAACCTGAAGTGAAGCATCGGAAAGTAAAACTGGACTCACAGTAGAGGTTCAAATAATAGAAAGTAAGAGTGTCAGTCCTCTTGTACTTAAGTCGGCATTGTGCCTTTTGTATTAAATTCAGATCCAATTTCTGTGTTTAACGTCAATAAGATGGTCCAAGGGATACAGTAAACCTGAAGTGAAGCATCGGAATCTAAAACTGGACTCACAGGAGTGGTTCAAATCATAGAAAGTTAGACTGTCAGTCGTCTTGTACTTAAGTCGGCATTGTGCCTTTTGTATTAAATTCGGATGCAATTTCTGTGTTTCATCGCCAATAAGAAGGTCAAAGGGATACAGTAAACCTCAAGTGAAGTATCGGAATGTAAAACTGGACTCACAGGAGAGGTTCAAATCATAGAAAGTGAGAGTGTCAGTGCTCTTGTACTTAAATCGGCATTGTGCCTTCTGTATTAAATTCGGATGAAATTTCTGTGTTTCATCGTCAATAAGAAAGTCCAAGGGATACAGTAAACCTGAAGTGAGGCATCGGAATCTAAAACTGGACTCACAGGAGAGGTTCAAATCATAGAAAGTTAGAGTGTCAGTCGTCTTGTTTTTAAGTCGGCATTGTGCCTTTTGTATTCAATTCGGATGCAATTTCTGTGTTTCATCGTCAATAGGAAGGTCCAAGGTATACAGTAAACCTGAAGTGAAGCATCGGAATCTAAAACTGGACTCACAGGAGAGGTTCAAATCATAGAAAGTTGGAGTGTCAGTCCTCTTGTACTTAAGTCGGCATTGTGCCTTTTGTATTAACTTCGGATGCAATTTCTGTGTTTCATCGTCAATAAGAGGGTCCAAGGGATACAGTAAACCTGAAGTGAAGCATCGGAATCTAAAACTGGACTCACAGGAGAGGTTCAAATCATAGAAAGTTAGAGTGTCAGTCGTCTTGTTTTTAAGTCGGCATTGTGCCTTTTGTATTCAATTCGGATGCAATTTCTGTGTTTCATCGTTAATAAGAAGGTCCAAGGTATACAGTAAACCTGAAGTGAAGCATCGGAATCTAAAACTAGACTCACAGGAGAGGTTCAAATCATTGAAAGTGAAAGTGTCAGTCGTCTTGTACTTAAGTCGGCATTGTGCCTTTTGTATTAAATTCTGATGCAATTTCTGTGTTTCATCGTCAATAAGAAGGTCCAAGGGATACAGAAAACCTGAAGTGAAGCATCGGAATCTAACACTCTACTTACAAGATAGGTTCAAATCATAGAAAGTGAGTGTGTCAGTCCTCTTTTACTTAAGTCGGCATTGTGCCTTTTGTATTACATTCTGATGCAATTTCTGTGTTTCATCGTCAATACGAAGGTCCAACGGATACAGTAAACCTGAAGTGAAGCATCGGAATCTAAAACGGGACTCACAGGAGAGGTTCAAATCATACAAAGTGAGAGTGTCAGTCCTTTTGTACTTAAGTCGGCATTGTGCCCTTTGTATTAAATTCGGATGCAATTTCTGTGTTTCATCGTCAATAAGAAGGTCCAAGTTATACAGTAAACCTGAAGTGAGGCATCGGAATCTAAAACAGGGCTCACAGGAGAGGTTAAAATCATAGAAAGTTAGAGTGTCAGTCCTCTTGTACTTAAGTCGGCATTGTGCTTTTGTATTAAATTCGGATGCAATTTCTGTGTTTCATCGTCAATAAGAAGATCCAAGGGATACAGTAAACCTGAAGTGAAGCATCAGAATCTAAAACTGGACTCACAGGAGAGGTTCAAATCATAGAAAGTGAGAGTGTCAGTCGTCTTGTACTTAAGTCAGCATTGTGCCTTTTGTATTAAATTCAGATCCAATTTGTGTGTTTAACGTCAATAAGATGGTCCAAGGGATACAGTAAACCTGAAGTGAAGCATCGGAATCTAAAACTGGACTCACAGGAGAGGTTCAAATCATAGAAAGTTAGACTGTCAGTCGTCTTGTACTTAAGTCGTCATTGTGCCTTTTGTATTAAATATCGGATGCAATTTCTGTGGTTCATCGTCAATAGGAAGGTCCAAGGTGTACAGTAAACCTGTAGTGAAGCATCGGAATCTAAAACTGGACTCACTGGAGAGGTTCAAATCATAGAAAGTTAGAGTGTCAGTCCTCTTGTACTTAAGTCGGCATTGTGCCTTTTGTATTAAATTCGGATGCAATTTCTGTGTTTCTTCGTTAATAAGAAGGTCCTACGGATACAGTAAACCTGAACTGAGGCATCGGAATCTAAAACTGAATTCACAGGGGAGGTTCAAATCATAGCAATTAAGAGTGTCAGTCGTCTTGTACTTAAGTCGGCATTGTGCCTTTTGTATTCAATTTGGATGCAATTTCTGTGTTTCATCGTCAATAGGAAGGTCCACGGTATGCAGTAAACTTGAAGTGAGTCATCGGAATGTAAAACTGGACTCACAGGAGAGGTTCAAATCATAGAAAATTATAGTGTCAGTGCTCTTGTACTTAAGTCGGCATTGTGCCTTTTGTACTAAATTCGGATGCAATTTCTGTGTTTCATCGTCAATAAGAAGGTCCAAGGGATACAGTAAACCTGATGTGAGGCATCGGAATCTAAAACTGGACTCACAGGGGAGGTTCAAATCATAGCAAGTTAGAGTGTCAGTCGTCTTGTACTTAGGTCGGCATTGTGCATTTTGTATTAAATTCGGATGCAATTTCTGTGTTTCATCGTCAATAAGAAGGTCCAAGGTATAAAGGAAACCTGAAGTGAAGCATCGGAATCTAAAACTGGACTCACAGGAGAGGTTCAAATCATAGAAAGTTAGAGTGTCAGTCATCTTGTACTTAAGTCGGCATTGTGCATTTTGTATTAAATTCGGATGCAATTTCTTTGTTTCATCGTTAATATGAAGGTACTAGGGATACAGTATACCTGAACTGAAGCATCGGAATCTAAAACTGGACTCACAGGAGAGGTTCAAATCATAGAAAGTTAGAGTGTCAGTCCTCTTGTACTTAAGTCGGCATTGTGCCTTTCGTGTTAAATTCGGATGCAGTTTCTGTGTTTCATCGTCAATAAGAAGGTCCAAGGGATACAGTAAACCTGAAGTGAGGCATCGGAATCTGAAACTGGACACACAGGAGAGGTTCAAATCATAGAAAGTTAGTGTGTCAGTCCTCTTGTACTGAAGTCGGCATTGTGCTTTTGTATTATATTCGGATACAATTTCTGTATTTCATCGTCAATAAGAAGGTCCAAGGTGTACAGTAAACCTGAAGTGAAGCATCGGAATCTAAAACTGGACCCACAGAAGAGGTTCAAATCATAGAAAGACCGAGTGTCAGTCCTCTTGTACTTAAGTCGGCATTGTGCCTTTTGTATTGAATTCGGATGCAATTTCTGTGTTTCATCGTTAGTACGAAGGTCCTAGGGATACAGTATGCCTGAAGTCAGGCATCGGAATCTAAAACTGGACTCACAGGAGAGGTTCAAATCATAGAAAGTTAGAGTGTCAGTCCTCTTGTACTTAAGTCGGCATTGTGCCTTTTGTATTAAATTCGGATGCAATTTCTGTGTTTCATCGTCAATAAGAAGGTCCAAGGGATACAATACACCTGAAGTGAAGCATCGGAATCTAAAACTGGACTCACAGGAGAGGTTCAAATCATAGAAATTGAGCGTGTCAGTCCTCTTGTACTTAAGTCGGCATTGTGCCTTTTGTAATCAATTCGGATGCAATTTCTGTGTTTCATAGTCAATAGGAATGTCCAAGGTATGCAGTAAACCTGAAGTGAAGCATCGGAATCTAAAACTGGTATCACAGGAGAGGTTCAAATCATAGAAAGTTAGAGTGTCACTCCTCTTGTACTTAAGTTGGCATTGTGCCTTTTGTATTAAATTCGGATGCAATTTCTGTGTTTCATCGTCAATAAGAAGGTCCAAGGGATACAGTAAACCTGATGTGAGGCATCGGAATCTAAAACTGGACTCACAGGAGAGGTTCAAATCATAGAAACACAGAGTGTCAGTCCTCTTGTACTTAAGTCGGCATTGTGCCTTTTGTACTAAATTCGAATGCAATTTCTGTGTTTCATCGTCAATAAGAAGGTCCAAGGTATACAGTAAACCTGAAGTGAAGCATCGGATACTAAAACTGGACTCACAGGAGAGGTTCAAATCATAGAAAGGCAGAGTGTCAGCCCTCTTGTACTTAAGTCGGCATTGTGCCTTTTGTATTAAATTCGGATGCAATTTCTGTGTTTCATCGCCAATAGGAAGGTCCAATGTATGCAGTAAACCTGAAGTGAAGCATTGGAATCAAAAACTGGACTCACTGGAGAGGTTCAAATCATAGAAAGTGAGAGTGTCAGTCCTGTTGTACTAAAGTCGGCATTGTGCCTTTTGTAATCGATTCGGATGCAATTTCTGTGTTTCATAGTCAATAGGAATGTCCAAGGTATGCAGTAAACCTGAAGTGAAGCATCAGAATCTAAAACTGGTCTCACAGGAGAGGTTCAAATCATAGAAAGAGAGAGTGTCAGCCCTCTTGTACTTAAGTCGGCATTGTGCCTTTTGTATTCAATTCGGATGCAATTTCTGTGTTTCATCGTCAAAAGGATGGTCCAAGGTATACAGTAAACCTGAAGTGAAGCATCGGAATCTAAAACTGGACTCACAGGAGAGGTTCAAATCATAGAAAGTTGGAGTGTCAGTCCTCTTGTACTTAAGTCGGCATTGTGCCTTTTGTATTAACTTCGGATGCAATTTCTGTGTTTCATCGTCAATAAGAGGGTCCTAGGGGTACAGTAAACCTGAAGTGAAGCATCGGAATCTAACACTGGACTCACGGGAGAGGTTCAAATCATAGAAAGGTAGAGTGTCAGTCCTCTTGTACTTAAGTTGGCATTGTGCCTTTTGTATTAAATTCGGATGCAATTTCTGTGTTTCATCGTTAATAAGAAGTTCCAAGGTATACAGTAAACCTGAAGTGAAGCATCGGAATCTAAAACTAGACTCACAGGAGAGGTTCAAATCATTGAAAGTGAAAGTGTCAGTCGTCTTGTACTTAAGTCGGAATTGTGCCTTTTGTATTAAATATCGGATGCAATTTCTGTGGTTCATCGTCAATAGGAAGGTCCAAGGTATACAGTAAACCTGTAGTGAAGCATCGGAATCTAAAACTGGACTCACTGGAGAGGTTCAAATCATAGAAAGTTAGAGTGTCAGTCCTCTTGTACTTAAGTCGGCATTGTGCCTTTTGTATTAAATTCGGATGCAATTTCTGTGTTTCTTCGTTAATAAGAAGGTCCTACGGATACAGTAAACCTGAACTGAGGCATCGGAATCTAAAACTGAATTCACAGGGGAGGTTCAAATCATAGCAATTAAGAGTGTCAGTCGTCTTGTACTTAAGTCAGCATTGTGCCTTTTGTATTCAATTTGGATGCAATTTCTGTGTTTCATCGTCAATAGGAAGGTCCACGGCATGCAGTAAACTTGAAGTGAGTCATCGGAATGTAAAACTGGACTCACAGGAGAGGTTCAAATCATAGAAAATTATAGTGTCAGTGCTCTTGTACTTAAGTCGGCATTGTGCCTTTTGTATTAAATTCGGATGCAATTTCTGTGTTTCATCGTCAATAAGAAGGTCCAAGGGATACAGTAAACCTGATGTGAGGCATCGGAATCTAAAACTGGACTCACAGGGGAGGTTCAAATCATAGCAAGTTAGAGTGTCAGTCGTCTTGTACTTAGGTCGGCATTGTGCATTTTGTATTAAATTCGGATGCAATTTCTGTGTTTCATCGTCAATAAGAAGGTCCAAGGTATAAAAGAAACCTGAAGTGAAGCATCGGAATCTAAAACTGGACTCACAGGAGAGGTTCAAATCATAGAAAGTTAGAGTGTCAGTCATCTTGTACTTAAGTCGGCATTGTGCATTTTGTATTAAATTCGGATGCAATTTCTTTGTTTCATCGTTAATAGGAAGGTACTAGGGATACAGTATACCTGAACTGAAGCATCGGAATCTAAAACTGGACTCACAGGAGAGGTTCAAATCATAGAAGTTAGAGTGTCAGTCCTCTTGTACTTAAGTCGGCATTGTGCCTTTCGTGTTAAATTCGGATGCAGTTTCTGTGTTTCATCGTCAATAAGAAGGTCCAAGGGATACAGTAAACCTGAAGTGAGGCATCGGAATCTGAAACTGGACACACAGGAGAGGTTCAAATCATAGAAAGTTAGTGTGTCAGTCCTCTTGTACTGAAGTCGGCATTGTGCTTTTGTATTATATTCGGATACAATTTCTGTATTTCATCGTCAATAAGAAGGTCCAAGGTGTACAGTAAACCTGAAGTGAAGCATCGGAATCTAAAACTGGACCCACAGAAGAGGTTCAAATCATAGAAAGACAGAGTGTCAGTCCTCTTGTACTGAAGTCGGCATTGTGCCTTGTGTATTAAATTCGGATGCAATTTCTGTGTTTCATCGTCAATAAGAAGGTCCAAGGTATAAAGGAAACCTGAAGTGAAGCATCGGAATCTAAAAGTGGACTCACAGGAGAGGTTCAAATCATAGAAAGTTAGAGTGTCAGTCATCTTGTACTTAAGTCAACATTGTGCATTTTGTATTAAATTCGGATGCAATTTCTTTGTTTCATTGTTAATAAGAAGGTACAAGGGATACAGTATACCTGAACTGAAGCATCGGAATCTAAAACTGGACTCACAGGAGAGGTTCAAATCATAGAAAGTTAGAGGGTCAGTCCTCTTGTACTTAAGTCGGCATTGTGCCTTTTGTATTAAATTCGGATGCAATTTCTGTGTGTCATCGTCAACAAGATGGTCCAACGGATACAGTAAACCTGAAGTGAAGCATCGGAATCTAAAACTGGACTCACAGGAGAGGTTCAAATCATAGAAAGTTAGAGTGTCAGTCGTCTTGTACTTAAGTCGGCATTGTGCCTTCTGTATTAAATTCGGATGCAATTTCTGTGTTTCATCGTCAATAGGAAGGTCCAACGTATACAGTAAACCTGAAGTGAAGCATCGGAATCTAAAACTGGACTCGCTGGTGAGGTTCAAATCATAGAAAGTTAGAGTGTCAGTCCTCTTGTACTGAAGTCGGCATTGTGCCTCTTGTATTAAATTCGGATGCAATTTCTGTCTTTCATCGTTAATAAGAAGGTCCTAGGGATACAGTAAACCTGAAGTGAGGCATCGGAATCTAAAACTGGACTCACAAGAGAGGTTCAAATCATAGAAAGTTAGGGTGTCAGTCCTCTTGTACTTAAGTCGGCATTGTGCCTTTTGTATTGAATTCGGATGCAATTTCTGTGTTTCATCGTTAGTACGAAGGTCCTAGGGATACAGTATGCCTGAAGTCAGGCATCGGAATCTAAAACTGGACTCACAGGAGAGGTTCAAATCATAGAAAGTTAGAGTGTCAGTCCTCTTGTACTTAAGTCGGCATTGTGCCTTTTGTATTAAATTCGGATGCAATTTCTGTGTTTCATCGTCAATAAGAAGGTCCAAGGGATACAATAGACCTGAAGTGAAGCATCGGAATCTAAAACTGGACTCACAGGAGAGGTTCAAATCATAGAAATTGAGCGTGTCAGTCCTCTTGTACTTAAGTCGGCATTGTGCCTTTTGTAATCAATTCGGATGCAATTTCTGTGTTTCATAGTCAATAGGAATGTCCAAGGTATGCAGTAAACCTGAAGTGAAGCATCGGAATCTAAAACTGGTATCACAGGAGAGGTTCAAATCATAGAAAGTTAGAGTGTCACTCCTCTTGTACTTAAGTTGGCATTGTGCCTTTTGTATTAAATTCGGATGCAATTTCTGTGTTTCATCGTCAATAAGAAGGTCCAAGGGATACAGTAAACCTGATGTGAGGCATCGGAATCTAAAACTGGACTCACAGGAGAGGATCAAATCATAGAAACACAGAGTGTCAGTCCTCTTGTACTTAAGTCGGCATTGTGCCTTTTGTACTAAATTCGAATGCAATTTCTGTGTTTCATCGTCAATAAGAAGGTCCAAGGTATACAGTAAACCTGAAGTGAAGCATCGGATACTAAAACTGGACTCACAGGAGAGGTTCAAATCATAGAAAGACAGAGTGTCAGCCCTCTTGTACTTAAGTCGGCATTGTGCCTTTTGTATTAAATTCGGATGCAATTTCTGTGTTTCATCGCCAATAGGAAGGTCCAATGTATGCAGTAAACCTGAAGTGAAGCATTGGAATCAAAAACTGGACTCACTGGAGAGGTTCAAATCATAGAAAGTGAGAGTGTCAGTCCTGTTGTACTAAAGTCGGCATTGAGCCTTTTGTAATCGATTCGGATGCAATTTCTGTGTTTCATAGTCAATAGGAATGTCCAAGGTATGCAGTAAACCTGAAGTGAAGCATCAGAATCTAAAACTGGTCTCACAGGAGAGGTTCAAATCATAGAAAGAGAGAGTGTCAGCCCTCTTGTACTTAAGTCGGCATTGTGCCTTTTGTATTCAATTCGGATGCAATTTCTGTGTTTCATCGTCAAAAGGATGGTCCAAGGTATACAGTAAACCTGAAGTGAAGCATCGGAATCTAAAACTGGACTCACAGGAGAGGTTCAAATCATAGAAAGTTGGAGTGTCAGTCCTCTTGTACTTAAGTCGGCATTGTGCCTTTTGTATTAACTTCGGATGCAATTTCTGTGTTTCATCGTCAATAAGAGGGTCCTAGGGGTACAGTAAACCTGAAGTGAAGCATCGGAATCTAACACTGGACTCACGGGAGAGGTTCAAATCATAGAAAGGTAGAGTGTCAGTCCTCTTGTACTTAAGTTGGCATTGTGCCTTTTGTATTAAATTCGGATGCAATTTCTGTGTTTCATCGTTAATAAGAAGTTCCAAGGTATACAGTAAACCTGAAGTGAAGCATCGGAATCTAAAACTAGACTCACAGGAGAGGTTCAAATCATTGAGAGTGAAAGTGTCAGTCGTCTTGTACTTAAGTCGGAATTGTGCCTTTTGTATTAAATTCTGATGCAATTTCTGTGTTTCATCTTCAATAAGAAGGTCCAAGGGATACAGTAAACCTGAAGTGAAGCATCGGAATCTAACACTCTACTTACAAGATAGGTTCAAATCATAGAAAGTGAGTGTGTCAGTCCTCTTTTACTTAAGTCGGCATTGTGCCTTTTGTATTAAATTCTGATGCAATTTCTGTGTTTCATCGTCAATACGAATGTCCAAGGGATACAGTAAACCTGAAGTGAAGCATCGGAATCTAAAACTGGACTCACTGGAGAGGTTTAAATCATAGAAAGTTAGAGTGTCAGTCGTCTTGTACTTAAGTCGGCATTGTGCCTTTTGTATTCAATTCGGATGCAATTTCTGTGTTTCATCGTCAATAGGAAGGTCCAAGGTATACAGTAAACCTGAAGTAAAGCATCGGAATCTAAAACTGGACCCACAGGAGAAGTTCAAATCATAGAAAGTTAGACTGTCAGTCGTCTTGTACTTAAGTCGGCATTGTGCCTTTTGTATTAAGTATCGGATGCAATTTCTGTGGTTCATCGTCAATAGGAAGGTCCACGGTATACAGTAAACCTGAAGTAAAGCATCGGAATCTAAAACTGGACTCACTGGAGAGGTTCAAATCATAGAAAGTTAGAGTGTCAGTCCTCTTGTACTTATGTCGGCATTGTGCCTTTTGTATTAAATTCGGATGCAATTTCTGTGTTTCATCGTTAATAAGAAGGTCCTACGGATACAGTAAACCTGAAGTGAGGCATCGGAATCTATAACTGGACTCACAGGGGAGGTTCAAATCATAGCAATTTAGAGTGTCAGTCGTCTTGTACTTAAGTCGGCATTGTGCCTTTTGTATTCAATTCGAATGCAATGTCTGTGTTTCATCGTCAATAGGAAGGTCCACGGTATGCAGTAAACTTGAAGTGAGTCATCGGAATGTAAAACTGGACTCACAGGAGAGGTTCAAATCATAGAAAGTTAGAGTGTCAGTGCTCTTGTACTTAAGTAGGCATTGTGCCTTTTGTATTAAATTCGGATGCAATTTCTGTGTTTCATCGTCAATAAGAAGGTCCAAGGGATACAGTAAACCTGATGTGAGGCATCGGAAACTAAAACTGGACTCACAGGGGAGGTTCAAATCATAGCAAGTTAGAGTGTCAGTCGTCTTGTACTTAGGTCGGCATTGTGCATTTTGTATTAAATTCGGATGCAATTTCTGTGTTTCATCGTCAATAAGAAGGTCCAAGGTATACAGCTAACCTCCAGTGAAGCATCGGAATCTCAAACTGGACTCACAGGAGAGGTTCAAATCATAGGAAGACAGAGTGTCTGTCCTCTTGCACTTAAGTCGGCATTGTGCCTCTTGTATTAAATTCGGATGCAATTTCTGTGTTTCATCGTCATTGAGAAGGTCCAAGGTATACAGTAAACCTGAAGAGAAGCTTCGAAATCGAAAACAGGACTCACAGAAGAGGTTCATAGCATAGAAAGTGAGAGTGTCAGTCCTCTTGTACTTAAGTCAGCATTGTGCTTTTGTATTAAATTCGGATGCATTTTCTGTGTTTCATCGTCAATAAGAAGGTACAAGGGATACAGTAAACCTGAACTGAAGCATCGGAATCTGAAACTGGACTAACACTAGAGGTTCAGATCATTGAAAGTGAGAGTGTCAGTCCTCTTGTACTTAAGTCAGCATTGTGCCTTTTGTATTAAAGTCGGATGCAATTTCTGTGTTTCATCGTCAATAAGAAGGTCCCAGCAATACAGTAAACCTGAAGTGAAGCATCGGAATCTAAAACTGGACTCACAGGAGAAGTTCCAATAATAGAAAGTTTGTGTGTCAGTTGTCTTCTACTTAAGTCGGCATTGTGCATTTTGTATTAAATTGGGATGCAATTTCTGTGTTTCATCGTCAATAGGAAGGTCCATGGTATACAGTAAACCTGAAGTGAAGCATCGGAATCTAAAAGTGAACTCACTGGAGAGGTTCAAGTCGTAGAAAGTGAGAGTGTCAGTCCTCTTATACTCAAGTCGGCATTGTGCCTTTTGTATTAAATTCGGATGCAATTTCTGTGTTTCATCGTCAATAAGAAGGTCCAAGGGATACTGTAAACCTGAAGTGAGGCATCGGAATTTAAAACTGGACTAACAGGAGTGGTTCAAATCATAGATAGTTAGAGTGTCAGTCGTCTTGTACTTAAGTCGGCATTGTGCCTTTTGTATTCAATTCGGATGAAATTTCTGTGATTCATCGTCAATAGTAAGGTCCAAAGTATACAGTTAACCTGAAGTGAAGCATCGGAATCTGAAACTGGACTCACAGGTGAGGTTCAAATCATAGAAAGGGTGAGTGTCATTCCTTTTGTACTTAAGTCGGCATTGTGCCTTTTGTATTAAATTCGGATGCAATTTCTGTGTTTCATCGTCAATTAGAAGGTCCAAGGTATAAAGGAAACCTGAAGTGAAGCGTCGGAATCTAAAACTGGACTCACAGGAGAGGTTCAAATCATAGAAAATTAGAGTGTCAGTCCTCTTGTAATTAAGTCGGCATTGTGCATTTTGTATTATATTCGGATGGAAATTCTGTGTTTCATCCTCAATAGGAAGGTCCAAAGTATACAGTAAACCTGAAGTGAAGCATCGGAATCTAAAACTGGACTCACAGGAGAGGTTCAAATCATAGATAGTTAGTGTGTCAGTCCTCTTGTACTTAAGTCGGCATTGGGCCTTTTATATTAAATTCGGATGCAATTTCTGTGTTTCATCGCCAATAATAAGGTACAAGGGATACAGTAAACCTGAAGTGAAGCATTGGAAACTAAAACAGGACTCACAGGGTAGGTTCAAATCATAGAAAGTGAGAGTGTCAGTCCTCTTGTACTTAAGTCAGCATTGTGCCTCTTGTATTAAAGTCGGATGCAATTTCTGTGTTTCATCGCCAATAAGAAGGTCCCAGGGATACAGTAAACCTGAAGTGATGCTTCGGAATCTAAAACTGGACTCACAGGAGAGGTTCAGTCATGGAAACTTAGTGTGTCAGTCGTCTTGTACTTATGTCGTCATTGTGCATTTTGTATTAAATTGGGTTGCAATTTCTGTGTTTCATCGTCAACAGGAAGGTCCATGGTATACAGTAAACCTGAAGTGAAGCATCAGAATCAAAAACTGAACTCACTGGGGAGGTTCAAATCATAGAAAGTTAGAGTGTCAGTCCTCTTGTACTTATGTCGGCATTGTGCCTTTGTATTTAATTCGGATGCAATTTCTGTGTTTCATCGTCAATAAGATGGTCCAAGGTATAAAGGAAACGTGAAGTGAAGCATCGGAATCTAAAACTGGACTCACAGGAGAGGTTCAAATCATAGAAAGTTAGAGTGTCAGTCCTCTTGTAATTAAGTCGGCATTGTGCCTTTTGTATTAAATTCGGATGGAAATTCTGTGTTTCATCGTCAATACGAAGGTCCAAGGTATACAGTAAACCTGAAGAGAAGCATCGGAATCTAAAACTGGACTCACAGGAGAGGTACAAGTGATCGAAAGTTAGTGTCAGTCCTCTTGTACTAATTCTGCATTGTGCCTTTTATATTAAATTCGGATGGAATTTCTGTGTTTCATCGTCAATAAGCAGGTACAAGGGATACAGTAAACCTGAAGTGAAGCATCGGAATCTAAAACTGGACTCACAGGATAGGTTCAAATCAGAGAAAGTGAGGGTGTCAGTCCTCTTGTACGTAAGTCGGCATTGTGCATTTTGTATTAAATTCGGATGCAATTTCTGTGTTTCATCGTCAATAAGAAGGTCCAAGGTATAAAGGAAACCTGAAGTGAAGCATCGGAATCTAAAACTGGACTCACAGGAGAGGTTCAAATCATAGAGAGTTAGAGTGTCAGTCCTCTAGCACTTAAGTCGGCATTGTGCTTTTTGTATTAAATTCGGATGCAATTTCTGTGTTTCATCGTCAATACGAAGGTCCATGGGATACAGTAACCTTGAAGTGAAGCATCGGAATCTAAAACTGGACTCACAGGAGAGGTTCAAATCATAGAAAGTGAGAGTGTCAGTCCTCTTGTACTTAAGTCGGCATTGTGCCTCCTGTATTAAGTTCGTATGCAATTTCTGTGTTTCATCGTATCTAACATGGTCCAAGGGATACAGTAAACCTGAAGTGAAGCAACGGAATCTAAAACTGGACTCACAGGAGAGGTTCAAATCATAGAAAGTTAGAGTGTCAGTCCTCATGTACTTAAGTCGGACTTGTGCCTTTTGTATAAAATTCGGATGCAATTTCTGTGTTTTATCGTCAATAAGAAGGTCCAAGGGATATAGTAAACCGGAAGTGAAGCATCGGAATCCAAAACTGGACTCACGGGAGAGGTTCAAATCATAGAAAGTTAGAGTGTCAGTCCTATTGTACTTAAGTCGGCTTTGTGCCTTTTGTATTAAATTTGGATGCAATTTCTGTGTTTCATCGTCAATACGAAGGTCCAAGGTATACAGGAAACCTGAAGTGAAGCATCGGAATCTAAAACTGCACTCACAGGAGAGGTTCAAATCATAGAAAGTTAGAGTGTCAGTCGTCTTGTACTTAAGTCGGCATTGTGACTTTTGTATTCAATTTGGATGCAATTTCTCAGTTTCATCGTCAATAGGAAGGTCCAAGGTGTACAGTAAAACTGAAGTGAGGCATCGGAATCTAAAACTCACAGGAGAGGTTCAAATCATAGAAGTTAGAGTGTCAGTCCTCTTGTACTTAAGTCGGAATTGTGCCTTTTGTATTATATTCGAATGCAATTTCTATGTTTCATCGTCAATAAGAAGTTCCAAAGGATACAGTAAACCTGAAGTGAGGCATCGGAATCTAAAAGTGGACTTACAGGAGAGGTTCAAATCATAGAAATTTAGAGTGTCAGTCCTCTTGTACTTACGTCAGCATTGTGCCTTTTGTATTAAATTCGGATGCAATTTCTGTGTTTCATCGTCAATAAGAAGGTCCAAGGTATACAGTAAACCTGAAGTGAAGCATCGGAATCTAAAACTGGACTCACAGGAGAGGTTCAAATCATAGAAAGAGAGAGTGTCATTCCTCTTGTACTTAAGTCGGCATTGTGCCTTTTGTATTAAATTCGGATGCAATTTCTGTGTTTCATCGTCAATAAGAAGGTCCAAGGTATAAGGAAACCTGAAGTGAAGCATCGGAATCTAAAACTGGACTCACAGGAGAGGTTCAAATCATAGAAAGTTAGAGTGTCAGTCCTCTTGTACTTAAGTCGGCATTGTGAATTTTGTATAAAATTCGGATGCAATTTCTTTGTTTTATCGTCAATAAGGAGGGCCAAGGGATATAGTAAACCGGAAGTGAAGCATCGGAATCTAAAACTGGACTCACGGGAGAGGTTCAAATCATAGAAAGTCAGAGTGTCAGTCCTATTGTACTTAAGTCGGCATTGTGCCTTTTGTATTAAATTCGGATGCAATTTCTGTGTTTCATCGTCAATACGAAGGTCCAAGGTATACAGGAAACCTGAAGTGAAGCATCGGAATCTGAAACTGGACTCACATGATAGGTTCAAATCATAGAAAGTGAGGGTGTCAGTCCTCTTGTACGTAAGTAGGCATTGTGCATTTTGTATTAAATTCGGATGCAATTTCTGTGTTTCATCGTCAATAAGAAGGTCCAAGGTATAAAGGAAACCTGAAGTGAAGAATCGGAATCTAAAACTGGACTCACAGGAGAGGTTCAAATCATAGAAAGTTAGAGTGTCAGTCCTCTTGTACTTAAGTCGGCATTGTGCTTTTTGTATTAAATTCGGATGCAATTTCTGTGTTTCATCGTCAATAAGAAGGTCCATGGGATACAGTAACCCTGAAGTGAAGCATCGGAATCTAAAACTGGACTCACAGGAGAGGTTCAAATCATAGAAGGTGAGAGTGTCAGTCCTCTTGTGCTTAAGTCGGCATTGTGCCTTTTGTATTAAATTCGTATGCAATTTCTGTGTTTCATCGTCAATAACAAGGTCCAAGGGATACAGTAAACCTGAAGTGAAGCAGCGGAATCTAAAACCGGACTCACAGGAGAGGTTCAAATCATAGAAAGTTAGAGTGTCAGTCCTCTTGTACTTAAACGGAATTGTGAATTTTGTATAAAATTCGGATGCAATTTCTGTGTTTTATCGTCAATAAGGAGGGCCAAGGGATATAGTAAACCGGAAGTGAAGCATCGGAATCTATAACTGGACTCACGGGAGAGCTTCAAATCTTAGAAAGTTAGAGTGTCAGTCCTATTGTACTTAAGTCGGCATTGTGCCATTTGTATTAAATTCGGATGCAATTTCTGTGTTTCATCGTCAATACGAAGGTCCAAGGTATACAGGAAACCTGAACTGAAGCATCGGAATCTAAAACTGCACTCACAGGAGAGGTTCAAATCACAGAAAGTCAGAGTGTCATTCCTCTTGTACTTAAGTGGGCATCGTACCTTTTGCATTAAATTCGGATGCAATTTATGTGTTCCATCGTCAATAAGAAGGTCGAAGGTATAAAGGAAACCTGAAGTAAAGCATCGGAATATAAAACTGGACTCACAGGAGAGGTTCAAATCATAGAAAGTTAGAGTGTCAGTCGTCTTGTACTTAAGTCGGCATTGTGCCTTTTGTATTCTATTCGGATGCAATTTCTCTGTTTCATCGTCAATAGGAAGGTCCAAGGTATACAGTAAAACTGAAGTGAGGCATCGGAATCTAAAACTGGACTCACAGGAGAGGTTAAAATCATAGAAGTTAGAGCGTCAGTCCTCTTGTACTTAAGTCGGCATTGTGCCTTTTGTATTATATTCGGATGCAATTTCTGTGTTTCATCGTCAATAAGAAGTTCCAAAGGATACAGTAAACCTGAAGTGAGGCATCGGAATCTAAAACTGGACTCACAGGAGAGGTTCAAATCATAGAAAGTTAGAGTGTCAGTCCAATTGTACTTAAGTCGGCATTGTGCCTTTTGTATTAGATTCGGATGCAATTTCTGTGTTTCATCGTCAATACGAAGGTCCAAGGTATACAGGAAACCTGAAGTCAAGCATCGGAATCTAAAACTGGACGCACAGGAGAGGTTCAAATCATAGATAGTGAGTGTGTCATTCCTCTTGTACTTAAGTCGGCATCGTGCCTTTTGTATTAAATTCGGATGCAATATCTGAGTTTCATCGTCAATAAGAAGGTCCAAGGTATAAAGTAAACCTGAAGTAAAGCATCGGAATATAAAACTGGACTCACAGAAGAGGTTCAAATCATAGAAAGTTAGAGTGTCAGTCGTCTTGTACTTAAGTCGGCATTGTGCCTTTTGTATTCAATTCGGATGCAATTTCTCTGTTTCATCGTCAATAGGAAGGTCCAAGGTATACTGTAAACCTGAAGTGTCTCATGGGAATCTAAAACTGAACTCAAAGGAGAGGTTCAAATCATAGAAGTTAGAGTGTCAGTCCTCTTGTACTTAAGTCGGCATTGTGCCTTTGTATTATATTCGGATGCAATTTCTCTGCTTCATCGTCAATAGGAAGGTCCAAGGTATACAGAAAACCTGAAGTGAGGCATCGGAATCTAAAACTGAACTCACAGGAGAGGTTCAAATCATAGAAGATAGAATGTCAGTCCTCTTGTACTTAAGTCGGCATTGTGCCTTTTGTACTATATTCGGATGCAATTTCTGTGTATCATCGTCAATAAGAAGGTCCAAGGTATACAGTAAACCTGAAGTGAAGCATCGGAATCTAAAACTAGACTCACAGGAGAGGTTGAAATCATAGAAAGAGAGAGTGTCATTTTTCTTGTACGTAAGTCGGCATTGTGCCTTTTGTATTAAATTCGGATGCAATTTCTGTGTTTCATCGTCAATGAGAAGGTCCAAGGTATAAGGAATCCTGAATTGAAGCATCGGAATCTAAAACTGGACTCACAGGAGAGGTTCAGATCATAGAAAGTGAGAGTGTGAGTCCACTTGTACTTAAGTCGGCATTGTGCCCTTTGTATTAAATTCGGATGCAATTTCTGTGTTTCATCGTCAATAAGAAGGTCCAAGGTATACAGCAAACCTGAAGTTAAGCATCGGAATCTAAAACTGGACTGTCAGGAGTGGTTCAAAATCATAGAAAGTGGGAGTGTCAGTCCTCTTTGCACTTAAGTTGGCATTGTGCCTTTTGTATTAAATTCGGATGCAATTTGTGTGTTTCATCGTCAATAAGAATGTCCAAGGTATACAGGAAACCTGAAGTGAAGCATCGGAATCGAAAGCTGGACTCACAGGAGAGATTCAAATCATAGATAGTTTGTGTGTCAGTCCTCTTGTACTTAAGTCGGCATTGAGCCTTTTATATTAAATTCGGATGCAATTTCTGTGTTTCATCGTCAATAAGAAGGTACAAGGGATACAGTAAACCTGAAGAGAATCATTGGAAACTAAAACAGGACTCACAGGATAGGTTCAAATCATAGAGAGTGAGAGTGTCAGTCTTCTTATACATAAGTCAGCATTGTGCCTTTTGTATTAAAGTCTAATGCAATTTCTGTGTTTCATCGTCAATAAGAAGGTGCCAGGGATACAGTAAACCTGAAGTGAAGCATCGGAATCTAAAACTGGACTCACAGGAGAGGTTCAAATCATAGAAAGTGAGAGTGTCATTCCTCTTGTACTTAAGTCGGCATTGTGCCTTTTGTATTAAATTCGGATGCAATTTCTGTGTTTTATCGTCAATAAGAAGGTCCAAGGTATAAGGAAACCTGAAGTGAAGCATCGGAATCTAAAACTGGACTCACAGGAGAGGTTCAAATCATAGAAAGTTAGAGTGTCAGTCGTCTTGTACTTAAGTCGGCATTGTGCCTTTTGTATTCAATTCGGATGCAATTTCTCTGTTTCATCGTCAATAGGAAGGTCCCAGGTATACAGTAAACCTGAAGTGAGGCATCGGAATCTAAAACTGGACTCACAGGAGAGGTTCAAATCATAGAAATTTAGAGTGTCAGTCCTCTTGAACTTAAGTCGGCATTGTGCCTTTTGTATTAAATTCGGATGCAATTTCTGTGTTTCATCGTCAATAAGAAGGTCCAAGGTATACAGTAAACCTGAAGAGAAGCATCGGAATCTAAAACTAGACTCACAGGAGAGGTTCAAATCCTAGAAAGAGAGAGTGTCATTTTTCTTGTACGTAAGTCGGCATTGTGCCTTTTGTATTAAATTCGGATGCAATTTCTATGTTTCATCGTCAATGAGAAAGTCCAAGGTATAAGGTAACCTGAATTGAAGCATCGGAATCTAAAACTGGACTGACAGGAGAGGTTCAAATCATAGAAAGTTAGAGTGTCAGTCCTCTTGTACTTAGGTCGGCATTGTGCCTTTTGTATTAAATTCAGATGCAATTTCGTTTTTTCATCGTCAATAAGAAGGTACAAGGGATACAGTACACCTCAAGTGAAGCATCGGAATCTAAAACTGGACTCACAGGAGAGGTTCAGATCATAGAAAGTGAGAGTGTGAGTCCACTTGTACTTAAGTCGGCATTGTGCCCTTTGTATTATATTCGGATGCAATTTCTGTGGTTCATCGTCAATAAGAAGGTCCAA